>NC_085141.1:4842534-5175451 GCF_024139115.2 Armigeres subalbatus | reverse complement strand
TACTGACAAGACATTTAAGAATAACAAGGCCATTAAAAGACACAAAAACAAGATAAAAAGATGTAGAAAATCCTAAATTACATACTAATGAAATCTTATAATTTTTCTTATATTTTCAGATGCACTCACTGACAATATCATTTTTTATTTTAATACTTTCAACAACAGCTAAGTTAGAATCTCTAGAAATCAAAAATTTGATGAACGATCCGATCCTATTGCTGAAGTTAAATGATTGCAAATTACAAACAGGATTTATTAAAATCATTCATCCGATAAATATTACAAACTTAGAGAACAATGTTTATTTATTTTCCAAAATAGCTAGGCAGATAAATAGGGAAATTCCAATATCAAATCTTATTTTTCAAAAAAGTAGGGAACTTGTTAATAACCTGTACCAACTTAAACCGATGAAATCTAGGAGACCCAAGAGATGGGACGCATTAGGAGTCGCTTGGAAATGGATCGCTGGCTCCCCCGACGCCGAAGACCTGAGAATAATCAACACTACGTTCGAGGACCTTATATCCCAAAATAATCAACAAATAAGAATCAACAACGTACTCAACACCAAAATCGACACAATAATGACGACTGTCAATAGGCTTATTGACCAACAATCAACAGAAAACAAAATCCTTTTAGAAGAAATGGATGCCATAACACTACTTCTTTACATGGATACAACGAACAAAATCCTGGAAGATTTGGAAGACACAATTCTGAGGACTCGGATCAATCTCGCCAACAGTAAGTTGCTCTCACTTAATGAAATTCTGACTATGGAAACTTTACTTAATGAACAAGGGATAAACACAAATTTTCCCGAGGAAGCCCTCCACTACGCTAAACCCAAAGTAGCAACCAAAGGTGATCTTCTACTGTATATCTTGCAAATTCCTAAAGTCACAGGAAATTGCGAAATTATTAGGATTATACCCTTAACAGTTCATGACTATGTCATAACACAACTCCCTCCACACGTCATACGGAGTGGAAACGATGTTTTTAGTACCACAAACCCAGAGAGCTTTATCCAGCAAAGTACATTCCTTGAACCACTAAGGAATAATTGCTCGCTTCATATAATCCTTGGAATAGAAAGCCATTGTGAAGCGAAATTCGATGACACAACAAAAGTCACGCTAATAGCCAACAACAAGGTCCTGATTAACAACGCTAAAATTCACATTTGAAATCAAATTGCGGACCACATAATCGAAAACTTCAAGGAAATTTCGTCTTAACATTTTACAATTGCAGTATTCAGGTTGACGATCACGTTTTCACTTCAGAAGAGTTGATAAGCAAAACAAGAGAAATTCAAGGAGCATTTCCAAATCTTGCGATAAATTGGAACATCGCACAACGACACGAGATACCCGTCATCCATAATCAAACCATGCAAAATAGAAACCAATTGGAGCACGTCAAACTGAAGCAGTACGAGCACAAAAACTTATTGTTGGCCGCTTTTGGAGGATTGTCAACGACAATGGTAATTTTAATTGTCATAGCAATAATCTGTATTTTTAGAAAGAGAACGGTCATCAAAATTGGAATTCAAAAGGACACCCCATCCCAGGAGGAATGAAAAGAAGTTCGAGGACGCCCTTCGATCTACCCCGGAGGCATTATGCGCCGGTCATCGCATTAATGCTGAGTATTAAGGTCCAAAGTACGCCACGCGGTCACACCACCGTCCACGCCGTCCAACATGCAGCCCGGTTACCAAGCCACCGTCAGCAGAATCAGAACCGTCCAACTAGGTCGGCCAGGAAAAGCAGAGTAGGCAAGTTTAGGTTTTAAATAGGAATCAATCGACTCTTCGAGGGTCAGTATTAATCAATCAGTCTTTAGGATCGGTATTTTTTCGTATTAGTTATAAAAGTGAGTGCATGTAATGTAAAAGTAGCAAATAAAGTTCTTTTTTTTAGAATAAATCAGTGATAGACTTATAATTATATATATATATATATATATATATATATATATATATATATATATATATATATATATATATATATTTATTTATTTATTGTAATGATTATTATAACGTTTTTTTGAAAAGATGAAGAGGTTTTGTGCCTTTTTGAGAAAGAATTCGAAAGGAATTCACTCAAAGGGGCTTTTCCCTCTTCCTAAATTTTTGTTAAAATAAATAATAATAATAATAATAAGTTGCTAAGTTAGGTCAGTGCTCTTGAACAGTGAGCAGTGTTCAGAACGTTTTGAGCACGAATACGCGTTCTTGTGTTCAGATGCATCTTTGGCTGCAACCATGATTGTTGCTTTTGAAGCAAGATGCAACCATTCTTTACCACCTAAAACTCTTAAATCTATGCAAACTGATTCGCTTCAATGCTAAAAAGAAAGCATCGATGAAGAGAAATCGAATAACGCAGTTACGCCCTTATAATCCTATGCGCGAGATATATAGGTTAGCCATCTCTGAAGTGGATCCGTCGATGATCGGATTCGCTATCGAACATTGGATAGCTTGTGCTGATTGTATTGCGGATTCATTTTGCTCATCTTTAGAATGTTTTAGCATAATCAATAAATTTTAAGGTGAAATAAGGATTTTAATAGAATTATATCCGTTAAGTGCTCGTCACGAGAAGAATTGCAAACTGATATAAAACTGATCATATTCGGGGGCATACGCTTCACGACAAATTTCTTTTCAAACCGCTTCCATAACCTGCTTCTTCTGTTACTAAAACTCTATTTGTTGCATAACAGTTAGGACAATACAAATATTTAAAAACAATTATGTCTCCCTCCCTCTTGGTTTTTTTTTGCCCAAAAATAATATATTGAGGGGGCAACAAAAAACAAATTAGGATAATTATGAGGATTTTAAAAACATTCTTTAACAAATTCGAGGAGTTTTTTTTTAATTTTAATTTTTTTATTATTCCCCGCTTCTCCAACCCACCATGGACCTTTCAGAGACCAGTAGGACATAATTTAAATTAAATATTTGTAGCCGCCTTATTTGACTTCTAAAATTTTAACTTAAGGTGGTTATACAACAAAGCCACAAATCGGCCATCTTGGAAACCACGTGCTTTTTCTAGTGATTTTTCAAGAGCACGAATTGAGAGAACCACAACGCCCATGGGGATGAAACATCCGTAGATCGTTTGCTTACTTATGCTGAACAATCGACTTTAATTTCAGCATTGTACGAAAACTATTACGGTAGATTTGAATTTTTGGTAATAATAGTAGAAAACCGAGTGGTGAATTTGAAATTCACCACATGGCTTGATTGTATAATCATCTTAAATTGTGTACATAAGAGACGTGACTCAACGATCAAATTTTTTCACCACAACTGCTTGGGAGCAAATATACTGTTTACAGAAATGACCGAAATAATTTCAATAGTCGTAAATCTCGAGGGGGTGGCGTCATAAGCTGCACCGATCCTTCGCCGGTTGCTTGCAATCTGGAACAGCTGACCCTGTCGAATTGTCTAGTCAGTGCAGGCGTAATAAACCTTCCACCCGATCTTAAGGCGGATCTGGGTAGCGTGAACGATCACATTGAATCGATAAGGAATGTTTATAGAAATCTTCATGCTAATGATCATACGATTTTGCTCGGTGATTACAATCAATCTGGTTTAGTCTGGACTATGACAGAAGAGGATATACCTGTCGTTGATTGTGTGCAGTCGCATATCTCTCAAGCTTGTGGGGCTGTGCTTGATGGATTTAGCTTGCACGGCCTGACTCAAATAAATTACATTGCCAATAGAAACAATCGTCTTCTGGACCATGTGTTAGTAAATGACACCACTCTCAGCGAACTCAATACAAGAGGCAGCTGAAGCTATATCTAACTTAGATGCTGATCATCCCGTTTTAAAAATCGATCTATGCACTGCCAAAATGGTTTTTATCGTGCCTCCTAAAGAGCCACGCCTTGACTTTAAAAATTATGGTATCTGTTCCGATATCAATAACAATAAGGCAATACGCATATGAAATGCATTGATTTCTCACAAAATAATCAAGAACATGAGAATAATTATGCGCACCTCACGTAATTTTTAATTGAGAACAATTTGGCATCTTCAAAAACGAAATTATTATCACAATCCAGAAGTATTTAGCTAAAAAACATCATCACCGCCATGTACCTATTCCAATAACATTCAAAAACAGTTAATCCTATGCTTTTACCTATATCAATATTATTGTTTCCAACATAAAATACGCACACTATTACCTGTGTGTATACGTAACGATATGATTGCAGTGATGCCGAATTCGTCAATGTTTTGTATTTGAGTTGAAATATAATTACAAAAATAGCAGTTTTTGTTGTAGTTTTTCAACTTATCAGTTTAATTTTATGTTTGTAATAGATATTTTTTTTCGATATACCTTATTTTACAAACATAAGAGTTGAATTTCACAGTGAAAGTTCATTCAAGCATTTTTGAAATAAAAATCTAGGTCGGCAACCCTTGAGAGTACTGCAAGCCATGTAAACAGTTTGGAATACGGACGAGGATAATTTAGACGTTGTTCGAAATAAACCTATATCAAACTATAGGAAATCGCGCTGGTTTTTCAAGTATAATTATATTTATAGTGAAAATGTGATGTGCTTTATGTGTTGTGAAGTGAATTTTGAAAGAATACATTTGTGTTGACTTGAAATTGAGTGGAAAACAACGGCGTAAAAACAGATGAATCTGCTAGTAGCAATCGAGCAGTGCATCAAACAACTGATGGTAGGAGGTAGGAAAATGAAAAAAAAAATGCGTTATAGGGTAGTGAGCTAATTCCCGTCGTAGTATGTAGTGCTTGGTTTTTAAATCTAATTTATACGCCAGCCCAACTACTTACTCTAACTAAGTTGTATGTAACACGTATTTTAGAGTTTCTAGTTTTCATTGTGTACTTTAGCGCATTGAACAAATCATAGTTTATTGAGAATCGGCAATCAAAATACCCTTCAAATTTTTCAAATTTGTCTTATGAAAATCTGTTTACGTCCATGAGAATTTTCATTCGTCCAGTCTAAAACTCGATGGATTGCTGTCAAATAAATCTGTTGGTATTGGTGTGCGATTTCTAAAAGTACACCAAATTAGTTTTTTATGCGGTATCATACCATGTTAAATAAAAATAACATAAATTCAATTAATATTGGCCTCTTCTGAATATGATATGTGTACATTGTGAAACATTGAATAGAATATGTGTACGGAGGATGTTCGCGGCTATCCAAGAAATACCTGAAGTGGAGGTCTTCAGATCTACACGCGTAACCAATGAGCTACAGGCCTGTTTTGTAAATGTAATGCTTCCATTGTTAGTATATATAACAGAATCTGCGTATGGAAGACGTTCGCGGTTATCCAAGAAATTCCGGAAGTGAAGGCCTTCAGATCTACACGCGTAACCAATGAGCTACAGGCCTGTTTTGTAAATGTAATGCTTCCATTGTTAGTATATATAACAGAATCTGCGTATGGAAGACGTTCGCGGTTATCCAAGAAATTCCGGAAGTGAAGGCCTTCAGGTCTACACGCGTAACCAATGATCTACAGGCCTGTTTTGTCCCTATTGTAATGTACCTATTGTAGTACATATAACAGAATCTGTGTATGGAAGACGTTCGCGGTTATCCAAGAAATACCTGAAGTGCATGCCTTCAGATCTACACGCGTAATCAATGATCTAACCCATTGTGGTACATAGGATAGAATCTGCGTATGGAAGATCTTCACCGTTATCCAAGAAATCCCTGAAGTGAAGGCCTTCAGGTCTACACGCGTAACCAATGATCTACAGGCCTGTTTTGTTAATGTAATGTACCAATTGTAGTACATATAACAGAATCTGCGTATCGAAGACGTTCGCGGATATCCAAGAAATACCGGAAGTGGAGGTCTTCAGATCTACACGCGTAACCAATGATCTACCGGCCTGTTTTGTTAATGTAATATACCCATTGTGGTACATATGATAGAATCTGCGTATGGAAGATCTTCACGGTTATCCATGTAGATCAAAAGGCCTTACTCCAGGGATTTGTTGAATGACCAAGAACATATGCAGTGAACGCATTCTGTTCTTTGTACTACAAAGAGCATGTACCATATTTAAAACCGGAAAATTGATCTTCAGTTATGCGTATAGATCGAAAGGCCTTACTCCAGGGATTTCTTGGATGACCAAGAACATATGCAGTGAACGCATTCTGTTCTTTGTACTACAGAGAGCATGTACCATATTTGAAACCGGAAAATTGATCTTCAGTTACGCGTGTAGATCAAAAGGCCTTACTCCAGGGATTTCTTGGTTGACCAAGAACATATGATGTGAACGCATTCTGTTCTTTGTACTACAGAGAGCATGTACCATATTTGAAACCGGAAAATTGATCTTCAGTTACGCGTGTAGATCGAAAGGCCTTACTCCAGGGATTTTTTGGATGATCAAGAACATATGCAGTGAACGCATTCTGTTCTTTGTACTACAGAGAGCATGTACCATATTTGAAACCGGAAAATTGATCATCTACGTATCCTTTCTCTGTACCACAAGGAGCATGTACCATACTTAAAACAGGAATGCAAATCTTTGTTCCTGAGCTCAAGCCATTTCTTGGATAACTGGACGACTTTATGCAGATAACTTTATGCAGAATAACTATCATTTAGGTCAATTTTGAAAGTCAAACCATAAAGTTTATTTTCGGTTTCAGTTAACAAAATTTTCCTATTGCAGTCCCATTTCGACCGCATAAAAATGGTTTCGATTGTGCTGCCATTCAGTTAAATGCCTCAGTCTGTCAAACAACTAACACACATGCTTAACATGTACGTGGGTAGTGCTGCCAACAGATTTCTGTTATGAAATTATTTCTCCTGTTTCAAACTTTTGGAATAGTGGAAAATGTTAGTGTGAATGACGAGTGTGTATGAAAAATATTTATTTGGAAGACTTTTCTTTCATTACACTAGCGGAAAATAATTGAAAAACCCACTTTTATGATGTATTATCAGATGTGTAACATAAGATTATTTCAGTTCAAACCGCCAGTTTGGCAACGCGTTTTTTGGATATAAACAAGGCGACGAAGAAAATAAATTTCAAACGCTCTAAAGTTTGAAAAAACAGATCATTTGAACGCCTTCCGGTAGTTATTTTTCAATTATTTTTCACTTCAGCAATAAACATTGCTTTTATTTAGTGCGCAGTGAGAAATTTATGTGAAAAAGTGCGGTGAAAATCAATGAATTACGTTGATTTTGGTGACGGTGTTGCGCGTCTTCTATAGCGGTGAACGAACTGGATTTTGCTTCGTCACACGGATAACGTAGAAAATTGTGCAAAAGTCACAGCCGCAAAGTTAAATTTAACTGTATTTCAAGTAAGTAACATCTGAATGTAATTTAAATGACTACAGATCGTAGTATACACTTTTTTCTATCTCGCCAGATGATTAGTTCATTATTTTTGTTTACGATTCGCGAGTATTTAGTGATTTAGAATTTGATATGACGAATGCTAGCGCCATGGACGAATTAGCGCATAACCCTAATGCTATCTTTTAATAATTTGATTCTTGTGAATTAGAACATTAGATAATCAAAATCTTGAATAATATTCCAAACATTCAATAATGTGTTCCATCCATTATTGTGTGAGAAATTGTAAATAAATTGGTTTTTTATTTGGTTTATCGACGGTTGAGGTTAATATACGGGCTGTTATTAATATGGGAACAGATACCCTACATCGGATTGCTTGCTGCACTTTATCAGATTGACTGGACATTCCCAGATACTCTAGAGATCGATTATGCTGTATCTCGTTTTACAAGCATCATGCTCGATACCATAACTGAATTTTTCCCACCTCACCGCCCTGCTCCTAAGCCTCCGTGGGGTAATGCACGCCTTCGACAGCTCAAATGAATAAGTGAATAAAAATCGCTTAGACAGTACTGCAAATTACGGTGCCCGTTAATCAAGCAGCAATTCAATCGTGCTAGCTATGTTCATAGGATTAACAATCAATTCTTGTACAAAAGGTACACGCTGTGATTGCAAGACAATCTGCAAAGAAACCTGAAGCTATTCTGGAGTTTTGTCAACACTAAGTGAAAAGAGGCTGGATTACCGATTGAGATGTTCCAGGAAGATCATTACGACAATACCGCTGCAGAAAAATGCAATCTATTTGTGACCCATTTGATAGATGCCTTTAACGTATATCAAGCATCAGCGAGGCAAATTGAACGGGCTTGTCTAGAAACTACATGCATTGTATCTACCCTCAGACAGCTGCAGATAACTTCTCGTCAAGGTAGTTCAGCCATAATTTCATTTATTTAGTTAACATCTAAACAGATAACACTGAATCAACAATTTGACGCCACAATGCACGGTTCGAGGCCGCATCTCTCCATCCTCGGATACGCCCCACGCTCGCCAAGTCGTTCTGCACCTGGTCTGCCCATCTCGCTCGCTGCGCTCCACGCCGTCTCGTACCTGCCGGATCGGAAGCGAACACCATCTTTGCAGGGTTGCTGTCCGGCATTCTTGCAACATGTCCTGCCCATCGTACCCTTCCGGCTTTAGCTACCTTCTGGATACTGGGTTCGCCGTAGAGTTGGGCGAGCTCATGGTTCATTCTTCGCCGCCACACACCGTCTTCTTGCACACCGCCAAAGATGGTCCTAAGCACCCGTCTCTCGAATACTCCGAGTGCTTGCAAGTCCTCCTCGAGCATTGTCCATGTTTCATGTCCGTAGAGGACTACCGGTCTTATTAACGTCTTGTACATGACACATTTGGTGCGGTGGCGAATCTTTTCGACCGCAGTTTCTTCTGGAGCCCGTAGTAGGCCCGACTTCCACAGATGATGCGCCTTCGTATTTCACGACTAACGTTGTTGTCAGCCGTTAGCAAGGATCCGAGGTAGACGAATTCCTCGACCACCTCGAAGGTATCCCCGTCTATCGTAACACTGCTTCCCAGGCGGGCCCTGTCGCGCTCGGTTCCGCCCACAAGCATGTACTTTGTCTTTGACGCATTCACCACCAGTCCAACTTTTGTTGCTTCACGTTTCAGGCGGGTGTACAGTTCTGCCACCTTTGCAAATGTTCGGCCGACAATGTCCATGTCATCCGCGAAGCAAACAAATTGACTGGATCTGTTGAAAATCGTACCCCGGCTGTTACACCCGGCTCTCCGCATGACACCTTCTAGTGCAATGTTGAACAACAGGCACGAAAGTCCATCACCTTGTCTTAGTCCCCGGCGCGATTCGAACGAACTGGAGTGTTCGCCCGAAATCTTCACACAGTTTTGCACACCATCCACCGTTGCTTTGATCAGTCTGGTAAGCTTCCCAGGGAAGCTGTTCTCGTCCATAATTTTCCATAGCTCTACGCGGTCTATACTGTCGTATGCCGCCTTGAAATCAACGAACAGATGGTGCGTTGGGACCTGGTATTCACGGCATTTTTGAAGGATTTGCCGTACAGTAAAGATCTGGTCCGTTGTCGAGCGGCCGTCAACGAAGCCGGCTTGATAACTTCCCACGAACTCGTTCACTAATGGTGACAGACGACGGAAGATGATCTGGGATATCACTTTGTAGGCGGCATTAAGGATGGTGATCGCTCGAAAGTTCTCACACTCCAGTTTGTCGCCTTTCTTGTAGATGGGGCATATAACCCTTCCTTCCACTCCTCCGGTAGCTGTTCGGTTTCCCAGATTCTGACTATCAGTTTGTGCAGGCAAGTGGCCAGCTTTTCCGGGCCCATCTTGATGAGCTCAGCTCCGATACCATCCTTACCAGCTGCTTTATTGGTCTTTAGCTGTTGAATGGCATCCTTAACTTCTCTCAAGGTGGGGGCTGGTTGGCTTCCATCGTCCGCTGAACTGACGTAGTCATCTCCTCCGCTGCCTTGACTTTCACTGCCTGTACTCTCAGCGCCATTCAGATGTTCCTCGTAGTGCTGCTTCCACCTTTCGATCACCACACGTTCGTCCGTCAAGATGCTCCCATCCTTATCCCGGCACATTTCGGCTCGCGGCACGAAGCCTTTGCGGGATGCGTTGAGCTTCTGATAGAACTTGCGTGTATCTTGGAAACGGCACAGCTGTTCCATCTCCTCGCACTCCGCTTCTTCCAGGCGGCGTTTCTTCTCCTGAAAAAGGCGGGTCTGCTGTCTCCGCTTCCGTCTATAACGTTCCACGTTCTGCCGGGTACCTTGCTGCAGCGCGACCGCCCGCGCTGCGTCCTTCTCCTCCAGAATCTGTCTGCACTCTTCGTCGAACCAATCGTTCCGTCGACTTCGACCCATATACCCGACGTTGTTCTCCGCTGCGTCGTTAATGGCTGCTTTGACTGTACTCCAGCAGTCTTCAAGAGGGGCCCTATCGAGCTCACCCTCTTCCGGCAACGCTGCCTCGAGATGCTGCGCGTATGCAGTGGCGACATCAGGTTGCTTCAGTCGCTCTAGGTCGTACCGCGGCGGTCGTCGGTACCGAACATTGTTGATGACGGATAGTTTTGGGCGCAGTTTAACCATCACCAGATAGTGGTCAGAGTCGATGTTAGCGCCACGATATGTCCTGACGTCGATAATGTCGGAGAAGTGCCGTCCATCAATCAGAACGTGGTCGATTTGTGATTCTGTCTGCAGTGGTGATCTCCAGGTGTACCGATACGGGAGGCTGTGTTGGAAGTAGGTGCTACGAATGGCCATATTCTTGGAGGCGGCGAAATCAATTAGTCGTAGGCCGTTTTCGTTCGTCAGCCGGTGAGCGCTGAACTTTCCAATAGTCGGTCTAAACTCCTCCTCTTGGCCAACCTGAGCGTTCAAATCTCCTATGATGATTTTGACGTCGTGTCTTGGGCAGCTGTCGTACTCACGTTCCAGCTGCGCGTAGAATGCGTCCTTATCATCATCAGTGCTTCCGGAGTGTGGGCCAGCCATAAGTAAACTCAAATATTCCTCCTCAACCAGCCCTGATGGCATTCCGTTATGCGGAATTTGGCATAGGCCAAAATATCATCTGCTGGCTCAAATCATATTTGACGAACCGACAGCTTGTGGTGAAGATAAGAACGGAAACATCCAAACATCACTAACCCATCTGGCGTGCCCTAAGACAGCAACCTTGGCCCGCTTTTATTTCTGCTCTTCATCAACGAACTGTTCACAGTGCAGATGGATGCCGAATATTCTACGCTGATGACTTGATGATTGATTGTGGAAAAATTGCAAGGGTGCGAAAATCTGCGGCTACTTTTCGACTGCCTGGGTGAACGGTGCTCGAACAACTTTCTGACTTTGAGTGTACTGAAATAGACAACAGCCCATCAGCTACGATTATTGAATCACAAATCAGGCTCTCTCTCGTGTTTCGCAAGTTCGTGATTTTGGTGTTACACTTGATTCGGCACTCACATTTCGCATACACTATAACGACATGATCTCTAGAGCCAACCAGCAGCTCGGGTTTATTTTCAAAATATCAAAATAACTAAAGAATTTCGTGACCCGCTATGCCTTCGATCTCTGTACTGTGCCTTAGTGAGGTCAATACTCGAATCGAATGCCGTTGTATGGAGCCCGTATTAATCTACTTAGGATCGCTAGGATCGAAGCAATTCAAAACAAATTCGTCAGATTTGCTTCACGTGGTCTTCCATCGTGTGATCCTATAAATTTGTCACGATATGAATATCGCTGTAGACTTCTTGGAATCTAAGCCATTGAGCAAAGAATGAAATGCTCACAAGCTGTATTCGTTGCAAAAATACTGTTAGGAGAGATCGATTCGCCGACCATCTTGTCTCAAGGTGGGCCTATATGCTCCGGAGCGGGTCCTTCGACAACGAGAGTTTCTAAGGCGTGATGCAAGGAACAACGAAAATAGATTAAATAACCCAATTAGGTCAAGGAGCTTCAACGAATTTTACGAGCTCTTCGACTTCAACACATCTGCTGCAACCTTCAAACATAGACTTCAAGTCAGTCGACATGGACCAGAAGGTGAGTGAATGTCCATACACCTCAATAGTGGAGAATTTTTCTACCATTGTTTTTTCTCAATTGCCACGGACTTCATCAATAACGGGACGAGACGAAAACTGCGATGAATCAGATAAACTACAGGATGAATATTATATTATGATAAGTGAATGTTTGTATTCCGTCAAATGTTTTGTATTGCTTTTAGTTTTTGTCTTGTAATGATGCTTTGGAGTTTTTATGTCATTTTGAGTTAGTTACATGGGAAGTCGCTCAACATGGCTTTTCTCCATCAGACTTCATTAATACTGTACAGTCCGATGAAGAAAATACTAAATAAAGAAATAACAAAAATTCCGCGAAAAAAAAATTCCGCGAATTTTAAAATTTCGTTTGTTTCGAAAAAAATCGAATTTAATGGACTTTGATTTCGTATCGTTTCGTCGTCTCGAATATAAATCTATATTTTGTTTCGCTTCGTTTCGAATCAATATAGACATTTTAAATTTCGTTTCGTTTCGTTTTCACTATAATGGGTTGACCCTAAACATATGACCGGCAATATATGAATGTAGCTCAGCATAATCAGGTAAAACTCCCAGTTTACCCAGTTAACCAGTCTGTTCACAAATAATAAACGTGTTAATGGCAATCATTACGCCCTCGCCCCTCGTCCATCGAGTAAATGAAAACATTCAATTGTTGGGCTTGAAGGTTAACTTTGATGTCGCCTTTCAGGTTCATGTCCATCAGGTGGTTGTGCGAGCAGAGTAGCTCCCCGAGTGACAGGGACATCATCTGCAAATAACACAGGTCAAAAACACATGCTAGGCTCGTAATTGAGTTATGCCTTGGGGGAAATGTGATTCAGGTCACACATTTGACCATGTTAGCGTTTACGTTCCCTGTGCCAAGGAACGCTTGATGTGATGAATTGCTACCCCGTAGATTCGACATTTCCGATTCGGAATGAGATTAGGTTCATTTTATCTGATCAGACAATACTAATGTGTAGCATTCTAAAAGAATATGAAGCAGTATTGACTTTAAAATCCTTTTTGAATTCTGAATTGAAACAAGAAGTTTTTTCAAAGTTTTTTTTTCAAATATACATTGACAAAATAGAAGCTCCTTGCGCTCAAACTACTTTCAAAAGTAATAATATGCAACGAACAGTTTTGGCAAATATCATAAGGATTATAACAAGCCATTTACCACATCGCATCAAAATAAAATATTTGCCAGAATGACTGTCAAAATCCCTTCACTGAGAAATTCTGACGCATACCAAACGCTGATTCTGAAATGGCGATGGATAAACGCATCAATTGCAGACTGACATCAAAATATTCACCATCTGTGACGAGTCTCGGACAATCGTGGCCTTGTTCTGTGCCATGTTGGGCCCAGTTGACTTCCAGCTCGGTGTACTGTGGCACTCCCCCATGTCCTTTCAATGCAGCAAAATAAAAAGCATGTCCACTGGTGGAAGAGAAATGGATCAGTCAATGCAGTCTTTTGACGCTTATTGTAAAACGTTAATTGACATGATTAAGAACTGATATCGATGGGGAGCTTTCACGGCCAATGTGAAATACAGCGCGGGTATCATTCGGAACGTCAATTCGAATCCCCGATCATCCCATGTAACAAGGCAATTGAAATTACGGAAGGGATTTCCACAACTGGGCTATATTGTGTTGGTCGTATGTTGGGTAGGGAACATTTTATTTGCTGATGATAAATGTAATTTGTATGTTATTCTCGTGAGGGATCGTGGTTTGTCCATGGTCCAGTTTTTTTGAAATACTGCAGTTCTGAAATTCTTTCATTGACTGGATTCTTCTCGTCCATAATCTGCTTTTATCAATGCAACAAATTGTGGAGAATTTATTTCAGGTTTGTTTTCTATGAAACACTTCTACTTCTAGAATTTATTAAGAAACTTTTTTAGGAACTCCTTCGGAAAATTCTCCTACACAGATAAAAATATGTTGTGATTTTAAATGTATTTTCATGCACATATTTGGAGCATGCAAATAAACGTAACATTCAATCGATCTCACTATTCTTTTAAATCGAAATAAATTTAAACGGTGCTTGCTTGTAAAATTCAATCAAATTTAATTGAATATCGAATGTTAATTCGTTTGATGGGGTAACCTGCAGTTTTACAAGTCGTTGATTTTTCAAAATTATTAGCTGTGTATCCAGCTTTTTACGCTAGCCATAAATTTGGTAAGGGGTGATTCAACTATGACCGATGATGTGTAAACTTTTATACATAGATCCATCCTAGTTAGCCATGAATTTAATGTTTGTTTTTCGTTCTGTCTAATTTCAATTATGTTTTGCTCCTGCATTTCACAATAAATGGCTCAAATTATATTTAATTAATTAATCTGCATTTTTAGATCCAAGAACCAATAAACCAAGCGAAACAAGAAAAAATTCCAATGCAACTAATGATGCACTATTGAGCCTGGCAATCCCAGAAGAAGACGCCCTCAAGCTACAAGAGGCCAACAGATACGCTTTTCATCTCATGGGTTTCAAACAACTGTAACAACGATGCGGAGAAATTGATTCCAGAAAACAAAAGCTTGTCACAAAAACTATCCTCCGAGTCCGATTAAATACTCTCTTTCGCTCTTTGACTCTCCAAACCCGTTTGTAAATCAGGATCGACGATCTGACATTAGTTAGGCAAATGTATTTTGGAAAGGTTTTACAGTCCTTTTAGTGCATTGGCGAATGAGGAGTCGATGTTGGTGACCACCCGCGACGGTGGCAAGAAATACGTTCCATCGGGTTGTTCAACTTGGCACTGAAAGTTTAATATTCTTCATTTGATGATGATGATGATGATACTACCATCTATTGTAGCAAGGCACCTGCCGATAGCACTGGTCATATCTGACAAACGATTTGATCATGATTATGCTATTGTTTGTTTCATCAGACTCCTGTATGAAGGGCCAAAAATGGGTGGGGTGGTTCCATAAGCAAAGACGCTTTTGCGAATCCACGGGATGAATAAAGAATCTCCTTCCAGAAGAAAGTTCGTACATACAATATTATAATCTAGCCCTCGTTTCCCAGATTGACCCAATAGATGGGGAGAAGAGCCCGCCCTTTATCCACGAGATGTTAACAATAGGAAGTTGGCGATTCCACTCTTCCTATCCAAATCGCTTCAATCGGGTGCCCTGATGGTTTTTTTATGGTATATAACCATATAGTTTCAATGTAATTTGGTAAATCTATATATTCTCTCACCAAGTTTCAATTCCATGTCCTGGATGAGAAAAGACATTTCTTCAACGCTAGCTAGTTTCAGATTTATGCCTTCAGGGATAGAATACCAATAGCTCTTCAAGAAATGTTCTGGTTTAGATCGGGGAATGTGCTTCATTCTGGTTCAAAGATCGAGAAATAGACATCTTGATTTCTTCAGTCCATCCAGTTTAATATTCTTCAAAGAAGGATCTATCAGGGATTATTTCTAGGCCAACATTTGAAAAGGGCGTAACAGCCAAAATTTATTCCTTCCGATTCTTCGTCTACATATAAAGCTATATATGTGGACAAAGAATCAAAAGGAGTAAATTTTGGCTGTTACGCCCTTTTCAAATGTTGGTCTAGATTTTTGACATTGTGGAGGGTTCATTTTTTTACAATGATATTTTTCCAGAAGAAAATTTGCGGGGATATATTACATATTACCCTTCTACTTCTCCTCATTAACTTTTAACATTTTCCCTTTATTTATTGTTGAGCGTCTATCAATTGCAATTGCAGTCTATACATTCAATAAACTTGGACACTTAAAATTGATGAAGACACAGTAAAACTGTATAGGGAAAGTGGCCTCACAAAATTCAACAGTAAGCGACCATGTCATTGTTAAGGTCACTCCTGACGGAATCCAATTTTCAAAGTACTCGCGTTTTGAAGGGCACACCATTCGATATGGAAGCAACGCACAACTGTCATTTTTATTTTATCACGCATGCTGCGACGCAGCAAAGCTGGAAAACTAAAAATGACAGTTGTGCGTTGCTTCCGTATCGTATGGTGTGCCCTTGAAAACGCGAGTACTTTGAAAATTGGATTCCGTCAGGAGTGACCTTAATGGATTTCATTTGAAGAGAGCGCCTGTACATGTGAGCCGGCTCCACATCCATCCCACAACTCTTCATTCTAAATTACTGTAAAGTCTAGCATAACGCATGCGTGGTCCATAACTCCTAACGATCTCTTGCTGAAAACCCCCATGTTGGTTCTACCAAGACCCTTCAATTGCTTACTCGTATATATTATCTGAAAAAAACATAGACTATTTAAAACAACAATTGAGAAGTACTTTAAGAAAACATTCGCTTGTCTGACGTTTCCAGGTGATTGTTGATAACCGTGACAGAGCATACTTTGATCGAGTTACGAAATTTATAGTGGACACGCCTAACGTCAAAAGGGGTGATTCAAAGTTTATAGCATGGCCTGCGTAAAAAGCTGGATAGAAATCTTTCGATTTTTTTCAAGAATTTATTTTAAAAATTTAAAGGGATTCTAACCAGGAAAGGAATTACTTCAAAAATCCTCCAGGAACTACTCCATGAAATATTTCGTGCATTGTTAAATAACGAGAATTCTTGAGATTATTTCCGCGGAGATTCTAGGAGGAATTTTTGAAAGAGAAATTTCTGGAGGAGCTCAGAAGGAAAAGCGGCACAAAATGATGAGTATTCGTCGTATTTTTTAGGATTTTCAGCAGAATTCCTTAAGGAATTCTTTTGAAAGAATTCTGAAGGTTTTTCTGTATGAAATATCGTAAAAATATTGGGAGTGACTACCTGGCTAAGTTTGCCAGGGAATTGCCAGAAGAATTTCTTGAACAATTGCCGGAGGAATATTTGAGAAATTTCTGTAGTGTTTGGTATTTCCAGAAGATTTTTTCCGGGATTTTCCAGGTGAAACTGGTGAATGAACTTTCTAGCAAATCCTGAACGATCTTTCGCAAGAGTACGTACAGTAATTTTCGAGATAATTTCTGGAGGTATTTCTGCAAAAACCATGGAGGAATTCGCAACTAAACCTATTATAGGAATTTCTGTTAGAATTCTTGAAAAATTTATTGAAAGAATTCCTGGAGAAATTTTCGAAAGAACTCCCGGGGTGGGTTTAGAGTAATTTCACGTAAACTTTAGAAGAAATTTAGGAGAACATGTGGAAATTTTTTGGAAAATTTCTGAAAAAAACTTCAAGAAAAGGAATTCTCAAAAGAATTTCCAAAAAATCCAATTCACGGAAAATTCGTCCGAAGTTATTCCTTGTGGAATTCTAGACTTGAGAGGATATTATAAAGAAATTCTGGAGGAATTCGTGGAAGTACTTCCGGAGAAATTCCAATTGAAACTGTCGGATGAATTCCCGTTGGAACTTTTGGAGGAATTCCTGGAAGACCGGAGGAACTTCTGGGGGAGTTTCTAAATGAACTTCCGAAGGAATTCCTGGAGGAACTGTCTGAGAAATTCCTGGATTCCTTAAAACAACTTCGTTCACAATAGTCGGTAACCCAGGTGAATTCCCATAAATTAACTTCTCAATTAACCAATTATTCCTTTTCTCACGGAAATGCAATGAGTGTCGAACTAGTTTTCTTCTGCCAATTCTAAATTGGGGGAAAGGTCGTTTGGCCGAATGCAATTAAGCCGAACAAACCATTATGCCGAAAACCATCTAGCCGAAAGTAGTTGGCCGAACAGGCCATCCGGAATAATAGATCATTGGATCGAATAGGTCATATAACCGAAAAGGTCATGCGTTCAAATAGCACATTTGGCCGAATAGGACATTTGGCTGAATAGGACTGTACACGCCAACGCGAAACTGTTTTTGCTAACCTTCTCCTACATTCCACCAAACTCCGAGTCACCGCGGAATAACGAGTGGCCACTAAATAGCGGGAATGGAAAGAATGGATCGGGAAGAAAACTACAAAGAAGTATAGTTCAATCTGATATACGTTATATGTAGAGCTGGCCTTAGTCTTTAAATTTAGATTGATGAATAATAGCATATGGTCCGTGGTTCGTCGTGCAGCATAGTTTAATCTTGCAGGTATCACATGACCGCTGGACGGCTGCCATTTCTGGATGATGCTTGTGATCCTATTGATGAGTTACTTCGTGTCTTTGGCCTTCCAATCACCTTTGTATACAATGGAGCTCAGTAGACCGGAAATCCTTCAACAGTCTTTGGAACATTTTCACGTTTGAAATTCTCCACCGTGTACTTTTCCCACGATCTTTGTTCGCTTGAAATAATCGTACAATACGCACCACAGTGTTGGAGTAAAAGTGTGTTTGCACCATTTCTGAATATCTGTCCAGTCATCTGTCAACTATTTTAGAAGTGCCAGCCAGGAATTTCATTCAATCAGTATTTGACAGTATATACAGTTCACATAATGAAGAAAAACATAGACTAAGGAAAAACTACCCGCCTATCAATTCATCGGATGACAGCCTTTATGAAGGCTTGCGTTAATTAGACCATAACTCTCCGTCGAGCTACTGGCCATCAT
This sequence comes from Armigeres subalbatus, assembly GCF_024139115.2. NCBI lineage: Eukaryota > Metazoa > Arthropoda > Insecta > Diptera > Culicidae > Armigeres > Armigeres subalbatus. The sequence goes on along the minus strand of NC_085141.1, from coordinate 5,156,832 downwards.
CCCGGCATCCTTCACCCGGAAGGATTCGCTGCCCAGCACGGTTCGTGCCCAGACAAGGACCTTTGACCGAATAGGACATCTGGCCGGAAAGGAAATTTGGCCGAACAGGTAATTTAGCGAAACAGGTGTTTTGGTCCAATAGGCTATTTGGCCAAATAGTTCATTTGTTCTAATAGGTCATTTGGCCGAATAGGTTATGACCTCAACATATTCCAGAACGAAATATGCACATTCTACGAATGGTGCAATAAAAGCCTATTGCAACTGAATGTAAAAAAATGTAACCTCATATCATTCAGCAGAAAAAGAACAGCATCAAATCTCTCCTGTAGGAACTTCCGGAGGAATTCTTGTAGGAACTTTCGGAGGAATTCCTGGAAGAACTTCCGGAGGAATTCCTATAGGAACTTCCAAAGGAATTCCTGTAGGAACTTCCGGAGGAATTCCGGTAGGAACTTCCGGAGGAATTCCTGTAGGAACTTCCGGAGGAATTCCTGTAGGAACTTCCGGAGGAATTCCTGTAGGAACTTCCGGAGGAATTCCTGTAGGAACTTCCGGAGGAATTCCTGTAGGAACTTCCGGAGGAATTCCTGTAGGAACTTCCGGAGGAATTCCTGGAGGAACTTCCGGAGAAATTTCTGAAGGAACTTTCGGAGGAATTCCTGAAGGAACTACTGGAAGAATTCCTGAATGAACTTTCCGGGGAATTCCTGGAGAAACATTCGTAGGAACTCCTGAAGGAACTTCCGGAAAAGTTCATGAAGGAACCTCCGGAGAAACTCCTGAAGGAACTTCCCGGGTGATTCCTGAGGAATTCTTGGAAGATCTTCCTGAGGAACTTTCGGAGGAATTCCGCAAGGAACTTCCAGAAGAATTATTGAAGGAACTTCCGAAGAATTCCTGGAGGAATTTGCGGAGGATTTCCTGAAGAAATTTCCGGAGGAATTTCTGAAGGAAATTTCAGAGAAATTTCTGGTGGAACTTCCGGAGGAAGATTTTCTGAAGGAATTTCCGGAGGAATTTCTGAAGGAAATTTCAGAGAAATTTCTGGTGGAACTTCCGGAGGATTTCCTGAAGGAACTTCCGGAGGAATTTCTGAAGGAAATTTCAGAGAAATTTCTGGTGGAACTTCCGGAGGAGTTCCTGGAGGAACTTCAGGAGGAATTCCCGGAGGAACTTCAGGAGGAATTTCTGGAGGAACTTCTGGAGGAATTCCTGGAGGAACTACTGGAGGAATTCCTGGAAGAACTTCCGGTGGAATTTCTGGAGGAACTTCCGGAGAAATTCCTGGAGGAACTTCCGGAGAAATTCTTGGAGGAACTTCCGGAGCAATTCCTGGATGAACTTCCAGAGCAATCCTTGGAGGATCTTCCGGAGCATTTCCTGGGGGAAATTCTGGAGTTTCTGGAAGAACTTCCTGAGGAATTCCTAGTGGATTTTTCGGAGGATTTTCCGAATGATTTTTTGTAATAACTTCCGAATGAATTCCTGTAGAAATTTCCAGAGGACTCCCTATAGAAACTTTTAAAGGAAATTGTGTCTGTAATTTTTAGAAACATTCCTGAAGGAACTTTCGGAGGAGTTCTTGAAAAAACTTCCCGAGGTATTCTTGAAGGAATTCCCGAAGAAATTTTTAAATAAACTTAATAATTCATGTGGAAATTTCTGAAGGATATCCTGTAGAAACTTCCGGAGGAAATTTGGTAGGCATTTCTAGAGGAATTCCTGGAGGCATTTCGAGAGTGATTCTTTGAGGAACTTCTAGAAGAATTTACGGCGAAACTTCTGGATAAACTCTCGGAGTAATTTCAGGAGAATTTTGTGGAGAATCTCCTGGAGAAACTGCCGAAGGAATTTCTGGAGAAAGCTTCAGAAGAATATCTTGAGGTACCTTCGGAGGAAGTCTACGAGGATTTTATGAAGAAATTCCTGGAGGAGCTTGCGGAGGAATTCTCGGAGGAATTTCTCCAGAAATTCCTGGAATGACTTGTGGAGAAACTTGGCTAGGAATTACTTGAATTAATCACGATTTTTAATTAACATCCATCCTCCAATGTCCAAAAATTCAGTTTTAATTCTCCTTCAAATTTTATGAATACTTTAATAACTTAATATAATAACTAACTGCTCAACTGTCAAAAACCGTATGCATTGTGGGTTGCTTTTTGCGTACGTTTTGTATTTTAGTACCAAACGTATCAAACGGATTACAAAACGCAAACTCAAACGCAAACGCAACGTATCCATTGTGCCCCGGCCTTTAGGCTAAAAGATTGTCCAGCATCAAAAAAGTTTTGGATTGTTGTGGCCAGATTATTAGTACTCGTTTATGTGTAAGATGTTCAAATATTGAAGAAATCTACCAACATTATTTTTTTTACACTTTGGCTGACGATGGGGGTGGTTTCCTTCAATTCAGATACTGCAGAGGTTTTCGAAAAGCACTTCCGTAACTTTTTAAAATTAAATTGATAGTATGGCATACTGCTAAAAATCAAGTCAAGTCTGAATAATAACAGAAACCGTGTATAGGGGCCCTCCTTAGCCGTGCGGTAAGACACGTGACCAAAGCAAGACCATGCTGAGGGTGGTTGGGTTCGGTTCCCGGTGCCGGTCTAGGCGATATTCCGATTGGAAATTGTCTCGACTTTCCTGGGCATAAAAGTATCATCGTGCTAGCCTCATGATATACGAATGCAAAAATGGTAACTTGGCTAAGAAACCTCGCAGTTAATAACTGTTGAAGTGCTTACTGCTTAACCTTCTGTCTGTGCTAAAAAAAACTTACGTTGTCTGTGCTCTGGGGTCGAATTGACCCCAAATTGAAATTGCTATAACTTTTTTACTGTATGGCCGATTTTGGATTTTTGGGGCTGTTTCGAAAGATAATTCAATCATCTTTTAGTTTGTAACCAAAGATTGACTATTGGTGAGCGAGTACATTGCGGGGAGGGGTTTTAGTGAACAAGGGTACAAAATCAGTGATTTTTCATGATTATTTTACTTCTATCCGAAAATCCTACCCATTTTGAACTGCACCTTTTTTAAAAAGGTTATGCTGGAAGGCGTGTGCTTTGGCATGATGCGTTGATAAGTTTAGAACTTGGCTGCCAGGTGGTGGTATATTTGAATTCATTATTTTAGACTACTCAAGATATTCCGATATATAGAACTCTCCCCAGTGTAAATATTCTTATCGCACAAATTAAAAATTTGTTTAAATGGCATCTTGATGAAAGGTCGTCTAGTGGGAATGGACTGCCTTGTGACGGAAGTAATAATTGGGAATTTTACAAATAGGCGGCAAATTGGCTGATATTTGGTTACGCATGTAGACCCAAAGGCCTTAATTCCAGGGTTTTCTTGGATGACCTAAAACATATTCTGTGAATGCAATCTATTATTTGCAGCATCGCTGGAGCAGGTTGAATACAAAGCAAACTTTTGATGAACTCTTCCACAACATTCATGTTTGCCAAAAATGTTACAAACCAAAATACATCAGATCTCAATAGAACAATATACTCAAATATAACAGCTCACTAGCGCCGCATCTTGGAAGAAGTTCTCATTATATTGCACCGCTTTGTAGTCCTGGACATCCTGAACAATGTTGCCGAATACAACTTTGGTGTAGGTATGAGGGATCTCAAGCTAAAGGAATATTTCAAATATGCTAGAATATTGCAAGTACACTAGCGCCGCCTATTTGTAAATTTCCTGATTATTTATTCCGTCACATGACAGGCCATTCCCACCAGACGAACTTTGTTGAAGACGTCATCCTTACAAATTTCAAATTTGTGCGATAAGAATATTTGCAATGAGGAAAATTTCATATATCGGAATTACTTGAGTAGTCTAAAATAATTAATGCAAATATACCGCCACCTAGCGACCAAGCTCTAAACTCATCAATGCCTCATTTCAAAGCACACGCCTTCCTGCATAAACTTTTGAAAAGGTGCAGTTCAAAATGGGTAAAAAAAGTTTTATGATTTCTCGATAAATCATGCAAAATGGAGCAACTTAGCAAAAATTTTGTATGGAATTTTTTACACGGCCTTGTAAAAAATTCCGTGTAAAAATAGAATTGGGTGTATTGCTTTATTTTCATGAGCAATTTCCTATTTTTTCTGGAAAGTTCCCAATTTTCTAGGGGGAGTGTTTTAGTCATTTTAGTCTAGACGTTGCCGACCAATTGAACATACCAAAACCGTCAACCCTTTTTGCCTTCCTCTTAGAGCATTAGGCGAGAACAACCAGCCCAGGAAGTTCTCTCCGACTTGCAAATTTCCTTCTCGCATCTCCATCATAGCAAGCCAATAAATGTTTGCCGATTCAATTTCCGCACCATTCTGAGGGGGTTACCATACCTACTCGCGGGGTCGGTTGTTGACGCCCTTTCCAATCGTTGTAATCGCCTACCTTGTTCCTGTTCGCTTGGAAAGCGCAACAGATTTATCTTCATCGCAATTTTGGTTGCTTTAAAATAGACATTCATATACCTACCCATAAAAATCTGTTCTCGCAAAGATAGGCCATGTTTTGCTTCTAAGTGGTTCTTACATAAATGGCAAAAAACACAACTGTCACGCCGTGTACGACCAAGAAGATACTTTTCGAAATTCAGCTCCAGCATCGTGAAGTGTTAGTGGATGAAAAAAAAATATTGTAAAAACATGACTTCTTAATTACATTGATATTTCTGTATATTTTTTTCATATAAACTGCCCAACTTAACTAACTTAAATAACTTACATTACATGTCTTGCAATGCCACATAAGTAGGTAACCTTATTGTACAATCCTCGCAACTTTAACAGGAGGAAAGAAAATGCCGTCTCAATCTCAAGTTGAAACTGTTGAAATAATTGAATGCCAAACAGTTAATAAAATCGAACAAGTCTAATATCGGAACTTTCTCCCCACACGGAGGTGAACCTTGTTGAAACTTTTCCGATCAGAAGAAGAGTTATGAATTGGGAATCAATTACGAACGTTCTTCGGGGCAACACTCGGCGACGTTGGTGACAACTGGCGACTACTGACCGCTGCTGCTGCTATCCGATGGAACTGGAACCGAAGGCACTTAAGTTGATAGAGGAACCCATTGCGATTCGGTTCGTTGTTGCCCTGAAGCGGGAGAGCAAGTGCGGGTTCTGAATTCCTGATGAGCGAAAAGGGATTGCTCAATCGCAGTTTCCTTGCAGATGACGGAACATGTCCTACGTGACTTATTTGGAAGCAGTGAATTTTCCACTCGTGACGGGGATTTGAGCAGTACGACAATAAATGTATATTCGAATATAATTCTCAATAAGTTATCTAAATATAGGTCGATAAAAACATTTATGATAACGATATATAATATGTTTTATGGAGACGCATGTGCTAATTTAGATTAATTTAGTTCAGATTCTCATATAATGGACTTCATCCTCGCATGCTATATTTTTGATTATTTACGGATCTTCAGGATAGTCGATGAAGGAGCATCAGCAACAGTTTCATCGAATGCTTTACGACGGCGGGTGTTTCAGTTTGTTTGAACAAAACTGAATAGCCGTGTTGGCATCAGAGAAGGATTCAGTTCGTTACGGTCGTACCGAAGATAACACAGTTTTCTTTCAACTTCTATCTCGATAACGTTCTAAAATAGGATGAAAAGCAAACCAGTGATCTTATTTTGGCTTATTTATGTTATTTGATAGGAGCACCGAAACCCATACACATGTTGCTACGACGATGGGATTGATTTATATTTAGCTTGCTTTCTTTGGAAAAGGCTGAAATAGATACAGATTTATTAAATAATCTGTTGAATGAATGAATGTCTTTGTTATAACAGTTTTCAACGATGAGTTGGTTCACCTTTGTGATATAATCTGAGAAACATGAAGCATATCGTAAAACCCATTGATATCATCACTGCTCCCGTGCCAGTAGAGAGTGGATTGTTTTCCTACTGAAGGGAACCCCATTTCCCGAGAAAGCTTTATCCAACACGTGCGTGATTGAGTTCCTTCTAAGATGCTTTTCCAGTCATTCAGTGGAAGTGTGGGTATAACAATAAAAATCAAATGCGGTGGCAATAAATTTTAGCACTTATATTCGGAAACTTTGAGTTACTTATTTTACCTAAAATTGTAATCCCCGTACAATTTTTATGATCATTGTTCTTTGCCTTTCTTGAATATTTGCTGATTATTTCAAGCAAATTCCTCTGTATTATCAATCTTGGAAAAATAAAGTGTAGATAAAACTTGCTATGGTTATGAAGGTGAGGTATTTATTTCTCATTCCACAACATGAATGTGGCCTTTCAGCTCTGTATTTGTTGAGTACCTAAACAGCTATTGACTGTACAGTTTCTAAGCCAACTTACAATAGAGCGGGTCTATTCTGTCTTCACTCAGTGACTTTTATTTAGTTCGACTTCCATCATGTCGACTTAAGTACGAACCACTTTATTATCTTTACAGATACGTATTTCAACCTCAACTGTCTTCAGTGTCTCGTACTTGGCTCGAATGAGTTGGCTTACAGTTGAGGCTGAAATACATATCTGTAAAGATAACAACGTGTTGGAATTAAATGGAACAGTATTAAACTCGTCTTATGACAGAGTCATAAATAACTTTTACTGAGCCCAAAAAAAGGAAAATCTAAGGGATTTCTGCACAACTTCGACAAAGTTTTTGTTGATATATTTTATTTTGTAAAAAGTTGAGTCAGTCTAGTATTCAATATTCCTTCCATGTTTACATACCGAGATCATGTTCTTCTCCGGCAGTGATGCAGCAGCATCCAGCCCACTAACCACTTGGATCAAATGGGCAAACTTTTGTCCGAGTTGGTTGTTCGACTGTTTGTTTATACTCTCCCAGCGACCTACACCGGTGGCTCAAGGGCCACTTATCTACCAGTTTTCACCAGATCCTCTGTCGAGCTGGATTATGAGGAAACAAGTATCGACTGCTCCAGGTGATACTCGGAAAAAAGTTCTTCACACTTTATCCTCCATTCGGTCGAGCTACTGCCGTTAATTTGATTGATTGAAACCTCCCCAGTGCTGCTCGAGAGTTATCGAGAAAGTCCACCAAAGTAAATATGAAGCATTGCCATCTGTGAAGCACTTGTCGTTTGATGTCTTGACACGACGGTGAAGCTAAAGCCCCAATGACAAAGTTTGCATAAACATAACCTCCATGAGGGTAATCATCGTTCTGTTTTAGCTTATATTTTTTTCATTGAGTTCCTTCCAGAAGGGTCGTTCGTTTGAAGCATTTTTTCATCATCTGCAAACGTGGCTGTAAAACCATTGTATAACATTGTAGCTTATGTCCTTTCAAGATAGTAGCAAAAAAAGGCAATGCTCTTTTACTGAGAAAACGTAGTGACATCAGCTAAAAGAACAAATTGTGCACATCAGTGATAGTTCCATTGCTTTGACAACAACATGTAACGGTCTCAACAATTATAATGTAGTGTTAGCAGTGGACCGGAGTAAGAAAATATTGATTGAGTGACCGTTAAGGTGAACTAAAAAGAATTGAATTGAATTATCTTTATTTACGAGAATTTCGGCCCTAGACCGGTTCATCTCGTATCACTAAAAAGAATATTATAGTAATTAGTCTACTACAGTCGCCTCTCTACATCTCGATATTGAAGGGACCATCGAGATAAGGAAAGATCGAGCAATGGAAGGAAAATTGAAATGAGTACTAGATAACAAAAAAACTCTTCGCTATGAAAACGACAAGAAAATAAATGTCGTTTCCTGTTGTTGATGTGTTTGTTATTGTCCAAAGATAATCTAGTAGCCTAAAATTTCAAACATATCGACATTAAGAGAGCAAATCCTGAACAAAATATGATCAGAACCCATCAAGATAGAGATATCGAGATAGGGAGGTTATCGAGATATAGAAAGCCCAAATGTATGTAGATTCAAGGGACTGAGGAAACCATCGACATAGGGAGAGATATCGAGGTACAGTCGAGATGTAGTGAGTCGACTGTATTTCCATTTCACTTTTCTCCTTGTATTTTTCGTTTTTTATTGGAATCTCTTCCATGTTCTATAAATAAGCTGCATGTATTCTTGCCTCAGGCTTTATCATCTGCTTCCATAGGGTCGTGGATAGTCCAGAATAGAGGCCTGAATAAGAGAAACGCGGATAGAAAGTATGACTCTGTCAAGTCAACACTGCATTCAATCTTCATTATTTATTATTTATTATTTATTATTTTATTTATAATCCATCTGACAGAAGTCTTAATGAATGCTACTTAATCTATTTAAACATTATTTAAACATTATTTGCGCGCATTGAACGTATAATTTTCTGTCTAAATACTGACGAAGACATACCAAACTCAAACAAATAGGCTACATCATTGAAGGCAGTTATTATAGAGGACATCGGTTCATAACAGCCATATAAAGACCGATGAAAATAGGTAGCAAGCATCCGTTCGAGGCTTCTACGTTGTATCCTATTAGGAGCATTCAGAGGCAACCTTGCGAGGAGATTCGGAGAGTCTATTTCACCGTTCAGCAGCTTGGCAGCAGTGACAGCTTGTTGAATAGTCCGCCGTTGCTCGAGCGTTTCGATTCCAAGCAAACAACACCGGGCAGTGTATGGTGGGAGGTTGACACGGTCCCTCCATGGAAGCAGTCGTAGAGCATACCGTACAAATCGCTTTTGGATTCGTTCCAGTCTGCCAATCCAGTTCGCTTGATACGGGCACCACACAACAGATGAGGACTCCAAAATCGACCGAACTAACGACGTGTAGAGTGTTTTAGACAGTGAATATCAGTGAAATCTTGTGTTGTCCTCATGATGAACCCTAGCTGACGATTTGCGCGATCGATGATTTCAGAACGATGATCGTTGAAGGTAAGTCTGGAATCAAGCAGGACACCCAAATCTTTTACTTGACTGACCCTCTGAATAGTAGTTTCTCCAATTTTGTAATCCATATGAACAGTGGCTGCAGAGCGATGGAAGGTTATTACGAAGCACTTATTGATGCTGAGAGTCATGCGATTAACTTCACACCAACGGACGAAAGCATTCAGCAAAAATTGCAATCGTTCACAGTCAGCTAGACATTCAACGACAACATAAATCTTGAGATCGTCGGCGTATAAAAGTCTGCATCCAATGCCTAGCAGAGCAGCTACATCGTTAAAATAGATTGCAAATAGAAGTGGCCCAAGATTACTTCCTTGGGGTACACCCGAGAAATTTGAAAACCAGGTTGAGGAATGCGATCCAATCTTGACGCAAAGTCTTCTGCCGCAAAGGTATGACTCCAACCACTCCAGCATTGCGTTCGAGGTACCGAGTTTGGCTAACTTGCACAACAAGATGCGATGGTCGATTTTGTCGAAGGCGAAGAACAACACATGAGAAGGAAGAAATGGTTTATGTGGATAAAATCTCACAATCCGCTATTTTATATGTCCACATCACATAACAATGGAGTCCAATAAACAATGGAATTTCATTTCACAATCTATAGATGGCTTGCATGAGGCATTCCACGGGGGCATGTCAGTCGATCCTGAGCGACCATTTCGAAAATATTTGAAACTCTGCACAGTTTTTCAATTTCATCTAAATCGTCATTTTTCGATATCAAATCTTCATATTGAGTCACGACTAACTTTTCAAAAGGGTGTATGTGAAAATGGTTCAAAAATATTTAAAAAGCTGCACAGCAAAAACGGAATGTTCGATTGTTATGATTTTTTCAGCAAAGTTAGACAACTAAATGGTGATTCTTAAGAAAATGTGCACAGTAACAAAAAATTTTTTGCCTTTAAAAATATCATTTTTGTCACAAAAACTCACATATCTCAAAACCCTATCTTTTTTCGAACGTAATTTTTTTAGGGAAAACGGTCCATTATATTAGCTATCTACGATAAAAATTTGGTGATGGTAAACTAATAAACAAAAAAGTTATGACATTTCAAACATTTCACAATTTTCACATTTAGTAAAAAAAAATTTTTTTCTGTGTAAGTTATTTCGAGAATTGCAGTTTGATGCAGATTTTATTGTTAAGGGACGTGATTCAAACAAGTTGTTTTCATGATATTTTGATTTAATTATTCATAGCATCTATAAGAAACTTAGACACGATCCAGTGTTGTGATCAAAAGTATTGATAGTGTCATAATTTTCATTGCACGTGACTGGCGAAAAATTCTTTTAATAGTGTTGAAACCTGTTGATAATAACGTTGATAGAAACATATCAGAAATGTTATTTTAAGACAAAAGCTGCAAAATCAAAGATTTATATACACGTGTACGTCTATAGTTTACCTGTTTAAATTTACCTATAAGAGAATAGACTTTATGATCGGGAGGAAACGGGTATCTTCAACAACAACAAATGCATGATAGGTACATACCATGACAATGCTCACGAAAAAGCAAAAAAATTACTACTACTAAGGTTGTTAAAGATCTTATAGTAATTTTTTCTTCAGTCAAGCAAATGACACCAAACTAGTCAGTAAAAACTTAAAAGTGATTTTGTTTATTGAAATATTACGAACAACATGAGTAGCCGCTTTCTCAACTGTTGTAGGCCGTTTGATGGAAAAAAGTGTTCAAAAGAGTTACGAAATCTCACCGAAAGCACCATAGATAAACTGAAAGCGACTGGTTATGCTCCAATGTCCACATTGAATACAAATTTACGCATTTGCACGTCCTGCCGTCTAAACGTTGACAAAAGAGCAATCTGTATATCATCGGTTGAGCAGAGCGCAGGAAGTTCGAAAACGACAGCAACTGAGGAATTGCCAGATGTATCGACAACAACTGAGGAATTACCAGAAGTATTAAGTGCTGAGAGCCTTGCCACCGTACCATCAGCGAAATCTGTTTCAACAAATCAATCGGAAGATGAGTGTATCCAAAAGGTCAACATCGAACGCTTTAACGAGGGCATAGCTGGGATAAAAGTGACCTGATTAAATGGAGTAAGATGGACTACGTTTATTACCCGGAGAAAAATACCGTGAAATAAACGAAGCTGTACGAAGAAACCTCTTCAAATTAGGACCTGATGATGTGGAAAATACAGACTACGATGAGGTAATTATAAATATGAAGGAAAGGTTCTCGAATGCAGCCACGACAAGGAAAGAAAAATTATTGATTTTGTCGATGCTGCCAAGTTCGTGGTCTATTCAGGATGCCATTGATGAGTTCAAAACCAATAGAAATACAGTAAAAGAGGCAAAACAATTGAAGAATAACTGTCTTTCAACCAAAAATACTAGGTCTAGTACTGCATTAACAGATGAGACAAAAGAAATAGTAGTTCAATATTTTGAAGATGATGAAGTAAGTCGAGCTATGCCTGGTCAAAAAGATTATGTATCAGTAAAAAAAGATGGAAAGCGTCAAGCAATCCAAAAACGATTAATGATGACGACTTTGAAAGAAGCGTACACACGCTTCAAGGAAATTCACGATAATATTAAAATAGGTTTTTCCTCATTTGCAAGCCTTCGGCCAAGGCAATGTAAGCTTCTTTCCAATTCAGGAACACATAATGTGTGTGTGTGCACAACCCATGAGAATATTAATCTTATTTTACATAGTTTGAAAAGAATCAATTTAACAAAGGATATTAAAATGTTAACTGGTAGTCTTTTGTGTGAAAATACAACATCAAATTGCTATCTACGATCTTGTTCGGATTGTCCAGATTCTTCATCATTGGAAAATACTTTATTCGCTGAGTTTGAAGAAAAATATATTGATCAGTTATCATTTGAGCAATGGGTGACCACGGATAGGTGTGACATAGAAACTATTTTAAAACCTGTAGATGAGTTTGTGTCATATTTTTGCTTGAAATTAGAAAGTTTAATCCTCACGATTTCATTAAAACAGAACAATCCAGCTTTTAAAAATACGAAAAATACATTACAAAATGGTGAATTTTAGTCATTTGTGATTTTTCTGAAAATTACAGCTTCGTATGACAAGATGAAGTGCAGTCCCAGCACTGGAACGTACAACAAGCTACAATTCATCCAGTCGTTAGTTACTTTAATGGAAGAACACAAAATGAACACTTAAATTTTATTATAATTTCCGAAGATTTAAGACACGATTCAGTATCCGTAAACTTGTTCATTGAAAAAAATGATTAACTTTTACGCGTTGATAAGCATAAAGAAGTCAAAAGATATATTTCATGTCTGATGGAGCAGCGTCGCAGTACAAAAATCGTAAGAATTTTTCGAGCCTATGTCAATTTAAATCAATGTACGGAATTGATGCAGAATGGCATTTTTGCTACATCACATGGCAAAGGTCCTTGTGATGCTATTGGAGGAACAATAAAGCGCATGGCCACAAGAGCAAGTTTAGCCAAAGAACGTGAGCATCCAATTAAAACTGCGAAAGAACTTTTGATTGGGCAAATCGTAGAAAAGAAAAGATTTAACCAAATTATCATTTTGTTTTACTACTACTGAAGAGTACGAAATAAAGGCTTCAGAGCTCAGCGAGCAATTTAATAACGCGAAAACGATCCAAGGAACCCAAAATTTCACTGTTTCATTCCATTGTCGGAAAATAAAATTAAAGCAAAACTATACTCAAACTGTGCTGATAATAATTCAAAAGTGTTCGATATTTTAAAAATTTGAATAAAAAATAAAAAATAAGTATTAATAAACTGTTTTCATGATATCATAACCCATACCAAAATTCAAACCCAAAACTCTTAGAGTTTCTATAACAACATTGTGTAACTGCCACATTTAATTTAATACTTAGGATAATATTAATTCATTTTTATTTATTATAATATTTATACATTATTATTTTATTTAATCAGACTAAGGCCGAAGTGGCCTGTGCGGTATATAAGAGTCTTCTCCATTCGGCTCGGTCCATGGCTACACGTCGCCAACCACGCAGTCTACGGAGGGTCCGCAAGTCATCTTCCACCTGATCGATCCACCTTGCCCGCTGCGCACCTCGCCTTCTTGTGCCCGTCGGATCGTTGTCGAGAACCATTTTCACCGGGTTACTGTCCGACATTCTGGCTACGTGCCCGGCCCATCGCAGACGTCCGATTTTCGCAGTGTGAACGATGGATGGTTCTCCCAACAGCTGATGCAATTCGCGGTTCATTCCCCTCCTCCACGTACCGTCCACCATCTGCACCCCACCATAGATGGTACGCAGCACTTTCCTTTCGAAAACTCCAAGTGCGCGTTGGTCCTCCACGAGCATCGTCCAGGTCTCGTGTCCGTAGAGGACTACCGGTCTAATTAGCGTTTTGTAGATTGTCAGTTTGGTACGGCGGCGAACTCTGTTCGATCGGAGCGTCTTGCGGAGTCCAAAGTACGTACGATTTCCAGCCACTATGCGTCTCCGAATTTCTCTGCTGGTGTCATTTTCGGCAGTCACCAGTGAGCCCAAGTACACAAATTCTTCTACCACCTCGATTTCGTCACCACCGATGCAAACTCGCGGTGGGTGGCTCACATTGTCTTCTCTTGAACCTCTTCCTATCATGTACTTCGTCTTCGACGTGTTGATGACTAGTCCGATCCGCTTAGCTTCCCTCTTCAGTCTGATGTAGGCTTCCTCCATCTTCTCAAAGTTACGTGCCATAATATCTATGTCGTCGGCGAAACCAAATAGCTGGACGGACTTATTGAAAATTGTACCACTCGTGTTAATCCCTGCTCTTCGTATTACCCTTCCAAAGCGATGTTGAATAGCAAACACGAAAGACCATCACCTTGCCGTAACCCTCTGCGGGTTTCGAAGGGACTCGAGAATGCCCTGAAACTCGAACTACGCACATCACCCGATCCATCGTCGCTTTGATCAACCGTGTCAGTTTATCCGGAAAACCGTGTTCGTGCATTAGCTGCCATAGCTGGTCCCGATCGATTGTATCATATGCGGCTTTGAAGTCGATGAATAGATGATGTGTGGGCACGTTGTATTCGCGGCATTTCTGCAGTACTTGGCGAATGGCGAACACCTGGTCCGTGGTGGAGCGTTCGCCCATAAAACCCGCCTGGTACTGCCCCACGAACTCCCTTGCAGTTGGTGCTAGTCGACGGCATAAAATTTGGGAGAGTACCTTGTAGGCGGCGTTCAGCAATGTGATTGCGCGGTAGTTGCTGCAATCCAGCTTATCGCCCTTTTGTAGATGGGACACACGACACCTTCCATCCACTCCTGCGGCAAAACTTCCTCCTCCCAAATCTTGGTAATGACCCAGTGCAGCGCTCTAGCCAGTGCCTCACCACCGTGTTTAAATAGCTCTCCTGGTAGTTGGTCAACCCCAGGGGCTTTGTTGTTCTTCAGCCGGTCAATCTCCTCCTGGATTTCCTGGAGATCCGGAGCCGGTAGAATTATGTCCTGCGCGCGTTCTCCCAGGTCCATCACCATACCGCCATCTTCGTCTGCCACATCGCCATTCAGGTGTTCTTCGTAGTGCTGCCGCCACCTTTGGATCACCTCACGATCGTTCGTAAGAAGGTTCCCGTTTATGTCCTTACACATATCAGGCTGTGGCACGTGGCCCTTACGTGAACGGTTTAACTTCTCATAGAACTTTCGTGTGTTATTAGCGCGGTACAGTTGCTCCGTTTCTTCACGGTCTCGATCTTCCTGCTGGCGCTTTTTCCTCCGGAAAATCGAGTTTTGTCTGTTCCGCGCCTGTTTATATCTTGCCTCGTTCGCCCTCGTGCGGTGTTGCAGCAATCTCGCCCATGCTGCATTCTTCTCTTCCACTAACTGCTCACATTCGCCGTCATACCAGTCGTTTCTCTGATCCGGGGGCACCGTGCCAAGTGCAGCGGTTGCGGTGCTACCAATGGCGGATCGAATATCTCTCCAGCCATCTTCAAGAGATGCTGCGCCTAGCTGCTCTTCCGTTGGAAGTGCCACTTCCAGCTGCTGCGCGTATTCTTGGGCTAGTCTACCATCTTGTAGCCGCCCAATGTTAAGCCGCGGCGTCCGACTTCGACGCGTGTTGTACACCGTCGAGAGTTTTGAGCGCAGGCATACTGCAACGAGGTAGTGGTCGGATTCAATATTCGCACTGCGGTAAGTGCGTACGTTCGTGATGTCGGAGAAGAATTTACCGTCGATTAGAACGTGGTCGATTTGGTTTTCCGTTTCTTGGTTAGGTGATCTCCATGTGGCCTTGTGGATATTTTTGCGGGGAAAGAAGGTGCTTCGGACTACCATTCCGCGGGAGGCTGCGAAGTTTATGCATCGTTGGCCGTTGTCATTCGACACGGTGTGCAGACTATCCGGTCCGATGACCGGTCTATACATTTCCTCCCTTCCTACCTGTGCGTTCATGTCACCGATGACGATTTTGACGTCCCGCAGTGGGCATCCATCGTATGTCTGCTCCAGCTGTGCGTAGAACGCTTCTTTCTCGTCGTCGGGTCTCCCTTCGTGTGGGCAGTGCACGTTGATGATGCTATAGTTGAAGAAACGGCCTTTAATCCTCAGCTTGCACATCCTTGCGTTGATTGGCTGCCACCCAATCACGCGTTGGCGCATCTTTCCCAGCACTATGAAGCCGGTTCCCAGCTCGTTGGTGGTGCCACAGCTTTGGTAGAAGGTAGCCGCTCGATGCCCGCTTTTCCACACTTTCTGTCCTGTCCAGCAAATCTCCTGCAGCGCCACGACGTCGAAGTTGCGGGGATGTAATTCATCGTAGATCATCCTGTCGCAACCTGCGAAACCTAGCGACTTGCAATTCCATGTTCCAAGCCTCCAATCGTGATCCTGTATTCGTCGCCTAGGTCTTTGCCGATTATATCGAGTCGCATTATCTCTTATATTGTTCGTAATGATTGGTTTTCTAGGCGGCTTATTGGGCCTGCGCAAACCTCCTGTCTCGTCGGAGGGCCGTCGTGTCAGGGCTGTTTAGCGTCCCACCTAACACCAGGACTTGGGCTTGTGCGCTTTGAGCGGCACACGGTCGCTTTGGTGGGGCCTACTTGCGGATACATGCAGCTTTTTATAGAGGTTTAACAGGGCCCACTGTCAAACCCCACCACATCCTAGGCAAGCCCCACAACTCGCAGATGGCCTGGGGAGGGATCGTCAAGCCCTTGGACATAGTCCCTGCTGCCCACAATAATATTTATACATATAATATACATAATATCGATGAATACATAAATATGGAATATCATACAAACAACTTGTTAAACTCACGCAAGGCCATTAACAATAAAATCAGCATCAAACTGCTTGAATCTTGAAAAAAAAAAAAAATACACGGAAATTTTTTTTTGTTTACTATATGTGAAAATTGTGAAATGTTTGAAATGTCATAACTTTTTTGTTTATTAGTTTACCATCACCAAATTTTTATGGTAGATAGCTAATATAATGGACCGTTTTCCCTAAAAAAAATACGTTCGAAAAAAGATAGGGTTTTGAGATATTTGAGTTTTTGTGACAAAAATGATATTTTTAAAGGCAAAAAAAAATTTTTTTTACTGTGCACATTTTCTTAAGAATCACCATTTAGTTGTCTAACTTTGCTGAAAAAATCATAACAATCGAACATTCCGTTTTGCTGTGCAGCTTTTTAAATATTTTTGAACCATTTTCACATACACCCTTTTGAAAAGTTAGTCGTGACTCAATATGAAGATTTGATATCGAAAAATGACGATTTAGATGAAATTGAAAAACTGTGCAAAGTTTCAACTCAATAGAAAATCATGAATTAAAAATTTTCTTAAATTTTGATGCTGTTGCTTGGAATCGCTCGCATTATTGCAAACTAATGTAAAATACATTCCATTTTGTTTATTTGAAAATGGCATAAAATCAAATTTGGCCGTTTTCAGTATTTGAGCCAACATTTTGGCTGCTTGTCAGGTCTCCTGCTCGATTGGCTGCTGTTTTTTGACGGTTCGATTGGCGACACCTACCTATCCGCGTTTCTCTTATTCAGGCCTCTAGTCCAGAACGCGATCCTCAACGGTTTGCAGATGCCACCGGGCGTGCATGGTGAGACGTGTTCATGCTCGGTTCATCGAGACCTTGAACGCTTTGGTTTAGTTGTGCTTTGTACGATAGAGAAGTAAATCAATTGATACGCGGATTATCGTGTTCCTGCTCGGTGTGCTGGTAGTTAGTTTGTTCTGCTTTGTGCTGCCGAATCATAGTTGAAATCTCATGGCGAGTGCAGAGGTGTTCTCGGCTTGCAGTGGGCGAGTGGTTGCACAGTCAATTCCTTCCCATCCCCGATGACCATGAGGACGTGGGCAGCGCCTTTATCGACCATTTAAATTACTAGAGCTTTCAGACTGTGTACATTGAGGTTGGAGAGCAAATCCCATGAGTCCCATCCATTCGTTCCACGTGCAATTGCGATTGCTCTGGTCTATCCCGGAGTAGCAACTAAGAAATGCACGGCCACCATGCTCATGCTTAATCTATATTTGTCGATAACACTTCAATACCAAATATTCAAAACGATGTATCTGCTTTTGTAAACTAAGATTCAAACGTCGAATTGACGAGTCTGATAGCACTCTCACGCAAACCGATACCATCAACAGGTAGCTGAAGCCTTCGCCTACGCGTTGATGGTGTTGGTTTGGGGCTGTCCATAAACCACGTAGACTCTTGAGGGGGGAGGGGTCTCGTAAAAGTCTACGTTAGTCTACGAAGGGGGGCGGGGGGGGGTATACTAAAAGTCTACGTAGACTTTTTTAATTTTTATTTTTTTGGAAGACATGTCATACAGCAGCGAAGTTCACCTGTTCGATTTTTTTTAGATTTTTCCGTTTTTTTGCAAGACTTTACCGAAATAATCACTCGAATCTCTTATGGATTCCACTGAAGTAATAACCTGAGAGCTACGGCTAAAAATATTATGATTTCAATAGCAAATTCGTCTGTGCTGAGCAGAAAAATTCGCGAATTCTATAAAAATTTTCGAAAAATATTCAAAATTTCCACGCAGATTCTACTTAAATATCTTTTGATTTTCAGTTTCTTTAGAAACTACAAGTGATTCTTCAGAATTTCAACGGGAAATTATGTCGCACTTCAATGGAAAATTCTTTAGAATTCACAAAGAAAGCATTTCGGAATATCCAAGAAGAAGTCTTTGGAATTTCCAGAAGACATTCTTTGGAACTTGTAAGGAGAAATCTTCGAAATTTCCTCGAGAAAGTCTTCAGAATTTCCACTGAAGATTTTCTGGGAAGTCCCGGGAAATTTTTCTTCATTTCTGAAATTCTCGCGAGGAATTCTTTGGACATACATATAGACCAGAGGATCCCAAACTGTGGGTCGCGACCCCCAGGGGGGTCGTGGGCTGTTCAGTGGTGGGTCGCGAAAGACAAATCTTAATTCATAATTTTGTTACTATTTTGTCCCACAAATCTATTCCATATTTTGATTTAGGATCTAACTAATGATTGGATGATTAAAGAATAACAAACCTGACGAGGTTAACCGCCTTTTTTTTGTTATACGATATTTGGGCAAGTAGAAAGAAGTCTTATTCAATCCAAATGTAAGCCCCGAACCCAATCCAAAGCCAATCCTAAGCCAGTTCGAATCCGATCTAAATCAAATCCAAATCTATTTTAAATCCAATCCAAATCTAATTCAAATCCAATCCAAATCTAATTCAAATCTAATCTAAATCCAATCCTAATCAAATCGAAATCCAATTCAAAATCAATCAGAATAAATTTCAAATCTAATCCAGATCCAACCCAAATTCAACTCAAATTCCATCCAAATCCAATCCACATCCAATCCAGAAAATTGACGAATTTTTGACAAATACAATGATGGGGTATAAAGCAATTTGTTATAATTTGTCCAATCTAACGCGAACTCATTTTTTAATTTCACAAAATCAATGCATTTGGTACCTGGTGGGTCGCAAGTAATATAGGATTCTGCTAGGTGGGTCGCATATCCAAAAGTTTGGGAACCTCTGATATAGACAAAATTCTTCGAAATTTAACGGCGATTTCTTCGGCAGTTCTTATGCAAATTCTTTGCAATTATCGATGGAAAAAGAAATTGTTGAATACTTTCACTAAAAATTATTTGAATTACCCACCAAAAACTCTTTGAGTTTCCATAAAAAATTTGCAATTCTTGTAAGAAAGCATTTGTAATTTTCATGAAAATGTATTCTATTTTTGACCCTTTCTTCGGAAGTGTCTATAATTTAACTTTGTATGCGTTACGCAGGTGTGTTACGTATTAATCCATCAAGAAATCTCGTGAATTATTAAATAAAATGTATGGTATTTGAAACAAATTCACTTTGACATTGAAAATATAATTATAACAAATTATATGATATGGAATTATGCCTATTTTTCTGATTTGTTTCAAAGAAAAAAATGATTCTAATTGAGGAACATATAGAAGCATGTGCAAAAAAATCTTCTCAGAAAAGCAAAACGTAAAATTGAAAGGGATTTCAAAAATTTCTTCAGTAGAAGCTAGATAGCAAATGTGAGCATGTTTTGAGACACTAATAGATCACTTGTATGCATGTATGTGTGCGTATGTGTGCAAATTCTGAAATTTACTACCATAAAAATCTCGCTCATTTTTAAGGTATTGAACAAGTTTAGTTTTACCAAATTAGGCATCCATAAGGTGAAATATATGTTATTATTGAACGCTATTGAGTTTCGCTCAGATCAATGACTGATTTAGTTAGTTCTGGATGAATTAATATCGAGGTGTCGAAATTACGAGTACAATATATGCAACCAGCGTTACGATAGTTGCTAACCATGTCACAATAGTTATTCAATCCGACGAGCGCCTTATAGATAGGCAGCATGAAGTACAGACGTTATCATTCGTTAAGTTGTCACTCAACTCAAGACATCCGCCTTTGGGTAGGCAATTATTTTATCACTTTCACGGTAAATCGCCGTGGGAAGCTGAGTAGTTTTATCTCGTTTTAAATACTGGAGTCTGGAAAAAAATCCTTATAACTAAGGAAGGGTCAAAATCTCACTGTAGGTGGATTAATCTGGGTTTTTTTACGATAAATTCACCACAAATTCAACTAAAATTCTCCATAATTTCAAAAGAAAATTATTTGGAATACTCTTTCGAATGTCAATAGGATTTTTTTTAAATTTCCTCAGGAAATCGCTCCTACCTTGCAAAAGAAATTTCAAAATATTGTAGGAAACCATGCTAAAATTCAACGGAAAATAATTCTAAATTTTCACGGAAAATTACTCGACATTTTAACGGGAAAACTTTTGGAATTTAGAAAAAAAAAAGTCTTGCGATTTCAACGGATATTTATTCAACGGGATATTGCATGGAATTTTGAAGAAAAACATCGGAATTATCACGGAGAGTTCCTTGGAGTATTACCTGGAAACTTTGAACGTTATCAATCGGGAAATTCTACGGTATTTCCACGTAAAATATATTGAAATGTAGACTTGTAGATTTCAACTCGAAATTTTTCGAAATTCTGAAAATTCTTGGGTTTTACAAATTTGAACCGTCATGAAGAATTATAATTCAGATGCTAGACAGATTTTAAGCAGTGGCACGCCGATGCAAGTGCCGGTGGCGGTGGCACATACCTCTAGGAGGAATCAAATCCAAAAGAAATTAAATTAATTGGCTTCGAGATTTGGTTTCAGGAGCTATGGACAGAGGATTGAATTTGATTTCTTTTCAAATTTTTAATTGATATTGTGTAGGATTTTGTTCAGTTTGATTTTGTTATGTTTGAAATTTGAATTTTAAGGGTGTCTACTACCTGGAAAACCTGAAATTATCTGGGAATTTCTACCAACCTGGAAAATACCTGGAATTGTCAGGGAAATTTCAATTGCCATCTTCAAAAGAATTCCTGGAAAATTTACGAAGCTATTCTTAGTGTTATCTAGGAATTTATTCGGGAAATCAATTAGGGATTACTTTGTAAAATATTTTGAGTATTCTGAGTATTCTTTTGAGTTCCCTCGGAAATTCTTTATAAAGAAAATACTAGATTAGTTAGGATTTTTCAATTCCTGGACGGAATTGAATTTTTTCAAAGAACTCACTAAAAGAGTGTCTATAAGAATGATAAGCAATTTTCTAAAATATTTCTGGAGGAATTTCCAAGATAAAAACCGAAAAGAATCACCGGAGGAATTTCAAAACGAATTTCCGGACGATTTTTCGTATGGTTTCCTTAAGAAATTCCCGAAAGAGAACCTGAAGGTTTTTACAGTAAAGCAGTAATAGAACGCTATTAACACTGTAACCATTGAAATTATTCTGCCAAAATATACTCCAATAAGCTTAATAGCCTAATCAGATTACGATTTGAT
Source organism: Armigeres subalbatus (assembly GCF_024139115.2). Taxonomy (NCBI): domain Eukaryota; kingdom Metazoa; phylum Arthropoda; class Insecta; order Diptera; family Culicidae; genus Armigeres; species Armigeres subalbatus. The sequence continues at coordinate 5,135,436 of NC_085141.1, read as the reverse complement.
TATTTATCGTAATAAATATCGTGTTAAAGCTAAGAAAAAAAAAATGAATGTATGGGGATTGGGGATGGCATCAGGTTGTGGTTTATCATGATATTTATGATCATAAATGGCGTAATCGCGAACATGTATAAGGACGTTAGGCATGAGTACGTTAGGCATAAAGTATGTTAAGCATAAAAACAGCCCACGACATAAAGAAGGTATTATGCCTAACGTCATGGACCCAGCAATCTCATATTTTTGCATCAACATATTTCTTTAAGGATTTTTCATAAGAGGTTCTGAAGGATTTCCTGAAGAAATTCCCAAACATATTTCCGGAACATTTCCTAAAGAAGTTTTCTTAAGCTTTTTTTAAAAAAACAACTGGAATAAAATTAAAACGAATTTCCGAAAGAATTCTTAAACAAATTTCAAAAAAAAAATCCTAAAAAAATAGTTCTGAAGCAATTCTTAAAATCCGGAGGAATTACCGATGGAATCTATGGAGAAATTTTCAAAAGAATACCTGGATGAATTTTGATTGAATGGCTGAAGCAATTTCTGGGTGAACTTGCAAAGGAATTCCTGGAGGAATTTCTTAAGTAATTTACAACATATTTTTCGCAATATTTAATTTTTTGAATTGATTATTTTGCTGCTAAAATCTATATATGACACGTTTGTTTTCACCTGGAAATTAATGTAAAGCACCTGGAAAAATCAGGAAATCTTGTTTTCACAGACGAGTAGACACCCATACTGTACTGTTCACAATGGATTTTGAAATGGATTTGTAAAGCTGAATTGCTGAAAACGTGGTTGATTTCCATATTTTTTCCAATTACATATTATATTTTGTAAAATTTGAAAAAGTCTACGTAGACTTCAAGGGGGTTTGGGGGGGTTTCGGAAAAGTCTACAAAAGTCTACTAGGGGGGAGGGGGGGCTTGAAAATGTGAAATTTCGGTCTACGTGGTTTGTGGACAGCCCCTTTCCGTGGGGGAGTGCTATTCGATATATAGAAATATTCCGATTCAATGTTTTATGTAAGTTTTATGTGCGAACGTATTGATTTCTTTTTAATTCTTGCCATATTTTTTTTTGCTTGCACATATTTTTCATGATCAATTTAACAGTAATAAGGATGAGATAATTGTTTACTCAATGAAATTAGAAAACTATTTATTATCAATTTGTTATTTGTTATTATCAACTAGTACATATTTTGGATTTTTGGCTTCCACCAATACGTCTCTTTTTATTTCATCAGGAATTGTCTTCCAGTTCATGTGAAAAACTATGCCTTTTAATATGTCCTGCTACCAAACTTTGTTTTTTTCAGGAGGGTGATATACCCGAACTCAACTGCTCATTCTTGGTGATTGGTTTATACGCAGTAAGTGCTAATTATCGGCAATTAGCTTTTCCTGGCGAAAACTTGCAATGAATTATTGGCAGTGGCTGGTTTTCTACCCGCCGCTGGCACATCCAGGCGCTATATTATATGTGCAAAATAGCCAGCACGAGTTAACCACCAGAAATTTGTATGGCGAAAGACATCTAATACGGGTTTTCTCAAAATTAGAAACTTCTCATGAAAAAAAAAATATTTGGTAGGCGTAGTAGCGGACACCTTCCTACATAACCATGTTTCCACTGGAACATCAATTCGATTCCATGCTTGTATGTTCGAATAAGTTGCCTGGACGCCATTTTATTTCGATTGAAAAAAACAGTCGTCTCGCCGCCGCGATTGCATCCGCCACCGGTAGAATAGAGAAAAAGTGTCTTTTCCATCTTTTCGTCGTTCCGGATATCATTTATCGGTGAGAAAATCTATTAACATAATATAGGGCGAGAAGTGTAGTGTGGAGTGTGGAGTATAGGAAATCATTTTCCACTTTAAAGTGATTATTTGGAATTTTTCTGCTCCGATTTCGATGATGCGTACCTACCATGGCGGAAACGCGAAAAAATAGTTGTTGAGACAATTATGCGTGTTTATTCGAATGTTCAAGTTGGAAAAATATGTGACACACCGATGGGGACGAAAATGAATCTGCTTATAAGAAATATGAATAAAATTTTGTGGATATGTTGGCCGTTCCCTTCCTTGGCCGTGTGGTAAAATGTGCGGAATGGTTCAATTCCCGGTTCAGAAACCTCGCAGTTAGTAACGATGGAAGTGCATAATAATTACTAAGCTGCGAGGCGGGGGTGTAATGCCAGTAAAAAAGAAGTGATGGATTTAAAAAAAAGGTGGCTCAGTGAATTGCATTTTCGAGCTAGAAAAAATGTGTAGAAAATAAGCATGAAGAATTTTTAATAAGGCTTGTGCGTCGGGATGTATTAAAAAAAAGTCTAATGGTGAAAATGTTGGGCAAGGCAAAAACGAATTGTGTTCATAGAATGCTAAGCATCAACGTATTGAAGTTATATCTAGAGTAGTATTGAAAAAATATCTAGAGTAATGTTGCGTATAGTGGATGTTCACTAACTGGAATATTTTTAGCTGGGGCGCTATTCCACGGGGGCTTGTTAATTGGGGTGCGACAATTTACTAGCTTGGGGTGCGGTCGTGCTCCAATTAGCAAAAGATCACTGTATTACTGATTGTTATCCGTATGTAATTGTGAATATATCTACGGAATTACAGCAATGCAGCAGAGCAACAGCAGCAAAATTGGGTCGTCCGGTCAGCTTCCGGTCAAATCAACGGCCACCCCTAGCACGATTCCGTCAACCTCGAGTTTCCGGAAAAACCCTGTTCAGGTACCGGGCAGACCGATTGCCGCGGTCAGAATAGGTGCCGGGGCAAAGTTTCTGATTATAAAGTTGCGCAAAGAGGATCTTCTTACTCTTATTCTGAATAATGCTCTTGTTATTATGTTGACAACTTTCATTTTTGTTCAACCCTTCAAATGACTTCACGGGAGTGTTCACTTCCAAAGTTTTGACGTAAACTACGTCTAAGGGGAAGCCTCGGATACAGGGTGCAAAATGAAAATTTCCAAATTGGGGACCGTCACGAAATCATGTAAGATTTCAAACGGTAATAGCGTCTTTATCTTTCGATGGATTTTCGACATTTGCTTATCAATCGATTCGGAAACTCTCCAGCAATTTGCCAATTTTATTGATACTATTGATTATCAACGTTAAACTATTGAAAATGTTATTTCTTTCCAAACCGGGGGAAAAATTCAATCCCGTTCATAAATCCCCAACACGGACATCAGATTGCAGTAACGTACGGGCCTTTAGATCCACTGCTTCGTTTTTCCTGTGTATAAAAAGCCTCGTGTTTCGCGTGCGCGCGTCATTTTCATTCTGCATGTCACGGAGAACGGACGATTTCGTTCGCATGGGAGGACTCGTTGATTGAAATTTATGAGTGATGATGCGGATGAAATTTTTCGTCAGGTGGTGGTGGCGGTCGTGGCAACAGCAGTACATCTTTACATCCGTGTTCCCAGCAGCATCGTTGAATCTGGCAATCAACGTTGTGCTGTTGATGAGGCACATAAGTGGAAATGAATCGGTTCTTTTCAGGACCACCATTATGTTTGGGAGGAAGGTTAAGATGAAATAATTTTTTGACGTAAACTACGTCTAAGGGGAATACTCAGATACAGGGTGTAAAACGGAAATTTCCAAATTCGAGACCGTCGCGAAATTAGGATAGATTTCAAACGTTAATAGCGTCTTTATCTTTCGATGGATTTTTAATCACTTACTCTGCAGAAGTCGAATGATGGGTTGAATCTTATGAGTTGTTGCGTTACTGCTGCCGATTTATTGTAACAATCTCATGAATTTACTCTCAGTCAAACCAAATTCCTCCAATGAACAATTTAATGCCCTGAAAAGGACAGATTTCAGATCATGCGGATTTCTAATCACCAACACAACAGCAACCATTCGATAGTCAGAATATCACAAGAGTATTTCAGTCAAATGCAGATGTTGGCTCTGTGGTTTTACCGCTACACTGCAACAGATTGCCATCGTTGGATTCTCTGTAGCAACGGTCCTGTTACGAGCACTACCTACGCCATCGGTGGGAACGAAGAGCGTGCGTCAGAAGGAGAAGATGCAAAAATGTATTCGCATGGATGGAAATTAAACCTGAAACAAGTAGCAGTCTATCTACCAAAATAATAATCTTGAGGGGAAATTTCACTGGTATTGATGCTATCCATGCGAATACATTTTTGTAGCGTTCCTAACGCACGGTCGTGATTCCGCCACCGACGGAAACTATCAGCCATCACCAAGCGATTAATATGAACTTTGATCAAAATTCGTCTCGCCTCAAATTATGCCTTAAGAGCTGCTTTCACTGATGACACTTCAGACGCAACCGTTGCAGAAATAAACACCACCATAGCCGCCATCGTAGACACGCAAGAAAATTCCATCTGAGTGCTGTTGATGCTGACGACGACGACCGCGCAACCCACACCATCGCCGGGAATAAAATTTCCGGTAGGAGCTCCGCCGATGCCGAAGGTCTGGTCTCCGCGACATCTCGAACGAAAAGGCTCGCGCGCGCGGAAGAGCTGCTTTCTTGTAATCAATAAAGTTGAACCTGTAGCCACGCCCCTTTGGTGAGTGTTTGACGGTTACACAATATTTGCAGTCATACCGGACAACAAAGAGGAGGGACTAATGAGCCATCTTTATTGGTTATAAGAAAACTGCTCTCCCCCGCGCGCGCGTGGTAGCATTCACGCTCCCCCAGTTCGAGACAGCAAAATGATGATTTGGCAAATGAGTGAAATGATGCGTTTTAGCATTATGTTGTTCTCTTATATTCACTTATTCAAATATTTTGCTAGGAGGAAGAATGTGTTCCGAGATGTATTTGATTTTCTGATATCCCATTTTATATTGTTTAAGTGGAGTTCGCAAAATCTGTGCAAAACCATGGATTCAAAACTGTTGCATGCATGATTTCGCACAGATTTTATGATCCGCACTCGTCAATTCAACTCAGAATCATCCGAGAAAATGTTACATTTTACCGATACCAGTCAAACCGTTGAAGACCTCACCATAGCGCAGTATTTTTCAGATATTTTGGTTTTGTTGCTGTTAGTGTTTGGAAAGGCGCTTTATGGAAAATAATTCGGTTCTTTCCAGAACCACAATTTTATAGAAGAGAAAGTTGAACCAAGACAATTTTTCTGCGAAGTGCAAATCGCCTGGTAACAGCAGAAAATTTTCATCGGTAGCCGAATCACGTGCGCGCGTCAGAGGCTGCATAGAATTATTTGCATACAGAAATGTACTTTACCGCGCTACTGTAATGACCACCACAGATGCCATCGTAGTGTAACAAGCAATCGATAGTCCAAATGTTGTGAAAGAAATAGCTCACGCACGTTAAAAGCAGCTTTCCTATAGTCAATAACGTAAACCCTCTAGCCCCGCCCTTTGGTGAGTGTTATGGTTGCACATAATATTTGCACCCATACCGATTAACAAAGAGGCGCATTCTTTATTGATTACAAGAAAACTGTGACGGTAGATTCTGTAGCGTTTAACAAACTAGTATTTACATGACGCTAAATTTATCATTGCACCAAAAGGTTATTCGTAGTTTACGTCGGGCGGTCGTGTCTTGTACACAACCCTTCTGATTTTTTAATTCGATAACCAAGTCACCCACAGAGTGCAAACACGTGATTTTCTTATTGCTACATTATTTGGGAATGTGTTTTGAAGCTGTTTCTAGAACAAATCTAATACAATTCAATTCTTGCGTTTTAATTCGCCATAATAATCATTAGGCGATAACAATACTTCCGCCTTACCAGCAAGCATTTGTTTACTTTGCTCGAAAGGTAGACGATTTGAAAGTTCAATAGGTAGATTTGGCTTCACTCTTTGCGTAACTCTATATGAATCATTTGTTTGCGAAACTGCATAAGTCCAATATTTTTTTTACACGGTTGGTATTTTTTAATTTCCCAGTCAACCTGATTTTTCACAGCTTTTTAAATACCACCTGAATTTTCTTTGATTTTTTGTGATTTTTTTTCATGGGGTTAACTCATAGTTTCATCAACGCTAAAGGTCGAAATCAACTAAAACCCACCCGTGTAAAAAAAGAACCGGGTGTATTTCGAGAAAACAACTAAAAATCTGTTTTTGAGCAAATTGGCACCAAATCATTCGTTTTCTTCGATAGAGATCAATAATGTTTGGCAAAACTCAACACCCTGGGGTACTTTCAGTGCAAAAAATGTATGCAGTACTCCACAATTGCTCTTCAAAGTACGTGGAAATGTGTTGTTTCTCAAACAAACGAAAATTTTTTCATACATTCCTGAACAAAAAATTTTTTTTTCGTTTTTTTTGCCAGAATACGTATTTTTGGACGAGGATTCAGAATATATAAAAATCTCATTTTGGCCAAAAATGTTACATATGCAGTTTCTCAAACAAACGGTTCATATATAATAGACTCTGGTGCCGGGATACCTAACAGTCGTGGTGTTGGTGATGAACGGTGCATGACCACGGATAAAGACACCGAGAACTGGTATGGAACATTCGGTAACATCAATTTAAACATTAACTAACATTATCTTATTCAAATACGAGGGGTGCGACACATCTAGATTTTGCCCATTTTAACGATATCAAAACACATCTTCATAAAATCTTCTTTAACGTTCTATCATTTTTTATCTGTGACATCTCCATCAATCTTCTCGTATCTTTTATCATCCTCTCGCATCTTTGCACACCGCTTGGCGTCATCATTGTTGAAAGTGTCCTTTTGCATGAGTGTCGTCACAGCCAGTTATTCAACCAGGATACCACCAGCCGGAAACTGCTTACGGCGACGGCGAGAATTCGTATGCGGAACTGAAGGTATTTTCCAGCATACTCCCACAAAGCGTCGAACTTGAAAAATCCACCGGAACCGGCGGGTGATGTTATCTGTCTTCGGATAGTAATATTAAATAAATGTCCTGTCCGTAGTCTAATGCTAGACCGGTGTTGAACTTAATCTGTAGATTAAAAAAAAATGGGGTTGTATACAAGACACGACCGCTCGACGTAAACTACGTAAAACCAAATATAGTACACTGAACATATTATTCCATATAAAAAAGAAGGGACTATCCCACCGGCATTACTACCCAGATTTAGCAGCATCTCCCACTCTGTGAGGGAGCAGGGACCCCACTGTCTAGCAGCTGGGCCACCCCATTCATACACCCCAGTTCAACAATTGATAATACCCTAAAAGTAGGCAATTACCAAGGATTGGACCGCGCTGAATAGGAAATGCATAATGCATGAAAGAACTAAAATTTCCAATAGTTTAGCGTTGATACTCAAAAGTTTTAATAATACTGGCAAATTGGTGGAGAGTTTGCGAATCGATTGATATATAAATCTTTAAAATCCATTGAAAGATAAAGGACCTATTAATGTTACAAATCTTACATGATTTCGTGACGGTCCCCAATTTTGAAATTTTCATTTTACACCCTGTATCTGAGTCTTCCCCTTAGACGTAGTTTACGTCAAAAACCAGATTAATCCACCTACAGTGAGATTTTGACCCTTCCTTACTTAAAGGAAATATTTTCAGACCCCAGTATTTAAAACGAGATAAAACTACTCAGCCTCCCTTCTTCTTCTTATTGGCATTACATCCCTAAACTGGGACAGAGCCGCCTCGCAGCTTAGTGTTCATTAAGCACTTCCACAGTTATTAACTGCAAGGTTTCTTAGCGATTGAAAGTGTAAATGACAAATTAATTGCCTACCAAAAGGCGAATTTCATGGGTTGAGTGATAACAAAACGTATGATTCCGCACTGTACGTAAGGTTGCCTATCTATCAGGCGCTCGTCGGATTGAATAGCTATTGTAACATGTGGTAACATGGTTGGTTAGTAACTATCGTAACGCTGGCAGCATGTATACTCGTAATTTCCAGAGACCTTGATATTAATTAATCCAGAACTAACTAAATCAGTCATTGATCTGAACGAAACTCAATAGCGTTCAATAATAACATATATTTTGCCTTATGGCTGCCTAATTTTGTCAAACTAATTTTGTTTAATACCTTAAAAATGAGTGAGATTTATATGGTAGTAAATTTCAGAATTTGCACACATACGCACACTAGGGTGGCTCAAAAAACACTTTTTCAAAAATGTTGATGGGCCGCCCTCTTATTCGGTTCTATTTGATGCCCTGATGCTCTGGACAAAATTTCAGCCAAATCGGTCAACGTTTGGGCGGTGCTAAACTCGTCGGAAGTTTATATGGAAAAATGTATGCAGAAACATCCAAAAACAGTTGACCGGTACAATTTACGATTAAGAACAATGATACTCATTCTTGTAGAATTAAATACAGAATGTAATGCTGGAAACCGCGAGAAGATTAGAGTTTATTAGGCAAAGATATTAGCATTTTACTAGAGTGTTACAGGGGGGAATTTATTTCTTTTCAAAGGTAAAAGAAACGAAATTTGCTCAAACCCCACTACAGATAAATGCTAATAACTTAGCCGGGCAAACTCTAATCTTCTCGCGGTTTTCTGCATAACATTCTGTATTAAATTCTTCAAGATCTGGATGAGTATCATGGTGTTTCTTCCTAAGTTGTGCCGTCCAACTGCAATACACTGTTTTTGGATGTTTCTGCATACATTTTTGCATATAAACTATCAACGAGTTTAGCACCGCCCAATCGTTGACCGATTTGGCTGAAATTGTGACATGAGCATCAGGGCATCAATTAGAACCAAATAAGAGGGCGGCCCATCAAAAAAATTGGAAAAAGTTTTTCCCATACCAAATTGAGCCACCCTAATGCATATAAGTGGTCTATTAGTGTCTCAAAACATGCTCACATTTGCTATCTAGCTTCCACTGAAGAAATTTTTGAAATCCCTTCAAATTTTTACGTTTTTGCTTTTCTGAGAAGATTTTGTGGTACATGCTTCTATCTGTTCCTCAATTAAAATCAATTGTTTCTTTGAAACAAATCAGAAAAATAAGCATATTTTCATATCATATCACTTGTTGCAATTATATTTTCAATATTAAAGTGAATTTGTTTCAATTACCATACATTTTATTTCATTGATCGATTAATACATAACACGCCTGCGTAACGCAAACAAAGTGAAATTATAGACACTTCCGAAGGAAGGGTCAAAAACACATTAATAAAGCTTTAAAAAAAAACCCAAATTTATCCCCAAGTGGTGATTATGCCTTTCTCGATTCGATATGTTGGATTCGAATTAATGTTGTAAATGCTGTGCTAATTGCCTACATCTTGGCGGTTAAAATATTTGATGCAACTCTATCACGCTGCTTATAAATTACTCAATAATTGAGTAATTTTTAAGCAATTATTATGAGAGTAATGGATTGCGTCATGGCTAAATTGATTAATGACTTAAAGTGTGCATGTAAACAGCGTATTTGTTAAAAGAAAAATAGAAATATTATTCAAATCGAATGAGTTATTAGCAAACAAAATCAATAGTGTCCAACTAGGAAAGTTGGTGTGCGAGCACCCAAGTCAGTCTCGCGTGGGACGAGTGCCTGTGTGAGCGATAATGAGCGAGTACGCTTAGTACTGCCGTCCCCCAGAAGTAGTACTGCGAGGTAGTTCCTGGGGAAACGATGGTGGAGCCAAGGGAGTTTAGTCGGTATTACCGGTATGGTCGAGTCCGACACTCCAGTACACTTCCGTGTGGTAGTTTGGCAACTACAATGCACGTGTACTGGGTTAGTGTGTAAATGCATTCTCCCTTGTAAAAAAAAAAAAAACACACACACACACACACACACACACACATACACACACAGTCAGACATGTGCTCAGTTTTTCGAGCTGAGTCGATTGGTATATAACACTATGGGTCTCCGAGCCTTCTATCAAAATCTGGCTTTTGGAGTGAAATTATAGCCTTCTGGTACAACTTTGTTGTACGAGAAAGGCAAAAATCTAGTGCTCGATGTTAAGTGTTCAGTCTATGCGACCTCTGGTTGAAGACGGTGATTCTGTCTTTTTCATTTTTCATTAAATTGGTATAACGGATCCATACCAGTCACCTTCGGAATTCCATCACTGGTTCCGATCGTTGCATACGAAAACCGCTCCACTCAATCTTTTTAGGGTAAGACGGTATAATGCGCCCCACCTGGCCAAAACGCCCCCCTTTGATTTCTAGAAAACTATACCTAACTAAGGGTAAAAATCAGTTGGAACCTATAAATATTTGTAAAACCATCATACTATGTGAATGTGGAAGTATTTTTGCATTACACAATGAAAATAATAGCAAAATACAAAAAGTTACAGTTTTGATGTAACTTTTCATGTTTGTTTGCTCAACATTCTGGAGCGACTCTAGCAGACTGTCTGAAAAACTTGCACTGGAACACTCAGTTGGGCAACAAAATAACTTTTTCTCAGTGATTAATATGATATAAAATTGCTTCGATCTTGAAAAATGTAACGATTTTCGAAAACATGTTTCACTGGCCAAAACGCCCCAGTGTAGGCAGGACGGTATGCCCTTACCAACTGTACACAAGCGCAGCGAGCCTGCAGCAGTTGCTTCCAAATTGTATGGACAATATTGAAATGTAATTCACACCTGCTTAAATGGACTTATGTTGGTTTTTTAATGTCAAGCAATTAAGGATTTGTAATCTTTTTATAATGGGATAGATAACATTTTAACGAAGGGCTATGAAACGTGTTTGATTACGGTGGGGCGTATTGCCCAGGCACTATTTGAAATCCTGTTTTTCACGACTTTTCAAAAAAGCTTTATTACGTGTTCTCAGTAATATTTTTATATGACTACTCACAGGTAATGCATTTGCGACTTGTTGAACTACCAAATAACACAAAGTTTGCATAAATTCCGTTGAAAAGTAAAAAGTTTTTATAGGTATTGCCTTAGGGGGGGGGGCATATTATACCGTCTTACCCTAAATCCGCATCCACCGTGAGGAAAAGGGCTTTTATCGCCTGTCCAGCGGCCTGCGGACAGCAACGGATCAAAGTGAATGAAAACTATTACTTCCAGCGAAGCGCCTCGCCTCACCAGAGACTTCACGAAATCAACAAGAAACGTCGCAACTCCATAACTGGTTGCTCTTTCCAACACAGGGACAGCGAAGTTCTTATATTACGTAACGCTTTAGGGGGTGGGGGGTTGTTTGATTTTTGTTACGATTCGTTACACAAAATATAGGGGGTGGGGGTCTGAGACGTTGCTCACTTACATGCAACTGTCTTCTCCCGGCTACTGTGCACAACTCTATCTTCATGCAGTCCCTAGCCTCATTATCTGTAGGATTTTACTTCCTTGAAGTCATGCACCCAATGGTTGAAAGATGTAGATGAAAAATTTTGACATGATGGATGTTTTGGACAAATGTCATGTCTACTTGACCAGTACCATAAAATCTTTACACAGAAATTTTAACAACCACAGTTTATTTATGGCTGGCGTAAAAAGCTGGATACTACTTGTTTTAAGTAAATCCAGCTTTTAATTATAGCTAAAAATCAACTATGGTAATAATGGTTAAGAATAAGTGTCTTAAAAGTAATTGAATATTTGAAATGCATTTTCCCGATTAAAAATGTGTGTCTATCGGCCGAATTCCGGTCGTAAAATCTCTTGTAAGAAAGGAATTCACGATAAGCTAAAGCTAAGCTAAAGCTAAGCTAAAGCTAAGCTAAAGCTAAGCTAAATCTAAGCTAAAGCTAAGCTAAAGCTAAGCTAAAGCTAAGCTAAAGCTAAGCTAAAGCTAAGCTAAAGCTAAGCTAAAGCTAAGCTAAAGCTAAGCTAAAGCTAAGCTAAAGCTAAGCTAAAGCTAAGCTAAAGCTAAGCTAACGCTAAGCTAAAGCTAAGCTAAAGCTAAGCTAAAGCTAAGCTAAAGCTAAGCTAAAGCATTCGCAATTTCAAGATCGTTAGACATCACAATAATGTTGCTGTGGCTGCATATTTTTATCAGTAGATTTAATACTAATTATTTTCAATAACTTCCTTATTCATTTCAATAACAATAAGCGAAAGCAAGTTTTATTTTCGATGTGAGGATGTTTTGAACAATCAGTATGCAAATAGTTGTCAAAAAACATCTAGTGGAAAATATGTGAACTAATATTTTTCTTTGCAACAAATTTTAGGTTTTTTCCTTTCTAAAAAGAAAGGAAATGCAGTATGAAAAGAAGAAATATTTGGAAAGAGAAAGGGAATGTGTTGATCTCTTTTTATGAAGATTTATTTTTTATTTTTTCTTGAACCTTTAGAACTCGCAGACCTCATAAAAAAAGTTTGTTTTTTTGTAAAAAATGTATATTAACCATAACTTGTTGCTAGCAAACTCGTTTTTACCATAGTTCAAATAGGAAACAATGGGAATGAACTACCCGTCAAACACAACTTATTGAGAACAAATCGGTTAATGGTTAGAGCCAAGATGAATACATCACTAGGTGTTCCAATTTGCCAAATTCACGATTCAGCCATCTTGGATTTTAGTATGGGAGAGCCAGCCGGTTTGTTTTTGTTTTGCACTGAAAAGGAATTTTTCACCCCCGCCTTCTTCTCTTCCACAAACTTGGCAGATTGGAGCTCCGGTACTGTGTTCATCTTGTATTCATCTTGGTTAGAGCCTACTAATTTCGAGTGAATTGATATCTATTAAATTTGAGAATAGCTATGGTGATATTTTCTACATACGTATCAAAAAACTTCCTGCGATCTCTTCATCCTGTTTGGCTTTTTTTAACAATAGTTTCCAATGAATCGCCTACTTTGAGCCTGATTACAGCGGCACACTAGGAGTTAACTTTCTGAAATCAGTATGGCGAAAGGCATCTAAGGCTCGATTTCTCAAAATTAAGCACCTTCATCGAAAAAATATTTGGTAGACGTAGTAGCGGACAGCATCCGTCATAACCGGTACCAAATAGTTTTTCATGAAAAATTCATAATTTTGAGAAAACCCGCGTTAGATGTCTTTCGCCATACAAATTTCGGGCGGTTAACTCATGCTGGCTATTTACGCATATACGACAGCGCCTGGATGTGGACGCGGCGGGTAGAAAATCAGCCACTGCCAATAATTCATTGTCATTTTGACGTAGGGCTACGTCTGTCTTTTCTATATTGGGGTACACTTTACGATTGCGAAAATCAGAGACCGTCACGAAAATATGATGTACTTTCAACTTTAATATCTCAGTCGTTTCTCGATAGCTTTTCAATTTTTTTGGACCATTCGATCAAGGATGAGTCAACGCTTCTTACTAATATTCAACTTACTAATATTCAACTATTTATTTATCCTCGATAATTAATAAAAAGTTTAGAAATAGGTAAACCAACCAATCACATACATGCATCACTAGCACAGACATCAAAAATCAATCACTTGCGGGTTTGGGTCTAATCCTCAGTTCAAAAAAAGATTTCACGCAGAGCGGACATATCAAAGCGATCTGACACAGCATCACGGAGTCGCTGGTAACATTTTCAACGGAAATCCATCGCAGTGGTTTTGGTGCTCGGTGTGTTGCTGCAGAACATGCAACCTCAACGAACTAGCATTTCATATGAAAAAAGAGTTGACTATAAAAATAGCATTGTTGCGATCCCGCACCGCCAGTGGCGATGCTGAAAATTTATTACAAATTGTGGTGTCAGTTAGTTGGAAAGGCGCATTGGGAAAAGAAAATTGGTTCTTCTCAGGACCAACATTTTCTGAAAAGAAAGGTTTAATTGCAAAAATGGACTGTTTCGGTGGCATCGGCGTTTGGCGTGGTAGCTTGGTTGCTGTTAGTGATTACATCAATTCAACAAATTTATTGCATTATCCTATCGCATTATCCTTTGCGTTTGGGTTCGTGCTACTTCTGATTCTGCTTATTGTAATATCCTCCACTAAAAGCCAGTCGAGTTGCTTCAGCGTCGATGCGGCCGATAAGTCATGTTAATTCCATGGTTAGAGACTCAAAGTCCATCCAACTTGGAGGAACTAGTTGGACCTCCGAGCAGTTTGCTCAGAGACACAAATTATTATGGCAAATACCATCCATTTCGTATAGCCTTTGGTACTTTGTGGTATACCCCTTATTACTATTAACTATTCGCATCTTGTAGGTTGATCACCATTTGTCAAGTAAACAACCAAAGACGCGTCTTAATTGACGTCCGGCATAATTGAGTTAATGAAACCAAGGATTTGCAGTCCAAATATATGCCGGTTGTATAAAGCCACTATTTAGAAAACTAGATCTACCCTTGTATAATGCACCACAACTGCAAAGCAGATGTTCCGAGGTTTCACGTTCCATGTAGCAGAAACGACAGATATCATTCTGAATCTGGCCAATATTTTCCAAATGATATCTGCTCGGGCAGTGGCCGGTTATTAGACCAGTAAAGGTGCAAAGAGCTCTCTTGCTGAGCTCCTAGGGCTTTTCGGTTACTGAAACATTGGGCATTATAAATCTCTTTGATTGAGCAATTTCGGCAACCAACCAGTTGGTCATCAGCCTTTGTGCTTCCTTCCAATTGTCATACTTAGATAAATGGAAAAACGCCACTGTTGTTCCAATTTTGAAACCGAACAAAATTTCAGCTGAGGTAAGCAAATTGTTAGAAAAGATTATTTTGAATATGATGATGTCTCATTTTAATGACAATTCTATTTTTGCTGAAGAGCAATTTGGTTTTAGTCATGGGTATTCAACCACTCATCAGTTATTATGAGTTACGAGTTTAATTCGACTAAACAAATCTAAACAGATATTTTACTGGAGTTGCTGTTCTTGATATAGAGAAAGCATTTGACATAAATTGATTGTAAAGTTGATGAATTTTATTTTCCTTCAGTGAACTATCGAACTGTTCCAAAATTATTTATCAGATCGTTCACTGCAGGAAAACTATCAGTATTCGGGAACTGATAGATTACCTGCAATAGCTGGTGCTCCCCGAAGCAGATAATTTGGGCCCATATTTGCATCTCGCAGTTTAAATTTTAAAACAAATCACTTTATTATGGGCTCATTGGATTCAGTTAACTAACTTAAGATCATAAAATCACAACTGAGCCATAATAGAAAGAGCATGTATAAATATAATTCCACATCCCATTGCATGTTTACAACGCAAATAAACTGACTGCATTGCACAGCACAAGCTCGCTCGTATCGCTTTCGAATATCAGCGCTCTTTGTCGTGTGACAATTCTAATCTACTCCCCCGGAAGAGGAGCACATCACACCAGTGGCGTAGCCAGAAAATTGGTCTGGGGGGGGTTTTCCGAACATTTTTTTTTCGACAAAAAAAAATTCCTTCTGAAAATTTTGTCTCTGGGGGGGGTTTTATGTCCAAAACCACCCCCGTGGCTACGCCACTGCATCACACACTTGTATGTAAATCTACTTTCCAAGCAAATAAATATCCTCCCGTTGCATCACTTGCGTTGCAGTGCAGTGACAACAATCCAAGAGCAGCTCATGTGTCATCATTTCACTTTTATTCAATCACGCTTTCCCAGCAGCATCATCAAAGGAGGTGTCGGCTGCGTAAGTTGAAGCTATTTTTGCACGGCATCCTTTGACGATGAACACGAGTGAGACGGGGCCCTTGGACTTGTTAAAGCGCGAGTTGACATCTGCTTGTCGTCTCCGGTGTGTGTGAAAATCACTGTCTTCGAGTAAAGCTTGTTTCACATTTTCTGTTCCTCTTGGGTAAATTCATTCAACGAAACGGAAGACGAGCCCCGCGAAATCATAAATTATGATTTAACTGGAGCAGCTCAAACAGCAATCATGCAAAAGAGAACTTCACGGCCAAACAGCGTTTGTCAGAAGGACGGCACCAAGCAGCACGGATTGAAAATACCCGAGGAAAGAGAATGTTATTTATGGCCTTTCGGGTACTGATGAAAAAAATCTTAAATAGATAGAAAGCTTAAAACCTCATTCCATGCTCTTCAATAGATGTCACCTACCGAATAAATGTTTACAGAATTTATCATAATTTAGATCTCGCAATGTTCTTGAAGACAGGTTGGCAATTTTCCCAGCGATACATTGATGTTGGCAGAGCAATTCCTTTGCAGGCTGCTCTTATTTTGATCATCGATAAATTAAACGGCACAGACTTAGGTATAGTCTTGTTTCTCGTCTTTGATGTTCTTATGACTGACAACCCAGTACACATTTATGGCCAGCGATGCATAAACTTTGCTGCCTCCCTCGGATTGGTAGTCCGCAGCACTTTCTTCCCCCGCAATAATATCCAAAAGTCCACATGGAGATCATCTTATTAAGAAACGAATGGACCGCGTTCTAATCGACGGCAAGCTCTTCTCCGATATCATCAACGTTAGCGCTTACTACAGTTGTTTATATTTGCAAAAATTCCTATACAAATTGTAAATAAAATCATATAACGTATGGGCTCAATGGGCAATGTTGCTGATCATATTTGCACACAAGACACTATTTCAAATAGCGTGTGCACAGTAAATTTATAAACAAATTAGCTCAAAATCCGGGAGAACTCCCAAAATGGCAAATTTGGTTATTAAACAGAAAGAAGCGAAATATGTAGTCGAAATTGGCCATACCTTGGTGCGCGAGATTATCCAAAACAGCGAGTTTCGCGAAAACAGAAAGTATCCTGACGTTTTCCCTACAGACGGCAGCCATAGGTTATTCGTGCCAGTAGGGCACCCATCGTCTGACGATGATGTCTCATACAAACAGCACAATGGCCAGACAAATTCCAACTGCAAGGCAAACAAAAACGAATATTCGTCAGACGAATTTTCTCCATGGAACGACGGTAGGGTAGTGAGCTAATTCCCGTCGTAGTAGGTAGTGCTTGGTTTTCAAATCTAATTTATACGCCAACCCAACTACTTACTCTAACTAAGTTGTATGTAACACGTATTTTAGAGTTCCTAGTTTTCATTGTGTACTATTAGCGCATTGAACAAATCATAGTTTATTGAGAATCGGCAATCAAAAATACCCTTCAAATTTTTCAAATTTGTCTTATGAAAATCTGTTTACGTCCATGAGAATTTTCATTCGTCCAGTCTGAAACTCGATGGATTGCTATCAAATAAATCTATTGGTATTGGTGTGCGATTTCTACAAGTACACCAAATTAGTTTTTATGCGGTATCATACCGTGTTAAATAAAAATAACATAAATTCAATTAATATTGGCCTGTTCTGAATATGATATGTGTACATTGTGAAACATTGAATAGAATATGTGTACGGAGGATGTTCGCGGCTATCCAAGAAATACCAGAAGTGGATGCCTTCAGATTTACACGCGTAACCAATGATCTACAGGCATGTTAGGTAAATGAAATATACCCATTGTGGTACACATGATATAATCTGCGTATGGAAGATCTTCACGGTTATCCAAGAAATCCCTGGAGTGAAGGCCTTCAGGTCTACACGCGTATCCAATGATCTACAGGCCTGTTTTGTAAATGTAATATATCCATTGGGGTACATATGATAGAATCTGCGTATGGAAGATCTTCACGGTTATCCAAGAAAACCGTGAAGTGAAGACCTTTAGGTCTACACGCGTAACCAATGATCTACAGGCCTGTTTTGTTAATGTAATGTACCCATTGTGGTACATATAACAGAATCTGCGTATCGAAGACGTTCGCGCTTATCCAAGAAATACCTGAAGTGCATGCCTTCAGATCTACACGCGTAACCAATGATCTACAGGCCTGTTTTGTAAATGTAATATACCCATTGTGGTACATATGATAGAATCTGCGTATGGAAGATCTTCACGGTTATCCAAGAAATCCCTGAAGTGAAGGCCTTCAGATCTACACGCGTAACCAATGATCTACAGGCCTGTTTTGTTAATGTAATATACCCATTGTGATACATATAACAGAATCTGCGTATGGAAGATCTTCACGGTTATCCAAGAAATCCCTGAAGTGAAGACCTTTAGGTCTACACGCGTAACCAATGATCTAAAGGCCTGTTTTGTTAATGTAATGTACCCATTGTAGTACATATAACAGAATCTGCGTATCGAAGACGTTCGCGCTTATCCAAGAAATACCTGAAGTGCATGCCTTCAGATCTACACGCGTAACCAATGATCTACAGGCCTGTTTTGTAAATGTAATATACCCATTGTGGTACATATGATAGAATCTGCGTATGGAAGATCTTCACGGTTATCCAAGAAATCCCTGAAGTGAAGGCCTTCAGGTCTACACGCGTTACCAATGATCTACAGGCCTGTTTTGTAAATGTAATATATCCATTGGGGTACATATGATAGAATCTGCGTATGGAAGATCTTCACGGTTATCCAAGAAAACCGTGAAGTGAAGGCCTTCAGGTCTACACGCGTAACCAATGATCTACAGGCCTGTTTTGTTAATGTAATGTATCCATTGTAGTACATATAACAGAATCTGCGTATCGAAGACGTTCGCGGTTATCCAAGAAATACCTGAAGTGCATGCCTTCAGATCTACACGCGTAACCAATGATCTACAGGCCTGTTTTGTAAATGCAATATACCCATGGTGGTACCTATGATAGAATCTGCGTATGGAAGATCTTCACGGTTATCCAAGAAATCCCTGAAGTGAAGGCCTTCAGGTTTACACGCGTAACCAATGACCTACAGGTCTGTTTTTTAAATGTTATGTACCCATTGTAGTACATATAACAGAATCTGCGTGTCAAAGACGTTCGCGGTTATCCAAGAAAACCGTGAAGTGAAGGCCTTCAGATCTACACGCGTAACCAATGATCTACAGGCCTATTTTGTTAATGTAATGTACCCATTGTGGTACATATAACAGAATCTGCGTATGGAAGATCTTTACGGTTATCCAAGAAATCCCTGAAGTGAAGGCCTCCAGGTCTACACGCGTAACCAATGATCTACAGGCCTATTTTGTAAATGTAATATATCCATTGTGGTACATATAATAGAATCAAATTTTTATAATCAGAAAATATTTGAAACCGGAAAATTGATCTTCAGTTACGTGTGTAGATCGAAAGGCCTTACTTCAGGGATTTCTTGGATGATCAAGAACATATGCAGTGAACGCATTCTGTTCTTTGTACTACAGAGAGCATGTACCATATTTGAAACCGGAAAATTGATCTTCAGTTACACGTGTAGATCGAAAGGCCTTACTTCAGGGATTTCTTGGATGACCAAGAACATATGCAGTGAACGCATTCTGTTCTTTGTACCACAAAGGACATTTACCATTTTTGAAACCGGAAAATTAATCTTCAGTTACGTGTGTAGATCGAAAGGCCTTACTTCAGGGATTTACATATAACAGAATCTGCGTATCGAAGACGTTCGCGGATATCCAAGAAATACCTGAAGTAGAGGTCTTCAGATCTACGTGCGTAACCAATGATCTACAGGCCTGTTTGGTAAATGTAATAAAATTGTGGCACATATGATAGAATCTGCGCATGGAAGATCTTCACGGTTATCCAAGAAATCCCTGAAGTGAAGGCCTTCAGGTTTACACGCGTAACCAATGACCTACAGGTCTGTTTTTTAAATGTTATGTACCCATTGTAGTACATATAACAGAATCTGCGTATCGAAGACGTTCGCGGTTATCCAAGAAATACCTGAAGTGCATGCCTTCAGATCTACACGCGTAACCAATGATCTACAGGCCTGTTTTGTAAATGCAATATACCCATGGGGGTACCTATGATAGAATCTGCGTATGGAAGATCTTCACGGTTATCCAAGAAATCCCTGAAGTGAAGGCCTTCAGGTTTACACGCATAACCAATGACCTACAGGTCTGTTTTTTAAATGTTATGTACCCATTGTAGTACATATAACAGAATCTGCGTGTCAAAGACGTTCGCGGTTATCCAAGAAAACCGTGAAGTGAAGGCCTTCAGATCTACACGCGTAACCAATGATCTACAGGCCTATTTTGTTAATGAAATGTACCCATTGTGGTACATATTACAGAATCTGCGTATGGAAGATCTTTACGGTTATCCAAGAAATCCCTGAAGTGAAGGCCTCCAGGTCTACACGCGTAACCAATGATCTACAGGCCTATTTTGTAAATGTAATTTATCCATTGTGGTACATATGATAGAATCAAATTTTTATAATCAGAAAATATTTGAAACCGGAAAATTGATCTTCAGTTTCGTGTGTGGATCGAAAGGCCTTACTTCAGGGATTTCTTGGATGACCAAGAACATATGCAGTGAACGCATTCTGTTCTTTGTACTACAGAGAGCATGTACCATATTTGAAACCGGAAAATTGATCTTCAGTTACACGTGTAGATCGAAAGGCCTTACTTCAGGGATTTCTTGGATGACCAAGAACATATGCAGTGAACGCATTCTGTTCTTTGTACTACAAAGAGCATGTACCATATTTGAAACCGGAAAATTGATCTTCAGTTACGTGTGTAGATCGAAAGGCCTTACTTCAGGGATTTCTTGGATGACCAAGAACATATGCAGTGAACGCATTCTGTTCTTTGTACTACAGAGAGCATGTACCATATTTGAAACCGGAAAATTGATCTTCAGTTACGCGTGTAGATCGGAAGGCCTTACTCCAGGGATTTATTGGATGATCAAGAACATATGCAGTGTACGCATTCTGTTCTTTGTACTACAGAGAGCATGTACCATATTTGAAACCGGAAAATTGATCTTCAGTTACGCGTGTAGATCGAAAGACCTTACTCCAGGGATTTCTTGGATGACCAAGAACATATGCAGTGAACGCATTCTGTTCTTTGTACTACAGAGAGCATGTACCATATTTGAAACCGGAAAATTGATCTTCAGTTACGCGTGTAGATCGGAAGGCCTTACTCCAGGGATTTCTTGGATGACCAAGAACATATGCAGTGAACGCATTCTGTTCTTTGTACTACAGAGAGCATGCACCATATTTGAAACCGGAAAATTGATCTTCAGTTACGCGTGTAGATCGAAAGGCCTTACTCCAGGGATTTCTTGGATGACCAAGAACATATGCAGTGAACGCATTCTGTTCTTTGTACTACAGAGAGCATGTACCATATTTGAAACCGAAAATTGATCTTCAGTTACGCGTGTAGATCGAAAGGCCTTACTCCAGGGATTTCTTGGATGACCAAGAAGATATACTGTGAACGCATTCTATTCTTGGTACTACAGAGAGCATGTACCATATTTGAAACCGGAAAATTGATCTTCAGTTACGCGTGTAGATCGAAAGGCCTTACTCCAGGGATCTCTTGGATGACCAAGAATATATGCAGTGAACGCATTCTGTTCTTTGTACTACAGAGAGCATGTACCATATTTGAAACCGGAAAATTGATCTTCAGTTACGCGTGTAGATCGAAAGGCCTTACTTCAGGGATTTCTTGGATGACCAAGAACATATGCAGTGAACGCATTCTGTTCTTTGTACTACAGAGAGCATGTACCATATTTGAAACCGGAAAATTGATCTTCAGTTACGCGTGTAGATCGGAAGGCCTTACTCCAGGGATTTCTTGGATGATCAAGAACATATGCAGTGAACGCATTCTGTTCTTTGTACTACAGAGAGCATGTACCATATTTGAAACCGGAAAATTGATCTTCAGTTACGCGTGTAGATCGAAAGGCCTTACTCCAGGGATTTCTTGGATGACCAAGAACATATGCAGTGAACGCATTCTATTCTTTGTACTACAGAGAGCATGTACCATATTTGAAACCGGAAAATTGATCTTCAGTTACGCGTGTAGATCGAAAGGCCTTACTCCAGGGATTTCTTGGATGACCAAGAATATATGCAGTGAACGCATTCTGTTCTTTGTACTACAGAGAGCATGTACCATATTTGAAACCGGAAAATTGATCTTCAGTTACGCGTGTAGATCGAAAGGCCTTACTTCAGGGATTTCTTGGATGACCAAGAACATATGCAGTGAACGCATTCTGTTCTTTGTACTACAGAGAGCATGTACCATATTTGAAACCGGAAAATTGATCTTCAGTTACGCGTGTAGATCGAAAGGCCTTACTCCAGGGATTTCTTGGATGACCAAAAACATATGCAGTGAACGCATTCTGTTCTTTGTACTACAGAGAGCATGTACCATATTTGAAACCGGAAAATTGATCTTCAGTTACGCGTGTAGATCGAAAGGCCTTACTCCAGGGATTTCTTGGATGACCAAGAACATATGCAGTGAACGCATTCTATTCTTTGTACTACAGAGAGCATGTACCATATTTGAAACCGGAAAATTGATCTTCAGTTACGCGTGTAGATCGAAAGGCCTTACTCCAGGGATTTCTTGGATGACCAAAAACATATGCAGTGAACGCATTCTGTTCTTTGTACTACAGAGAGCATGTACCATATTTGAAACCGGAAAATTGATCTTCAGTTACGCGTGTAGATCGAAAGGCCTTACTCCAGGGATTTCTTGGATGACCAATAACATATGCAGTGAACGCATTCTGTTCTTTGTACTACAGAGAGCATGTACCATATTTGAAACCGGAAAATTGATCTTCAGTTACGCGTGTAGATCGAAAGGCCTTACTCCAGGGATTTCTTGGATGACCAAGAACATATGCAGTGAACGCATTCTATTCTTTGTACTACAGAGAGCATGTACCATATTTGAAATCGGAAAATTGATCATCTACGTATCCTTTCTCTGTACCACCATTTTGGTCAATTTTGGAAGTCAAATTTGAAAATTTATTTCAATTTCAGCTAACAAAAATTCCTAGTGCAATCCCATTTCGACCGCATAAAAATGGTTTTGATTGTGCTGCCATTCAGTTAAATGCCTCAGCATGTCAAACAACTAACACACATGCTTTACATGTACGTGGGTAGTGCTGCCAACAGATTTCTGTAATGAAATTATTTATCCTGTTTCAAACTTTTGGAATAGTGGAAAATTTTAGTGTGAATGACGAGTGTGTATGAAAAATATTTATTTGGAAGACTTTTCTTTTATTACACTAGCGGAAAATAATTGAAAAACCCACTTTTATTGACTGCATGATGTATTATCAGATGTGTAACATAAGATTATTTCAGTTCAAACCGCCAGTTTGGCAACGCGTTTTTCGACTATAAACAACGCGACGAAGAAAATAAATTTCAAACGCTCTAAAGTTTGAAAAACAGATCATTTGAACGCCTTCCGGTAGTTATTTTTCAATTAGTTTCAACTTCAGCAATAAACATTGCTTTTATTTAGTGCGCAGTGAGAAATTTATGTGAAAAAGTGCGGTGAAAATCAGTGAATTACGTTGATTTTGGTGACGGTGTTGCACGTCTTCTACAGCAGTGAACGAACTGGATTTTCCTTCGTCGCACGGATAACGTAGGAAATTATGAAAAAGTCACTGCCGCAAAGTTAAATTCAACTATATTTCAAGTAAGTAACACCGGAATGTAATTTAAATGAATGCAGATCGTAGTGTACACTTTTTTCTATCTCGCCAGATGATTAGTTCATTATTTTAGTTTACGATTCGCGAGTATTTAGTGATTTAGAATTTGATATGACGAATGCTAGCGCCATGGACGAATTAGCGCATAACCCTATAGAATAAAAGTGGCCACGTCGAGCGACATAAAAATGTACAAGCCAAGTCATCGTCATTCATAACAGTATTGGCATACAACTGCTATGGAGACAGTCTACGGCTTATGTCAGAGAACCGAACGAAAAGTTCTGCCACACAGTCGACCCTCCGAGAATTGTAGGATCCGTCCACCCACACGGGGATATGGCGATACGGAAC
Organism: Armigeres subalbatus; assembly: GCF_024139115.2. Classification (NCBI taxonomy): domain Eukaryota; kingdom Metazoa; phylum Arthropoda; class Insecta; order Diptera; family Culicidae; genus Armigeres; species Armigeres subalbatus. The sequence continues at coordinate 5,111,572 of NC_085141.1, read as the reverse complement.
GAACATTGCTTCCATCGAACATCAACTCATGGAGGGCTCACTGTGGTACAAATAAAAGTGCATCCTCCGTTGAATGCAGCATCTCTGCTGATGCGCCTAAATCGATTCGGTTTGGGTACCATTGACCAAAAGCCGATGAACCGAGAGAATCGAGAAAGCGACTCAGCAAAGTGGTCACCATGTCAGACGGAGTGGACTCCATGCGATGATGTGAATAAAATTGGAATGGTAACAACATGTCGGTTAGCGAATAATGTCAAAACAGTTATAAGGACAATTACAGCAGTTTTTGTGTTGTTTAGCGAGTCCCAATTACTATTGAAGCAATAGAATAAAATTAATCAGAATTCAACCTACGCGATAAAAAAGATTCATTGAAGTGTAAATGTGTTAAAAAATTTCCAAAAAAGGAATTTCGAAAAAAAAAATCCCGTGGACATTCCAAAGAATGTTTCGTGGAAATTTCTAAGATAAATTCCGTGAGGTTATAAGAGTTACAGCCATGAATCGAGCCGAATGAAGAAGACTTTTATGTACTGCACAGGCCACTCCAGCTTAGTCTGAGCAAATAATAATAATTATAAGAGTTACCCTTAAAGTCTTTCTCTTGTTGTTCATTTCAATGTCTGTCATTAACCCCTTTCGTATGTCTTCCTCTCTTTGTTGTCTCCCAAAAAAATGTTTGTCCCGTTACTGATGTGAAACATCGCCAAGAATGTCAACTATGTGAACATCAACATCGTAATTACTTAAGCACCCTAAATTCCCTTCCTTTCCTACTAAATGATTGTATTCCCTAACGTCGACCAAACCGCGAGTTTTTCGGTTCCCCAAAACTAATATTATGTATAAGATTTAAGAAATGAATAGTTAAACTTGATTTCGGCTCCTTGGCGCTTCACGACAATTGAGCCTCCAAAATAAATGGAAGATTAAAAAAAAGTTACCCTTAAAAATTTAAACGATTTTATCGTAAAAGTAATTCGGTTTGATTATTCATAAGAAAAATTGTGCCGAACTCTTTGACCAAATAGAGAGAAGCTTTCGAAGAAGTTTTAAAGTGCTCGTTTCACTTCAGTAGAATTTCAAAAGAATTACTTGATGAAGACCCGGCTTTAAATTTTTCAGTTGAACTCAAAAGATTTTTTTGTGAAATTGATTCAACTATTATGGGCCAATAAAGAAGATGTACCCAGATAAATTCATAGAATTTCCGGAGAATATTTCAAATAAAATTGAGCAAAATTTCAGAAGGTTTTCAAAGAAAAGCCCAGGAAACGGCTAAAACGGCTTCCGCGTGATACCAAAATCCCAAATGATCTATTCGGCCAAATGACCTGTTCGGGCTAATGGTCTGGTCGGTCCAATGGTGTATTCGTCAAAACAACTTTCAGTCTAGTGGCTTTTAGCCAAGTGGCTTTCGGCCGAATAGATTTCGGCCAAATGATCTTTCCCCTTCCCTAACATTTACTTTGTCATTGACAAAGTGGTAGTTTTATATTCACTGCAGACAGGTCATTTGACCGAACAAGTTATTCAGCCGAATATGTCTAGCGAACTGGGGTCGTGGGATCGAAGCCCACCGAAAGGGGCGTTTACCCTCCAATACCTTCTCGGAACTAAATCTATCACATGTTGTACATATGCATAATCAAGTTTCAGACATAGTAATTAATTTCCACTCCGGGTGGCTTAATACACGGCATATAGGCAATTAACTTTGAATGTAGTGCAGTCGAATATGTTATTTGGTCAAATTGGTCTTTCGATGTCAAGTTAGAAATTATAAGTGAGAAGAGAGGCATCTTCCTTCTACTTCGCTCTTCCCATTTTTACTTCTCACTGACTAATTCTCACTTCTCTCTGTGGAAAAGGGGTAATGCGAAGTGAGAAGTGGGACGACTCACTACTTACTATGCTCTTTTCACAGTGAGAAGTAAGAAATGAGGAGTGAGAAGTAAGAGGTATCTTGCCTCACTTCGCACTAATTATGTCGCACTTCTCACTTCTCACTGTGGAAAGTGAGAAGTGCGAAGTGATTATTGATATGTCTCACTTCTCACTGTGAAAAGAGAGAAGTGCGAAGTGATTATTGAGATGTCTTATATCTCACTTAACACTATTCACCTTTTACAGTGAGAAGTGAGAAGTGAGAAATTATGAATGAGATTATGGAAAGTGAGTAGTCACACGTCTCACTTCTTACTTTGCACTATTCGTTTCGCACTCCTCACTGTAAAAAGTGAGAAGGGAGAGGTGCGACGTCCCACTTGTTACTTCGCACTAATCTCTTTTCACAGTAAGAAATGAGAAAAAGATTAGTAAAAAAATTGAGAAGTGAAACGTCTAGCTTCTCGCTAATCATTTCTCACTTCAGAATAATTAGTGCTAAGTGAGAAAAGAGAGAATTCCTCACTTCTTACTGTGAAAAGTGAGAAGAGCGAGATGAGAAGTGAAACGTTTCGCACTTCTAACTTTTCACAGTAAGAATTGAGAAGTGAGAAGTGAAACGACTGAAATAAATTTCGATAAAACAACAACAGATTATCGTAACATGATCACCAGGTATTCATCGATGTAAAATTCAGTTATGTAAAAGATTTGTGGGGCATTACTGACACTATTTTAGTACGGGTTCATTTGATCAATAGTTTTACATTCAAATTCCAAGCATTATGGTACGAGCACAATTAATCCTTGGAATTTGTTTTGTGATTTCCTAGACGTGAATTTTAATATAATTTCGAACCGTTTGAAGTTTTCATCAAAATTCGTAACAGTTTCTGAGATATTAGAAGTTTTTTGATATATTGACGAGATATTAGAAATTTTTCGTTTTTGGCCCAATCTTACCCCCTAGGCCCAATGTCACCCCGAACGACGGTACTTCAAGTCTCACATAAAACATGCAACATAAAACCTCCTCTAGAGTTGGTGGTTTTGAGAACCACTATATAACCATGATACAACCTCTTCATGACTATGATACAACAACAAATAAGCCGATAATGAAACAGTTGTCAACTCTCAGGTGGATTATTTGTTTATTGTTTGTACTCGAAAAAAATATGCTTTTCTTTCTGCCCTGTCTGGGCATTTCAAACACCTAGAGGTTTTATCTTGGCCTTTTCAAGACCATGTTACGACTAGCAAGTTTTATCTTGGTCGAACCTAAAGCTTGGTAGTTTTATATATAATGACAACATGACAATGTAGACAGATATAAAAAAAAATCAATTAAAAAGCATATAGTGGCAATTGTTAAATAGTATATTTTGTACCATAACAGTGTTTTACTCGTGTTGAATTGGCAAAGCATGTATGGATTGAATACATATTTTCATACCCCTCATGAGCAAATGCTGTTTGAACAGTTTTTTCAACGACTTAAATATATAAGGGAACTGCTCCTGGATTTCAACTCATGGTTCCGATGTTCATCCCATTGAAAGCAGAGCAATGGAAAGGTATTTGATTTGTGATTTTTTTCAGCAGGAGGAGAGAAGCGTAGAAATTGGTGCCGTATTTCTTTACTTCCCGATAAGATGAATGTATTTTCAGTGAGTGAGATGGAGATCGGAACAGTTCCCCTACATAATTCACGACATAGAAAAAACTGCTAATGTTTTTTTTTCATTTTCGACTGAAAGCGAAATGAAAAGACTTCCGTGGGTCAAACAATTTGTGCTGAAAATTTAGTTTCTATCCATAGTAGTAGTTTCAAGCTTCGTATTCCTATACAGGTCTTCTTCAGGAGTAAAGGTTGTATGTGGGTTATATACAGGACTCTACGAAGCTTGGCAGCTTTTATAAGTCTTGATCAAAACCAACATATAACTTAACTGCTGGCTTTATGTCAGGTCCATTTTTTAGCTCTGAGGAGGAACACAGGAGCATTATAAAACCTAAAGAGCTGTGGTTTTATATTGGAATTCAAAACGTAGTTCTCAAGTACTCTTGCGGATCTAATTAAATGACAACTGAATAAAACCAAAATAAAACTTTAAGCATTTCTACATGCCATAATAAAACCTCTATAAAACTAGCATAAATCTTCGAAGCATTGAGATTGTTACTTGGGAGGTTAATTCCCGGTTCGGTCTTGGAAATTTTTAGGTTGGAAATTGTCTCGACGATTGTACGACAATTCCCCGAATGCAATTTCCCCGAATGAAATTTCCCCGAATAACAATTCCCCGAACGTAACATTTCCCCGAATTGTTTCCACAGTGCAGATAAAACTAAAACTGAAAAAGGAATCTGCGTCGTTTAACATAAAGTCGCATAATTGGCTTTTGACATAATTTTGAGTTGCAACAAAAGTGAGAGTCGCGGGACAACTCGCTTAAAAATTGTAAAAAAAACCCTGATTAATCCACCTAGCGGTGATGATGCCTTTCTCGCTCGTTCAAAATAGTTGATAAACATATATGAAAAGTCTAAAATAACAATTGGTGAATAAGACTTATTTTTCACATTTATTTATACCAGATGACCCGCCCTATGGTCGAAGATCTCGTAAATAAAGATAGAATGAATTGAAAATTCACATTTGTTATAATTGCTGCCGGATGCAATTTGTTGCAAGCAAATCGGATGAGGTTAAGTGCCCGGAAAATGTGATGAGGTTGTGCAATTGCACAAATCGAGTTTCAGGCATAGTATAAAAATTTGTATTTTGGCCATAACTTTTGAGCCCATAGTGAGTTCGGGCTGATTTTTAATGTGAAACAATGGGACAGGATTCGCCGTTTAAATAATCGGTTCAGGATAAGATTTCGAAAAATGAGTTAGATTTTTTTGCACACATGCGCATACACATACTTCTTTTGAAAAAGTTCGTATCGTTTGCTTTGAATACGAGAAAAGCAAAAAAACGGTGGTGAGAAAGAACAAATGTTTCCATTTGTCAAACTTTCGAGTGCTTTCCGTTTTGAAGCCAAAATCCAGCTAGACTTCTATAATCCAATCAATAAGTTAGCTTTTTTGAAATTGTTGTTTTGAATAATATGATTCTTCATATAAATAAAAATTCAGATGACCCTTCCCGTCAAAAATTGTATTTCGTTTCATTATTTCAGTCGATTCTTTGGCCAGGTCAACTTTCCCAAAGAACCCTTATTTTTTTAAGCCTCCAACTATTAAATCCAAGGGCCTCATACGCCTGTCACTGGCGAACAAAGCTCGTGTACTCTGCATCGAAGCTTAGAACCGGTGTTAGGGCGCAATCGTTAATGTGAACATTTTTATATTCGGTTAGTTACTGCAAATAAATTCTTTTTCGAGTCCCTATAATCAAGCAGGTATCTCAAGCTTCCCACATCGTTATATTGCTGTATGATTGAGTGTTTAATTTTGATTAAATATCGAAAACAAAAGTGTGCATAAAAATTGCCTTGCCATAACAAAAAGGTGGTAGAGAATTAACACTGTTGTTTACAGTTTAGAACCAAATCCAGATGTCGCACATGTTGGGGTGGGGATTCAGTGCTCCGCCTTCTCCCCCTGATTAAATCAAAAGATGTTTTAGTTACAAGATAAAGTTTGTCGCTGTCCGGAACATCTTTTGTCGGCGATGATAGGGGAGCTAAATGTCAAAGAAGGAAAATCCATACGATTTGACAGCTTGATACCCAACATGCTCCGGACAGCAGAACAAAGGGAACCGAAGCGACAATCTTTATCTAGTAACTAAAATAACTTTTATTAAATCGAAAACAAAAACCGAAAACGTGTGCATGTGTGAACCGGTCTGCAAAAATTCACTCGATGTTCGTTCAAATCGGGTCAATCTTAAAAAACAGCACTTTTTCAATTTTTGTTTTAAATTTAAAAAATATTTAGTGGCGTAAAAAAATATAGGTTAATTGGGAATGTTGACCTTAAATAAGCCAAAGAATCGATTAAGGGAATGAACATTTTTGACGAGAAAGGTAAATTTTTGCTGATGAGCAGTTCCATTTTTGTCATTATCATTCAAACACTTTTCAACAAGATTTATAAATTTGATCCGACTTAAAAAAAATCTGAAGAGAATTCTACTGGGGTTGCTTTTCTTTATATGGAAAGCATTTCGCAGTAATTGGTATGAATGTATGGTTAAAATTTCTAATCTGATTCAAAATTATTTATCAGATCACTCTTTACGATTCAAGCACAAAATCTGATAGATAACGCGTGACAGAGCTAGTGTTACCAAAATCAGCATTCTTGAGCTCATATTGTGCAATACTTTATATCGTAATGATAACATATATCAGAAAATCGAAAATCGTTGCTTACCTTCGTGTAATTTGTTATGGATTATAGCAAGGCTGTTTTCGATCATTTAGTAATATAGTTTCGATAATTTAGTAGTTTGTCAATAACTCATTCCAGAGGTTAAATTTCAAGAGTAATTTGTGGAGGACTTCTAGAGCGAAGGTTTTTACAACTCTGCCTAATTGTTGTTTCTATTGCACTAATAACAGAGTTATAGCGCTAGTTGCAGTAACTTATTATACAGACTGATCGAAATTTTGTTATCATTTAGTATTAGTAACTAGTGCTTTAACTCTGTTATTAGTTGAATTAAAACAACAAACTATTAGGCAGAGCTGTAGAAATATAATCGCACTAGAACTCTGCTGTAACACGTTTTGACATTTAACCTCTGGAATGAGTCATTGTAGTTTGTCAATGATCGAACTAAGACTATTAAATTATCTAAAACATACTTGGATTATAGAAAAGTTTGAATACTTTTTCTACTGACTTCCAAAAATAGAAAATTTTCTCCGAAGCCTACCAAAACTCATTTTCTCCTACATAATCCGAGTGCTTTTTATTTGAATTCTTCTAACAGATATGCTGTCACTATGGGTTCCAATTATTTGGTCTAGCGAAGTCCAAGATTTAGGACTTATGTATAGCATGAATGAATTAACTATCAAAAACCACACAGAAGGTATGCAAGCAAAAAGGTACAAATATAGTAAGTGAATATTCATAGAAAATCAAAATCTTAAAATATTTTTTTGATTTACAAACTAATTGTTAGGCCAGCCATGTTTTACATATACTGTGCCAATTGCCAATATGGGTTATTTGCTGCAACGCCAGAAAGAATGCATTTACAGAGGATTCAAAATAAAATGTTGAAATTGATTATGAAGTTGCTTCCCTGCGCACCAAAACAATAAGAATATTACATGTGACTTATTTGAATAAAATGACACAAAAGCACCTGACGTAAACTCAATCGTACCGTTTTGACTAAAATCCCGAACATGACTTATATTCCGATATAACTAAACTTTTTATCGATTCAGAGTATATGCCACCGAACCAAAGCACAGCCCCCGGTGCGTTACCGCACGTATGCACAAGCAGCTTATGTCTTGATGTAGTGAAATAGTTATTTATCGCAAATCGCGTAGCCTCTTGTTCTTCGAACACCAATATCTCATGAAACAAAGATAGCTCAGTGGTAACGTGATAGGCTCTCATTCAGAGGATTTATGTTCGATCCTCGTGTAAGCCATCTTTTTTTTCAAAACTCATATTTTCTAGGTGTGTGGTATAATACGCATTGCAAGAAAAATTTTGAATACTAGAAAATTCAAGCGCCTTTAAAAAAATGTTGTATTTAATATTTTCCATGCTAATAATCAATGGAACCTAAAGCTGTGTATTGTTTATATTTATATTCATGGCATTTCTATAATTGAATCCATCTGATTATTTGGAATATTTGAAAGAATTCAAGTCTAAACTTTAGATGATGGAGGTAGGAAATGAAACATAAATACATAAGTTGAGAATCGATATGTACTCAACAGTTTTCTCAACAGTGATTGTTAGCAGAAACAAAATAGCTTTTGATTTATCTTGGTAGTAATCAAACTTGCCCACCGAGTTTCAATAGACAGTAAACATAAGTAGGAAATTATATTCTATTGCTTCAATGCACAAAAGAAAATATGCTTTACTGAATAGAAAAGACATAATTATTCAATAAAATTAGAAGCTTGCGAGTTTAGCTCAAAGAAGTTATCCAGTACCATACCAGCCAGTAAATTTATTGTTCTAAAAACATTTTAGTACAGGAAGATATCCAGCGCCATACCAGCCAGTAAGCATATGATCACACTGGCTGGAGTAAAAATTTCCTTGGAGTTTCCCTCAGAGTTTTCCCAGAGCCCCCAGTGAAGTTTTCCTGAAGTGATTTTCCATGGCTAATAGGTGTGAGGTGGGCAGCCGATGCAAGAATTGATTAATTCGAATAATTTTCATTAATATCCAGTGACCTCGACCTCACTGGCTGGACTGGCGTTGCATCCAATCAACTCGGAATTTCCCTCAGAGTTTTCCCAGAGCCCCCAGTGAAGTTTTCCTGAAGAGATTTTCCACGGCTAATAGGTGTGAGGTGGGCAGCCGATGCAAGAATTGATTAATTCGAATAATTTTGATTAATATCCAGTGACCTCGACCTCACTGGCTGGACTGGCGTTGCATCCAATCAACTCGGAATTTCCCTCAGAGTTTTCCCAGAGCCCCCAGTGAAGTTTTCCTGAAGAGATTTTCCACGGCTAATAGGTGTGAGGTGGGCAGCCGATGCAAGAATTGATTAATTCGAATAATTTTGATTAATATCCAGTGACCTCGACCTCACTGGCTGGACTGGCGTTGCATCCAATCAACTCGGAATTTCCCTCAGAGTTTTCCCAGAGCCCCCAGTGAAGTTTTCCTGAAGTGATTTTCCATGGCTAATATGTACGAGGTGGGCAGCCGATGCAGAATGGATTAATTCGAATAATTTTCATTGATATCCAGTGACCTCGACCTCACTGGCTTGCGTGGCGTTGCATCCAATCAACTCGGAATTTCCCTCAGAGTTTTCCCAGAGCCCCCAGTGAAGCTTTCTTGAAGAGATTTTCCACGGCTAATATGTACGAGGTGGGCAGCCGATGCAAGAATTGATTAATTCGAATAATTTTCATTGATATCCAGTGACCTCGACCGCACTGGCTGGAGTGGCGTTGCATCCAATCAACTCGGAATTTCCCTCAGAGTTTTCCCAGAGCCCCCAGTGAAGTTTTCCTGAAGAGATTTTCCACGGCTAATAGGTGTGAGGTGGGCAGCCGATGCAAGAATTGATTAATTCGAATAATTTTGATTAATATCCAGTGACCTCGACCTCACTGGCTGGACTGGCGTTGCATCCAATCAACTCGGAATTTCCCTCAGAGTTTTCCCAGAGCCCCCAGTGAAGTTTTCCTGAAGTGATTTTCCATGGCTAATATGTACGAGGTGGGCAGCCGATGCAGAATTGATTAATTCGAATAATTTTCATTGATATCCAGTGACCTCGACCTAACTGGCTGGAGTGGCGTTGCATCCAATCAACTCGGAATTTCCCTCAGAGTTTTCCCAGAGCCCCCAGTGAAGTTTTCCTGAAGCGATTTTCCATGGCTAATAGGTGTGAGGTGGGCAGCCGATGCAAGAATTGATTAATTCGAATAATTTTGATTAATATCCAGTGACCTCGACCTCACTGGCTGGACTGGCGTTGCATCCAATCAACTCGGAATTTCCCTCAGAGTTTTCCCAGAGCCCCCAGTGAAGTTTTCCTGAAGAGGTTTTCCACGACTAATAGGTGTGAGGTGAGCAACCAAGGCAAGAATTGATTAATAAGTATAACTTTCCAGGAATTCTTCCGGAAGTTCCTCCAGGAATTTCCTCCGGAAGTTCCTCTAGGAATTCCTTCGGAAGTTCCTCCAGGAATTCCTCCGGAAGTTCTTCGACGAATTCCTCCGGAAGTTCCTCCAGGAATTCCTCCGGAAGCTCCTCCAGGAATTTTTTGAAAGTTCTTCCGGAAGTTCCTCCAGGAATTTTTTCGGAAGTTCCTCCAGGAATTCTTCCGGAAGATCCTCCAGGAACTCCTCCGGAAGTTCTTCGAGGAATTCCTCTGGAAGTTCCTCCAGGAATTTTTTCGGAAGTTCCTCCGGAAGTTCCTCCGGGAATTCCTCCAGAAGTTCCTCCGGGAATTCCTCCGGAAGTTCCTCCGGGAATTCCTCCGGAAGTTCCTCCACGAATTCCTTCGGAAGCTCCTCCAGAAATTTTTTGAAAGTTCTTCCGGAAGTTCCTCAAAGAGTTTCTTCGGAAGTTCCTCCAGGAATTCCTCCGGAAGTTCTTCGAGGAATTCCTCCAGAAGTTCCTCCAGCAATTCCTCCAGAAGTTCCTCCAAGATTTTTTTCGGAAGTTCCTCCAGGAATTCCTCCAGAAGTTCCTCCAGAAGTTCCTCCGGGAACTCCTCCGGAAGTTCCTCCAGAATTCATCCGGAAGTTCCTCCAGGAATTCCTCCAGAAGTTCCTCCACGAATTCCTCTGGAAGCTCCTCCACGAATTCCTCCGGAAGCTCCTCCAGGAATTTTTTGAAAGTTCTTCCGGAAGATCCTCAAGGAATTTCTTCGGAAGTTCCTTCAGAAATTCCTCCAGGAATTCTTCCGGAAGTTCTTCCAGGAATTCCTCCGGAAGTTCCTCCAGCAATTCCTCCGGAAGCTCCTCCAGGAATTTTTTCGGAAGTTCCTCCGGAAGTTCCTCCAGGAATTCCTCCAGAAGTTCCTCCGGGAATTCCTCCGGAAGTTCCTCCGGTAATTCCTCCGGAAGTTCCTCCGGGAATTCCTCCGGAAGTTCCTCCGGGAATTCCTCCGGAAGGTCCTCCGGAAGTTCCTCAGGAAATTCCTCCGGGAATTCCTCCGGAAGTTCCTCCGGGAATTCCTCCAGAAGTTCCTCCGGAAGTTCCTCCGGGTATTCCGCGGAAGTTCCTCCGGGTATTCCTCCGGGAATTCCTCCGGAAGTTCCTCCGGGAATTCCTCCGGAAGTTCCTCCAGAATTCCTCCGAAGTTCCTCCGAAATTCCTCCGAAGTTCCTCCGGGAATTCCTCCAGAAGTTCCACCGGAAATTCCTCCGGGAATTCCTCCGGAAGTTCCTCCTGAATTCCTCCGGAAGTTCCTCCTGAATTCCTCCGAATTTCCTCCGAATTCCTCCGAAGTTCCTCCGAATTCCTCCGGAAGTTCCTCCGGAATTCCTCCGAAGTTCCTCCGGGAATTCCTCCGGAAGTTCCTCCGGGAATTCCTCCGAAGTTCCTCCGGAATTCCTCCGGAAGTTCCTCCGGGAATTCCTCCGAAGTTTCTCCGGGAATTCCTCCGAAGTTCCTCCGGGAATTCCTTCGAAGTTCCTCCGAATTCCTCCGAAGTTCCTCCGGGAATTCCTCCGAAGTTCCTCCGGAATTCCTCCGGAAGTTCCTCCGGGAATTCCTCCGAAGTTCCTCCGGGAATTCCTCCGAAGTTCCTCCGAATTCCTCCGGAAGTTCCTCCGGGAATTCCTCCGGAAGTTCCTCCGGAATTCCTCCGAAGTTCCTCCGGAATTCCTCCGGAAGTTCCTCCGGGAATTCCTCCGGAAGTTCCTCCGGAATTCCTCCGAAGTTCCTCCGGAATTCCTCCGAAGTTCCTCCGAATTCCTCCGGAAGTTCCTCCGAATTCCTCCGGAAGTTCCTCCGGGAATTCCTCCGAAGTTCCTCCGAATTCCTCCGGAAGTTCCTCCGGGAATTCCTCCGGAAGTTCCTCCGGGAATTCCTCCGGAAGTTCCTCCGAATTCCTCCGGAAGTTCCTCCGAATTCTCCGAAGTTCCTCCGGGAATTCCTCCGGAAGTTCCTCCGGGAATTCCTCCGGAAGTTCCTCCGAATTCCTCCGGAAGTTCCTCCGGAATTCCTCCGGAAGTTCCTCCGGAATTCCTCCGAAGTTCCTCCGGGAATTCCTCCGGAAGTTCCTCCGGAATTCCTCCGAAGTTCCTCCGGAATTCCTCCGGAAGTTCCTCTGGAATTCCTCCGAAGTTCCTCCGGGAATTCCTCCGGAAGTTCCTCCGGGAATTCCTCCGGAAGTTCCTCCGGGAATTCCTCCGGAAGTTCCTCCGGAATTCCTCCGAAGTTCCTCCTGGAATTCCTCCGGAAGTTCCTCCGAATTCCTCCGGAAGTTCCTCCGGGAATTCCTCCGAAGTTCCTCCGGAATTCCTCCGGAAGTTCCTCCGAATTCCTCCGGAAGTTCCTCCGAATTCCTCCGGAAGTTCCTCCGGGAATTCCTCCGGAAGTTCCTCCGGGAATTCCTCCGAAGTTCCTCCGGAATTCCTCCGGAAGTTCCTCCGAATTCCTCCGAAGTTCTCGGGAATTCCTCCGGAAGTTCTCCTGAATTCCTCCGGAAGTTCTCCTGGAATTTCTCTGGAAGTTTCTCCACGAATTCCTCCGGAAGTTCCTCCGGGAATTCCTCCGAAGTTCCTCCAGAATTCCTCCGGAAGTTCCTCCGGAATTCCTCCGAAGTTCCTCCGAATTCCTCCGAAGTTCCTCCGGGAATTCCTCCGGAAAATCCTCCGGAATTCCTCCGGAAGTTCCTCCGGAATTCCTCCGGAAGTTCCTCCGAAGTTCCTCCGGGAATTCCTCCGAAGTTCCTCCGAATTCCTCCGGAAGTTCCTCCGGGAATTCTCCGAAGTTCCTCCGAATTCCTCCGGAAGTTCCTCCGAATTCCTCCGGAAGTTCCTCCGGAATTCCTCCGAAGTTCCTCCGGAATTCCTCCGAAGTTCCTCCGGAATTCCTCCGAAGTTCCTCCGAATTCCTCCGGAAGTTCCTCCGGGAATTCCTCCGGAAGTTCCTCCGGAATTCCTCCGGAAGTTCCTCCGGGAATTCCTCCGAAGTTCCTCCGGGAATTCCTCGGAAGTTCCTCCGGGAATTCCTCCGGAAGTTCCTCCGGGAATTCCTCCGGAAGTTCCTCCGGGAATTCCTCCGGAAGTTCCTCCGGGAATTCCTCCGGAAGTTCCTCCGGAAATTCCTCCGGAAGTTCCTCCTGGAAATCCTCCGGAAGTTCCTCCGAAATTCCTGAAGTTCCTCCAGGAATTCCTTCGGAAGTTCCTCCGGGAATTCCTCCGAAGGTTCCTCCGGAAGTTCCTCCGGGAATTCGTCCAGAAGTTCCTCTGGAAATTACTTCGAAAGTTCCTCCGGAAATTACTCCGAAAGTTCCTCCGGAAATTACTCCGGAAGTTCTTCTAGAAGTTCCTGCGGAAGTTCCTCCGGAAGTACCCCCGGAAGTACCTCCGGAAGTTCCTCCGGAAATTCCTCGGAAGTTCCTCCTTCCGAAGTTCCTCCGAAATTCCTCCGGAAGTTCCTCCGGAATTCCTCCGGAAGTTCCTCGAATTCCTCCGAAGTTCCTCCGGGAATTCCTCCGGAAGTTCCTCCGAATTCCTCCGAAGTTCCTCCGGAATTCCTCCGGAAGTGCCTCCGGAATTCCTCCGAATTCCTCCGGAAATTCCTCCGGGAATTCCTCCGGAAGTTCCTCCGGGAATTCCTCCGGAAGTTCCTCCGGGAATTCCTCCGGAAGTTCCTCCGGGAATTCCTCCGGAAGTTCCTCCTCAAGTTCCTCCAGGAAGTCCTCCGAAGGTTCCTCCGGAAATTCCTCCGGAAGTTCCTCCGGGATTTCCTCCGGAAGTTCCTCCGGGAATTCCTCCGGAAGTTCCTCCTGAAGTTCCTCCAGGAAGTCCTCCGAAGGTTCCTCCGGAAGTTCCTCCGGGATTTCCTCCGAAAGTTTCTCCGGAAGTTCCTCCGGAAGTTCTTCCGGAAGTTCCTCTGGAACTTCCTCCAGGAATTCGTGGAAGAACCTCCGCAGGAACTTCCGGAGGAATTCCCGGAGGAACTTCCGGAGGAATTCCCGGAGGAACTTCCGGAGGAATTCCCGGAGGAACTTCCGGAGGAATTCCCGGAGGAACTTCCGGAGGAATTCCCGGAGGAACTTCCGGAGGGATTCCCGGAGGAACTTCCGGAGGGATTCCCGGAGGAACTTCCGAAGGAATTCCCGGAGGAACTTCCGGAGGAATTCCCGAAGAAACTTCCGGCGGAATACCCGGTGGAACTTCCGGCGGAATACCCGGAGGAACTTCTGGAGGAATTCCCGGAGGAACTTCCGGAGGAACTTCCGGAGGTATTCCCGGAGGAACTTCCGGAGGAATTCCCGGAGAAACTTCCGGCGGAATACCCGGAGGAACTTCCGGAGGAACTTCTGGAGGAATTCCCGGAAGAACTTCCGGAGGAATTCCCGGAGGAACTTCCGGAGGAATTCCCGGAGGAACTTCAGGAGGAATTACCGGAGGATTTTCCGGAGGAATTCCCGGAGGAACTTCTGGAGGAATTCCTGGAGGAACTTCCGGAGGAACTTCTAAAAAAATTCCTGGAGGAGCTTCCGGAGGAATTGCAGGAGGAACTTCCGGATGAATTCCTCGAAGAACTTCCGGAAGAATTCCTGGAGGAATTTCTGAAGGAACTTCCGAAGAAATTCCTTGAGGATCTTCCGGAAAAACTTTCAAAAAATTCCTGGAGGAGCTTCCGGAGGAATTCGTGGAGGAACTTCCGGAGGAATTCCCGGAGGAACTTCCGGATGAATTCTGGAGGAACTTCCGGAGGAATTCCCGGAGGAACTTCTGGAGGAACTTCTGGAGGAATTCCCGGAGGAACTTCCGGAGGAATTCCCGGAGGAACTTCCGGAGGAATTCCCGGAGGAACTTCCGGAGGAATTCCCGGAGGAACTTCCGGAGGAATTCCCGGAGGAACTTCCGGAGGGATTCCCGGAGGAACTTCCGGAGGGATTCCCGGAGGAACTTCCGGAGGGATTCCCGGAGGAATTCCCGGAGGAACTTCTGGAGGAATTCCCGAAGGAACTTCCGGAGGAATTCCCGGAGGAACTTCCGGCGGAATACCCGGAGGAACTTCCGGAGGAACTTCTGGAGGAATTCCCGGAAGAACTTCCGGAGGAATTCCCGGAGGAACTTCCGGAGGAATTCGTGGAGGAACTTCCGGAGGAATTCCCGGAGGAACTGCAGGAGGAATTACCGGAGGATTCTCCGGAGGAATTCCCGGAGGAACTTCTGGAGGAATTCCTGGAGGAACTTCCGGAGGAATTCCTGGAGGAACTTCCAGAGGAATTCCCAGAGGAACTTCCCAAGCAGCACGCGCAACATCTTTCAAATAGGTGTTTGTTCCTAATAAATTGCATTAAAGACACTGGCAATACATCGAGTCACATTAAAGCCACTTCCCAGTTTCAGAAAATCACAATGTTTCATTTCCGTTTAAGTGGCGTCGCAATATTCTACCCATCTGACTTCTTGGGTGATTTAAAATTCGATGTGTTTCATATCAGAAACAAAACAGATAAGTTGCACAATTAATAACACTTCGGTTCATTGCTGTTACGACAATGTTTCTGATATGTTGCAAAACACTTTGAGCTCAGCTGAGCAGTATTTTATTTTTGACAGTCCCCTGCATGTTCCGTATAAGGTACAATGAAGTTACAAATGACTTTGTTGTTTATGTAGTGCACTTGTAGCAGAATCTCCAAATAGAATTGTTGGTGTGATGGTTATAGTAGAAGGTTGCAAATCTCAAGGTCCATGGTTCGATTCCCGGTTGGGTTTTGTGTTTTTATTTTCATTGTAGCTGCAAGATGTTGCAAATAGGCTCCACCTCTTGCGCTTTTTGTGTCACAAAGGAGTTCCAAATACGACGCGTTGTGCATAAGTCAGACCTTTAGTAAGTCACACCACAGTTGTTGTTACTCACTGAGAAACAAGAGGTGTTGCTTGGGTTCCGGATGAATTCCTCGAAGAACTTCCGGAAGAATTCCTGGAGGAATTTCTGAAGGAACTTCCGAAGAAATTCCTTGAGGATCTTCCGGAAAAACTTTCAAAAAATTCCTGGAGGAGCTTCCGGAGGAATTCGTGGAGGAACTTCCGGAGGAATTCCCGGAGGAACTTCCGGATGAATTCTGGAGGAACTTCCGGAGGAATTCCCGGAGGAACTTCTGGAGGAACTTCTGGAGGAATTCCTGGAGGAACTTCCGGAGGAACTTCCGAAAAAATTCTTGGAGGAACTTCCGGAGGAATTGCTGGAGGAACTTCCGGAGGAATTCTTCGAAGAACTTCCGGAAGAATTCCTGGAGGAACTTCTGGAGGAACTTCCGAAGAAATTCCTTGAGGAACTTCCGGAAGAACTTTCGAAAAATTTCTGGAGGAGCTTCCGGAGGAATTCGTGGAGGAACTTCCGGAGGAATTCCCGGAGGAACTTCCGGAGGAATTCCCGGAGGAACTTCTGGAGGAATTCCTGGAGGAACTTCCGGAGGAACTTCCGAAAAAATTCCTGGAGGAACTTCCAGAGGAATTCCTCGAAGAACTTCCGGAGGAGTTCCTGGAAGATCTTCCGGAGGAACTTCCGAAAAAATTCCTGGAGGAACTTCCGGAAGAACTTTCAAAAAATTCCTGGATTCCAGTCCAGCCAGTGAGGTCGAGGTCACTGGATATCAATGAAAATTATTCGAATTAATCAATTCTTGCATCGGCTGCCCACCTCGTACATATTAGCCGTGGAAAATCTCTTCAGGAAAACTTCACTGGGGGCTCTGGGAAAACTCTGAGGGAAATTCCGAGTTGATTGGATGCAACGCCAGTCCAGCCAGTGAGGTCGAGGTCACTGGATATTAATCAAAATTATTCGAATTAATCAATTCTTGCATCGGCTGCCCACCTCGTACATATTAGCCGTACATCGAGGTCACTGGATATCAATGAAAATTATTCGAATTAATCAATTCTTGCATCGGCTGCCCACCTCGCACATATTAGCCGTGGAAAATCTCTTCAGGAAAACTTCACTGGGGGCTCTGGGAAAACTCTGAGGGAAATTCCGAGTTGATTGGATGCAACGCCAGTCCAGCCAGTTAGGTCGAGGTCACTGGATATCAATGAAAATTATTCGAATTAATCAATTCTTGCATCGGCTGCCCACCTCGTACATATTAGCCGTGGAAAATCTCTTCAGGAAAACTTCACTGGGGGCTCTGGGAAATTCCGAGTTGATTGGATGCAACGCCAGTCCAGCCAGTGAGGTCGAGGTCACTGGATATCAATGAAAATTATTCGAATTAATCAATTCTTGCATCGGCTGCCCACCTCGCACATATTAGCCGTGGAAAATATCTCCAGGAAAACTTCACTGGGGGCTCTGGGAAAACTCTGAGGGAAATCCCGAGTTGATTGGATGCAACGCCAGTCCAGCCAGTGAGGTCGAGGTCACTGGATATCAATGAAAATTATTCGAATTAATCAATTCTTGCATCGGCTACCCACCTCGTACATATTCGCCGTGGAAAATCTCTTCAGGAAAACTTCACTGGGGACTCTGGGAAAACTCTGAGGGAAATTTCGAGTTGATTGGATGCAACGCCATTCCAGCCAGTGAGGTCGAGGTCACTGGATATCAATGAAAATTATTCGAATTAATCAATTCTTGCATCGGCTGCCCACCTCGTACATATTAGCCGTACATCGAGGTCACTGGATATCAATGAAAATTATTCGAATTAATCAATTCTTGCATCGGCTGCCCACCTCGCACATATTAGCCGTGGAAAATATCTTCAGGAAAACTTCACTGGGGGCTCTGGGAAAACTCTGAGGGAAATCCCGAGTTGATTGGATGCAACGCCAGTCCAGCCAGTGAGGTCGAGGTCACTGGATATCAATGAAAATTATTCGAATTAATCAATTCTTGCATCGGCTGCCCACCTCACACCTATTAGCCGTGGAAAATCACTTCAGGAAAACTTCACTGGGGGCTCTGGGAAAACTCTGAGGGAAATTCCGAGTTGATTGGATGCAACGCCACTCCAGCCAGTGAGGTCGAGGTCACTGGATATCAATGAAAATTATTCGAATTAATCAATTCTTGCATCGGCTGCCCACCTCGCACATATTAGCCGTGGAAAATCTCTTCAGGAAAACTTCACTGGGGGCTCTGGGAAAACTCTGAGGGAAATTCCGAGTTGATTGGATGCAACGCCAGTCCAGCCAGTGAGGTCGAGGTCACTGGATATCAATGAAAATTATTCGAATTAATCAATTCTTGCATCGGCTGCCCACCTCGTACATTTTAGCCGTGGAAAATCTCTTCAGGAAAACTTCACTGGGGGCTCTCGGAAAACTCTGAGGGAAATTCCGAGTTGATTGGATGCAACGCCAGTCCAGCCAGTGAGGTCGAGGTCACTGGATATCAATGAAAATTATTCGAATTAATCAATTCTTGCCTCGGCTGCCCGCCTCGCACATATTAACCGTGGAAAATATCTTCAGAAAAACTTCACTGGGGGCTCTGGGAAAACTCTGAAGGAAATCCCGAGTTGATTGGATGCAACGCCAGTCCAGCCAGTGAGGGCGAGGTCACTAGATATCAATGAAAATTATTCGAATTAATCAATTCTTGCATCGGCTGCCCACCTCGTACATATTAGCCGTGGAAAATCTCGTTAGGAAAACTTCACTGGGGCTCTCGGAAAACTCTGAGGGAAATTCCGAGTTGATTGGATGCAACGCCAGTCCAGCCAGTGAGGTCGAGGTCACTGGTTATCAATGAAAATTATTCGAATTAATCAATTCTTGCATCGGCTGCCCACCTCGCACATATTAGCCGTGGAAAATCTCTCCAGGAAAACTTCACTGGGGGCTCTGGGAAAACTCTGAGGGAAATCCCGAGTTGATTGGATGCAACGCCAGTCCAGCCAGTGGGGGCGAGGTCACTAGATATCAATGAAAATTATTCGAATTAATCAATTCTTGCATCGGCTGCCCACCTCGTACATATTAGCCGTGGAAAATCTCTTCAGGAAAACTTCACTGGGGGCTCTGGGAAAACTCTGAGGGAAATTCCGAGTTGATTGGATGCAACGCCAGTCCAGCCAGTGAGGTCGAGGTCACTGGATATTAATCAAAATTATTCGAATTAATCAATTCTTGCATCGGCTGCCCACCTCGCACATATTAGCCGTGGAAAATATCTCCAGGAAAACTTCACTGGGGGCTCTGGGAAAACTCTGAGGGAAATTCCGAGTTGATTGGATGCAACGCCAGTCCAGCCAGTGAGGTCGAGGTCACTGGATATCAATGAAAATTATTCGAATTAATCAATTCTTGCATCGGCTGCCCACCTCACACCTATTAGCCATGGAAAATCGCTTCAGGAAAACTTCACTGGGGGCTCTGGGAAAACTCTGAGGGAAATTCCGAGTTGATTGGATGCAACGCCACTCCAGCCAGTGAGGTCGAGGTCACTGGATATCAATGAAAATTATTCGAATTAATCAATTCTTGCATCGGCTGCCCACCTCGCACATATTAGCCGTGGAAAATCTCTTCAGGAAAACTTCACTGGGGGCTCTGGGAAAACTCTGAGGGAAATTCCGAGTTGATTGGATGCAACGCCAGTCCAGCCAGTGAGGTCGAGGTCACTGGATATCAATGAAAATTATTCGAATTAATCAATTCTTGCATCGGCTGCCCACCTCGTACATATTAGCCGTGGAAAATCTCTTCAGGAAAACTTCACTGGGGGCTCTGGGAAAACTCTGAGGGAAATTCCGAGTTGATTGGATGCAACGCCAGTCCAGCCAGTGAGGTCGAGGTCACTGGATATCAATGAAAATTATTCGAATTAATCAATTCTTGCATCGGCTGCCCACCTCGCACATATTAGCCGTGGAAAATATCTCCAGGAAAACTTCACTGGGGGCTCTGGGAAAACTCTGAAGGAAATCCCGAGTTGATTGGATGCAACGCCAGTCCAGCCAGTGAGGTCGAGGTCACTGGATATCAATGAAAATTATTCGAATTAATCAATTCTTGCATCGGCTGCCCACCTCGTACATATTAGCCGTGGAAAATCTTTTCAGAAAAACTTCACTGGGGGCTCTGGGAAAACTCTGAGGGAAATTCCGAGTTGATTGGATGCAACGCCAGTCCAGCCAGTGAGGTCGAGGTCACTGGATATTAATGAAAATTATTCGAATTAATCAATTCTTGCATCGGCTGCCCACCTCGTACATATTAGCCGTGGAAAATCTCTCCAGGAAAACTTCACTGGGGGCTCTGGGAAAACTCTGAGGGAAATCCCGAGTTGATTGGATGCAACGCCAGTCCAGCCAGTGAGGTCGAGGTCACTGGATATCAATGAAAATTATTCGAATTAATCAATTCTTGCATCGGCTGCCCACCTCGTACATATTAGCCGTACATCGAGGTCACTGGATATCAATGAAAATTATTCGAATTAATCAATTCTTGTATCGGCTGCCCACCTCGCACATATTAGCCGTGGAAAATATCTCCAGGAAAACTTCACTGGGGGCTCTGGGAAAACTCTGAGGGAAATCCCGAGTTGATTGGATGCAACGCCAGTCCAGCCAGTGAAGTCGAGGTCACTGGATATCAATGAAAATTATTCGAATTAATCAATTCTTGCATCTTCTGCCCACCTCGTACATATTAGTCGTGGAAAACTTCTTCAGGAAAACTTCACTGGGGGCTCTGGGAAAACTCTGAGGGAAATTTCGAGTTGATTGGATGCAACGCCAGTCCAGCCAGTGAGGTCGAGGCCACTGGATATTAATCAAAATTATTCGAATTAATCAATTCTTGCATCGGCTGCCCACCTCACACCTATTAGCCGTGGAAAATCTCTTCAGGAAAACTTCACTGGGGGCTCTGGGAAAACTCTGAGGGAAATTCCGACTTGATTGGATGCAACGCCAGTCCAGCCAGTGAGGTCGAGGTCACTGGATATTAATCAAAATTATTCGAATTAATCAATTCTTGCATCGGCTGCCCACCTCACACCTATTAGCCATGGAAAATCGCTTCAGGAAAACTTCACTGGGGGCTCTGGGAAAACTCTGAGGGAAATTCCGAGTTGATTGGATGCAACGCCAGTCCAGCCAGTGAGGTCGAGGTCACTGGATATCAATGAAAATTATTCGAATTAATCAATTCTTGCATCGGCTGCCCACCTCACACCTATTAGCATTGGAAAATCGCTTCAGGAAAACTTCACTGGGGGCTCTGGGAAAACTCTGAGGGAAATTCCGAGTTGATTGGATGCAACGCCACTCCAGCCAGTTAGGTCGAGGTCACTGGATATCAATGAAAATTATTCGAATTAATCAATTCTTGCATCGGCTGCCCACCTTGCACATATTAGCCGTGGAAAATCTCTTCAGGAAAACTTCACTGGGGGCTCTGGGAAAACTCTGAGGGAAATTCCGAGTTGATTGGATGCAACGCCAGTCCAGCCAGTGAGGTCGAGGTCACTGGATATCAATGAAAATTATTCGAATTAATCAATTCTTGCATCGGCTGCCCACCTCACACCTATTAGCCATGGAAAATCACTTCAGGAAAACTTCACTGGGGCTCTGGGAAAACTCTGAGGGAAATTCCGAGTTGATTGGATGCAACGCCACTCCAGCCAGTGAGGTCGAGGTCACTGGATATCAATGAAAATTATTCGAATTAATCAATTCTTGCATCGGCTGCCCACCTTGCACATATTAGCCGTGGAAAATCTCTTCAGGAAAACTTCACTGGGGGCTCTGGGAAAACTCTGAGGGAAATTCCGAGTTGATTGGATGCAACGCCAGTCCAGCCAGTGAGGTCGAGGTCACTGGATATCAATGAAAATTATTCGAATTAATCAATTCTTGCATCGGCTGCCCACCTCACACCTATTAGCCGTGGAAAATCTCTTCAGGAAAACTTCACTGGGGGCTCTGGGAAAACTCTGAGGGAAATTCCGACTTGATTGGATGCAACGCCAGTCCAGCCAGTGAGGTCGAGGTCACTGGATATTAATCAAAATTATTCGAATTAATCAATTCTTGCATCGGCTGCCCACCTCACACCTATTAGCCGTGGAAAATCTCTTCAGGAAAACTTCACTGGGGGCTCTGGGAAAACTCTGAGGAAATTACGAGTTGATTGGATGCAACGCCAGTCCAGCCAGTGAGGTCGAGGTCACCGGATAATAATGAAAGTAATTCGACGTAATCAATTCTTGCATCGGCTGCCCACCTCGCACATATTAGCCGTGGAAAATCTCTTCAGGAAAACTTCACTGGGGGCTCTGGGAAAACTCTGAGGGAAATTCCGAGTTGATTGGATGCAACGCCAGTCCAGCCAGTGAGGTCGAGGTCACTGGATATCAATGAAAATTATTCGAATTAATCAATTCTTGCATCGGCTGCCCACCTCACACATATTAGCCGTGGAAAATATCTCCAGGAAAACTTCACTGGGGGCTCTGGGAAAACTCTGAGGGAAATTCCGAGTTGATTGGATGCAACGCCAGTCCAGCCAGTGAGGTCGAGGTCACTGGATATCAATGAAAATTATTCGAATTAATCAATTCTTGCATCGGCTGCCCACCTCACACATATTAGCCGTGGAAAATATCTCCAGGAAAACTTCACTGGGGTCGCTGGGAAGACTCTGAGGGAAATTCCGACTTGATGGGATGCAACGCCAGTCCAGCCAGTGAGGTCTAGGTCACTGGATATTAATCAAAATTATTCGAATTAATCAATTCTTGCATCGGCTGCCCACCTCACACCTATTAGCCGTGGAAAATCTCTTCAGGAAAACTTCACTGGGGGCTCTGGGAAAACTCTGAGGGAAATTCCGAGTTGATTGGATGCAACGCCAGTCCAGCCAGTGAGGTCGAGGTCACTGGATATTAATCAAAATTATTCGAATTAATCAATTCTTGCATCGGCTGCCCACCTCGCACATATTAGCCGTGGAAAATCTCTTCAGGAAAACTTCACTGGGGGCTCTGGGAAAACTCTGAGGGAAATTCCGAGTTGATTGGATGCAACGCCAGTCCAGCCAGTGAGGTCGAGGTCACTGGATATCAATGAAAATTATTCGAATTAATCAATTCTTGCATCGGCTGCCCACCTCACACATATTAGCCGTGGAAAATCTCTTCAGGAAAACTTCACTGGGGGCTCTGGGAAAACTCTGAGGGAAATTCCGAGTTGATTGGATGCAACGCCAGTCCAGCCAGTGAGGTCGAGGTCACTGGATATCAATGAAAATTATTCGAATTAATCAATTCTTGCATCGGCTGCCCACCTCACACATATTAGCCGTGGAAAATATCTCCAGGAAAACTTCACTGGGGGCTCTGGGAAAACTCTGAGGGAAATTCCGAGTTGATTGGATGCAACGCCAGCCCAGCCAGTGAGGTCGAGGTCACTGGATATCAATGAAAATTATTCGAATTAATCAATTCTTGCATCGGCTGCCCACCTCACACATATTAGCCGTGGAAAATATCTCCAGGAAAACTTCACTGGGGGCTCTGGGAAAACTCTGAGGGAAATTCCGACTTGATGGGATGCAACGCCAGTCCAGCCAGTGAGGTCGAGGTCACTGGATATTAATCAAAATTATTCGAATTAATCAATTCTTGCATCGGCTGCCCACCTCACACCTATTAGCCGTGGAAAATCTCTTCAGGAAAACTTCACTGGGGGCTCTGGGAAAACTCTGAGGGAAATTCCGAGTTGATTGGATGCAACGCCAGTCCAGCCAGTGAGGTCGAGGTCACTGGATATTAATCAAAATTATTCGAATTAATCAATTCTTGCATCGGCTGCCCACCTCACACCTATTAGCCGTGGAAAATCTCTTCAGGAAAACTTCACTGGGGGCTCTGGGAAAACTCTGAGGGAAATTCCGAGTTGATTGGATGCAACGCCAGTCCAGCCAGTGAGGTCGAGGTCACTGGATATTAATCAAAATTATTCGAATTAATCAATTCTTGCATCGGCTGCCCACCTCGTACATATTAGCCATGGAAAATCGCTTCAGGAAAACTTCACTGGGGGCTCTGGGAAAACTCTGAGGGAAATTCCGAGTTGATTGGATGCAACGCCACTCCAGCCAGTGAGGTCGAGGTCACTGGATATTAATCAAAATTATTCGAATTAATCAATTCTTGCATCGGCTGCCCACCTCACACCTATTAGCCGTGGAAAATCTCTTCAGGAAAACTTCACTGGGGGCTCTGGGAAAACTCTGAGGGAAATTCCGAGTTGATTGGATGCAACGCCAGTCCAGCCAGTGAGGTCGAGGTCACTGGATATTAATCAAAATTATTCGAATTAATCAATTCTTGCATCGGCTGCCCACCTCACACCTATTAGCCGTGGAAAATCTCTTCAGGAAAACTTCACTGGGGGCTCTGGGAAAACTCTGAGGGAAATTCCGAGTTGATTGGATGCAACGCCAGTCCAGCCAGTGAGGTCGAGGTCACTGGATATTAATCAAAATTATTCGAATTAATCAATTCTTGCATCGGCTGCCCACCTCACACCTATTAGCCGTGGAAAATCTCTTCAGGAAAACTTCACTGGGGGCTCTGGGAAAACTCTGAGGGAAATTCCGACTTGATTGGATGCAACGCCAGTCCAGCCAGTGAGGTCTAGGTCACTGGATATTAATCAAAATTATTCGAATTAATCAATTCTTGCATCGGCTGCCCACCTCACACCTATTAGCCGTGGAAAATCTCTTCAGAAAAACTTCACTGGGGGCTCTGGGAAAATTCTGAGGGAAATTCCGAGTTGATTGGATGCAACGCCAGTCCAGCCAGTGAGGTCGAGGTCACTGGATATTAATCAAAATTATTCGAATTAATCAATTCTTGCATCGGCTGCCCACCTCGTACATATTAGCCATGGAAAATCACTTCAGGAAAACTTCACTGGGGGCTCTGGGAAAACTCTGAGGGAAACTCCAAGGAAATTTTTACTCCAGCCAGTGTGATCATATGCTTACTGGCTGGTATGGCGCTGGATATCTTCCTGTACTAAAATGTTTTTAGAACAATAAATTTACTGGCTGGTATGGTACTGGATAACTTCTTTGAGCTGATTGAACGCCACAAAGAATGATGCATGCATATGCGTAAAAATAGAACAGAAGCACGGCTTGCCGCTGATGCTACGATGGTTAAGCCGACCGATCCACAGTGGCGGAAACCCAGACAAAACCCAAAACAAATCGTTCTTTCGTGAAGCTGATATTATTTTAATTTTGCACATTTAGTCAATGATAATTCCTCAATTTGTTAATTGTAGTTGGTAAATTTAATTTTTGATGACTTGGTTCAAGTTGATGGTGTAAAGTATCTCCTAAACATATATGTATGGGAAAATTAAATTTGACTAAATTTTGTATCGGGAAAGATTCGAAAAGAACTGATATGATGCATTGAAATATATATTTTGTCACTTAACAGTGGTTAGTTTGGCGAATTGCGCCTTGCTACACCAAAGCGGGAAATTTACTGTTTCAAGGTTAGAATTAAGACGCTGCTGTGATCCTAAGTCATGGGCTTCCGGAAGTATTTGGATAGCATAGCATATGTCGGATAACTATTTAAATTTCAAAATGAGTTCAGCGTTACAAAATTACTGTTGCTAAATTTTAAGCGCAATCGTAGGTTTAGTCGAGCATTTGTATGGGGGACCACCACTGCGCGACGGCACATTGCCATTCCTTCTTTTAGGCGCATTCGAACGGGAGAGCGTTGAACGTGTTAAACAAAGCACGATGCTTTTGAAATTGCTATATGAGGACTAAGGAGTATTTACAGGCTGTTATATAGGGTATTTCTGCTTTTCTTAGCGCTTCATAGCAATAAGACATGAGAAAAGTTATGTCTAACGTTTAGCAGAGAAGAGGATTTTTAATTATTGAACGGATATCCTATTGTAAAAAAGTTACCCCAAATTACTGAGTAATTTAGTAATTTGCATAGGGCACCCGTAACCTGAGGGGTTCTTATTGATACTTCCCATTATACACATATGTGTCTACTAGTTTGGATGTAATTATGCAATTATACCAATATAATTTTGCATCAACATCCTCGAATCAATAGTGAATCTACTTTTATCTCAATTAAAGTAACAGCGTATCCAAGCGATTTCAATAGTTTATCTATTAGAGCATCATTACTGGGCGCGAGTGTTTTGATCATCCTCGCAGCGCTGTCATTTTAGTTTAGTCACTCTTTTTCGCACTGGTCACTATTTTCGGTTATCATTTTGGTGGCTGCATTCCGTACAGGTGACGTTTAATAGTTCATCAAATAGCAGCGCTGTTATCGCGCTACTAAATTTGATCACCTGTCCGCTGCGCTACTGTTTTAGCAGCACGATTAGTAGCGACCGGAAAAGTGTCAAGTAATGATACTGCGCTGCCAAACGGCTTATACTCACCACCGGCAATCTTGCTCTAAGTTAATGTATTGAAACTGTATATTTTAATAACCAACGGTAAAAGCTAATATTTTCTTTTCTCGATCTAGTATAGGAATCGGTACCCTAGCAGGATAAACTCTGATACTTATAGAGGTAATGAATATATGCCCAGTTCGATGATTTATATTTGTATGTATCTTGTCACATACTATGTGTATTGATGGTGCTGTGGTATAGTAGCCGCTTACTGATCAAGAGATCACGAGTTCGAATCCAGATTGGAGCATTTTGCTTTTTTTTGCACGTAAAAACAGTTTATTGGCCATAACTCCGAAACGCAAAGTTCAATCGATCTAATTTTAAATAGGAACCAATGGGACTGCATTCCGAATGCATTGAAATTTAAATAGTCGAATGCAACTTGTTGCGAGCAAATCGGATAATGATAAATGCCCAAAAACGTGTCTCACATTTTTGTACACATACACACACACACACACACACATACAGACATCACCTCAATTCGTCGAGCTGAGTCGATTGGTATATAACACTATGGGTCTCCGAGCCTTCTATAAAAAGTTCGGTTTTGGAGCAGTTCTATAGCCTTTCCGTATACTTAGTATACGAGAAAGGCACAAGATGCTGGGACATTGGGCCGAAGACAATTATGTATGCCGAACCATCATTAGGCCAAGCAAGAAGTAAGAAGTGAAAAATTAGTAGTGAGTAGTGAAAAGAGAGACGTGAGAAGTGAGAAGAGCGTAATGAGAAGTGAGTAATGAGAAGTGAGAAATGAGAAGTGAGAAGTAAAAAGTGAGATGTAAGAAGGGAGAAATGAGAAGTGAGATGTGAGAAGTGAGAAGCGAGATGTGAGAAGTGAAAAGTGAGTGGTGAGTAGTGAGTAGTGAGAAGTGAGAAGTGAAAAGTAAGAAATGAGAAGTAAGTACATAGTAAGAAGTGAAAAGTATGGAGTAAGTAGTGAGAAGTGAAAAATATGATGCAAGAAGTGTTATGTGAGGAGCGAGAAAGAGCGAAATACGAAGTGAGATGTAGGAAGAATGAATGGAAAAATAAGGAAGAAGGATAGAGATACAGGAAGAAAATTACTGCGTCTTCCGGTATAAGGCGAAGGAAAAGGATAATGTTTTTTTATAATCGCTTCGCCCGGTATTAGAGGAAGACGAGTTATAATGCCTTCTGAAAATGAACACGTTTGGCCGATATAAGACATAGCGGGTAGATAGACCCTTCTTCAATTGTACACGTTTGCCTGGAGTAAAGCGAAGGAAGGAGATAATGCCTTCCTTAAATGATCGCGTCTACGCACTATAAGGACAATGAAGGAGATATTGCCTTCTTTGAATGAACACATCATTTTTTTCGGTTTATATAATTGATATTTATTGCTAGATGCGATCTCATATATTATATCTATTCCAGCCAAACTCGTCTACATCAAAGGAAGAGACTACATTTATCATAACCTTATTGCAGGCAAATTCCTACTTCTGAAAAGGTTATTTCATTCTACTTTGGCTTATTTCGAGCTAACGTCTAACTTTAATGAATTGATCACATCTACCGTTTCCATAGACCAGATAGATACAGATTTTTAAAGAAGGAATAACATTCACTTCTTCATTATTCTGGAAAAAACATCTACTTTCAAAGTAGAGATCAAATTAATCCATTGCGTTATTTCGAGTAGATGTACTACCTTTAAAGAAGGGATCGCATGCACCATTGCCCTATTCCGGGCATTCGCATTATTTTTTTAAGGATTCATATCCACGATTACAGTAAATTCTTAAGAAGAGATAGACCTTACATAGGACAGGAGTTTGATTTCGCAAATTTTTACCATTATGCTTTCAAACGGAATTTCTGTTCGCGATTCTGCTCCACCAAATAAATTCAGCCTATGTTCGAATATTTTAGAAAAAAATGAATAGGAAAACACTTTATTATAATATCTTTATAATTTAACAATAAGATATATAATTTAACAGTAAGGAAGATCAAGGGCATACAATACTATCGAAAGATTTGGTCATGTTCGGCATCTCCAAAGAGACACTCTGGAACAAATCTTTGAACGCTGCTCTGTTCGGGCGTCAATAGTTGATGACAATTATGTGTTTGCAAAAACTACTTTATTTTCGGGGATTTGTTACATTCGGGGAAATGTTACATTCGGGGAATTGTTACATTCGGGGAAATTGCATTCGGGAATTGTTACATTCGGGGAAATTGCATTCGGGAAAATTGCATTCGGGGAATTGGTTTTCGGGGAATTGTCGTACAATCGTCTCGACTTCCCTGGGTATAAAAAGTAGCATCGTACTAGCCTCATGATATACGAATGCAAAAATGGTAACTTGGCTTAGAAACTTCGCAGTTAATAATTGTGGAAGTGCTGATCGAACATTAAGCTGCAGGTTGGCAATGTCCCAGTGGGGATATAATGCCAATAAGAAGAAGAAGAAGATAATCGCATAAGGCTAAGGAACTGTCCATATGCCACGTGGACAGCTTAGGGGGAGGGAGGAGTATGAAGAAAGTCCACGACTCATCCAAATTTTCGAAATTTTATATGAGCAGTTGTCCACGCTGGGGGAGGAAAGCATCTAAAATTGATCAAAATCTGTCCACGTGGTATTTGGACAGCCCCTAACCAGAATATCCTTTCCTTGAAACGCTGGAAAGATATTTAACACTTCTTCGAGACTCCATTTTATAGCTAGTCGAACATCGGGCTATTCGGAACAACCAATTCCACTATTCCAGAAACTTTTATCTTGTTATGAGCAAAGCGCGGAAGTACCTTTTCGAACAGAAAGAATTCTTTTGGTTTCTCGTTCTTGCACTGGATTGAGTGTACCATTTGTCATCAGTATGTTTCCTGCTTGCAAGGTTTGTTGGACATAAAATCTGTCATTTGGAGTGTCATGTCAGTTCACACGAATGGATAATGCCAGCAAAGAATAAAATTTAATTGAATTTTGATGATGTTGTGGAAGTACCATTGTGTCATTTGTCTTAACAGCTATGCACTGAATAAATACGACAGCTGGCTATTTTTTGGACTGCATCAAAAATATTAATGTTAAAATACTGCTTGTTCAAATTGAAATCAGTTTCGTGAAATGGGTTGTACTACTTTTCCATAGCTCGTCTGCGTCTCTAGGCGTAAGCGTCTAACGAAGTGAAAACTACTTTTATTTTTCCCATTGTCAGTAGACTGCAGGAGATGGCAAATAACTAATTGCAAAACCGGGAACGCTTCTCCTGTTAGACGCAAAGAGCAAAGTTACGTAAGTGAGCAAGCTTTTTAGATTTATTTACTGCAACGACGGAGCAAATGTGAA
This sequence comes from Armigeres subalbatus, assembly GCF_024139115.2. NCBI lineage: Eukaryota > Metazoa > Arthropoda > Insecta > Diptera > Culicidae > Armigeres > Armigeres subalbatus. Next base: position 5,082,031 of record NC_085141.1, on the reverse strand, counting down.
AAAAACGGGAAGCCATCGAGTCTGTTCAGATGGTGCTCTTAATTTCTCATCTGTCACATACCGACTACGGGATGGAAAGTTTTTTCTTTACCAAATTAGACTAAGGTTTCCGCAGAATTTGTGCTGTATAAGTGCAATTGTTGTGTGCAGTAGCGGAATTGTAGGTACATTATCATCGCTATGGGTTATATTTTTTTTATTAAAAGATGACAGTTTTACAATTTTGCGCTGATACTGACATGCTCACAAAGATTTGCAATTCCACATGTATATAATTTTGATATAAATTAGTATAATACGAGACAATCTTTTCCTTACAAAATATTAGCGTAGCATACTATTGGAACACGATAGTTACCGAATTGGTAAAAAATGTGAGCTAAACTTTTATCATCTTCAAGATGAATATAATCCCGTGGTAAAAAAAATCAGGAGAGTTATGTACAAGACACGACTGCTCGACGTAAACTACGTAAAACAGATTACCTATAGGGTAATAAATTTGATTACCTATGTTACTTGTTTGAACATGAGCATGACCATGATTGACTGCCTACTGTTGCTACTTCGTTATTGGCAGGCCAGCTGTATTTACAAGAAGAACTAACACATGACATTTGGGACTCATATCACCTTCAATGTGTAGAAACTGGTGACCCAAAATTAAGCAATACCGGCATTGGCCGTGTCCAAATACAGGTCATTAAAGGAATGTGTAGGAATATGTTGACGCGATACTCGCATCAATAGAAGCCGACGAGTCATCTGCACTTCCACAAGTAATCACTGGGATGTTGGAAAAATGGGGTAGGACGAACCTCGCGTTTTGGCAAACGTCACTGGTTGCGAACAAAACTGGCGTAACTCGTATAATATAATATATTATGCGTATAATAGGGGTATTCACGTAGCGCTTGGTATTCAGTGTATTTCTTGTATACGTGGTATAATTAGCCAAATATTTACAAGCTGGTATTTCTTTCAAAAGAAATCAGACTTACGTGACTGTATGTCGATACACTTAGATTTTGATGTGTATTCGTTTACACCAATCTAGAATACCATGTTCAAGGGGTTTGATGTGATATTTTTCAGAAAATAAAAGAACAAACGTAGAATCTTGCTCTAAATAATCGTGGTTCGGTAAGTTCCTATGTGCGTACCGGTTTGGGTTGTACATGACATTTGAGCAAGGCTGCTTTTTTCATTCTATGCTGTTTTGACAGGAAAAGTGAATTAAACAACTCAGTTGAACTCAATTGACTTGCCAAAAGTTGAACATATTCAACATTCTTCTCGTTCAAGTGAATTGAATGAAGGTGCTTACACGTTCAAATCGCATTTAATTTAAGCGACTTGCTTAATTCACTTACCTTGTCTAAACTTAGAATTACGGATAGCTCTAAATAATAGTCTAAATATATGTCGCATACACAGATTCATCAGTGCGCCCCTCGCATCTAGAAGTATTTTATAAACTTCTAACTTTCATTCTCAAATAAGCTGCAATCAATCGTCCTAGACCATTTGGAAACAAAGAATTGGTGCGCAAACTGTTTTATTTCTCATTTTTGTGATTTTTTTCCGCAGTAAGCACGCCGGATAACAACAAAAAACGACACAAATTGAGCTTAAATTGACTGTTTTGCGGATGTTATTGATATGGGAGCATGTTATTATTAATGGAACAGATACCCTACAGAGCACACTACGTGGTGCATTCATATGAAAGCAGTGGTAAACATTTAGCAAATACAATTTGTTAAAAATACCACCCTACATGAATACCCCTAATATAAAAGGTATCTAAAACTGACCAAAGCCTGTCGACATGGTATACAGATGTGACGAGTCTTTACGTGCGGTAGTAAACAAAGCTTGACACAGTTTGAATAGTTTTATTTTATTTTTATATAAATTTGAAAAGTTTTATTAATTTCAAGCTTCAATCTAAATCAATTTGAATTTGAACTGAATTTGATTCATTTTCATTTTCATGATGTACAAGGGGGTCGCTGGGCAGGTCACCAGCGTAAATCCGAGAACTTACACTTTCCATAATACCCCGATGGAGTGGGGGTGGGAATAGGCATCGCAACGTCATTAGCCCTGCTGCTTTTAGGTTTTGCGGGATTCACGGGAGGTGTATATTGCCTTAAGGAGTAGGATGGAAGTGGGATGGGGTGTAGGGTTTTATTGATCATAGATGCTATTGGGAGAATTTTAATTAGCATATAGTGAATTCAGATGTGATTTACCTTGCTTCTATTATATCCTTTCTGGATATTTTTCAATAGTTTTTAATTTCGTCTTATTAGGCAATAATGTGTATCTGAAACTGTTGGTATCGTGTCAGTGGTCACCGGTCCAAGAAATCGAATTCATCAGCTAGCTCGATTTCGTCAACACCGATAGCAAATCTATCCAGATAATATTGTTTCCTCTAGTACAATATTGGAAATCTGAACTGAATTGGATTCGGGTAAAAACCATGGGCAGACTAAATCCAATACCAACTCTAGTTTGTTTCATATCTCGTTTTGAACCAGCAAGTTTGATTGATATCTAGTTGAAAACCGCATTGAAAATTCAATCTAAATACGTACAATTACGTAAACTGTAAGATACAGAAAGAAAATTAAATCAGAATTTCGAAAAAAAAATTTTGCTTTACTGCCTCGGATGCCAATCGATGATTTGCTGCTGAAACACGTGAAATGCGTCACGCAGCGGTGAGAACTCCGCCAAGAAAGTAGTGTAGGAGGACACCCCGAACACAAGAAGGTACCAATAGCACAAGTGAAGAAACCGTGAATAACAAATACGAAAACTGATGTTGTTGTAAGGTAAGAACATACAGAAAGAGGAATGAGATGAGAAAATAGGAGCTAGGTGGAGAGAAAGATTAGGGCAAATGCCTCAAAAATATGCAAAAAATAGATTTGTGCCCTTTTTGATTTTGTTGGTGCTTTAGCCCTTCAGTTTTGTGCACTTTTTGTCCGCTTTGGTAGTTTTGCTCTACCCGCTAACCCGGAAACTCGCAATACTGGTCTGGCACCCAACTGAAAATCAACAATAAAACAACCGCTAAGCGAAAAATTTTGGTTTTGTGTTTCGATTATCCGGCCTATGATAGTCAAATTTTAATTTAATTCTTACGCATTATTATCAATATGGATTACACGCATTCGACCGATGAAAGCAAACGGAACAAGTGCAGTGGATGGTGTTACAAGAAGTGACAGTGCAGTGAATCAACTACAGTCGACTAGCGCAGGTCCAACGCAGAAGAAGACGAAGCCTTTGGAGGAGCCGCGAATGCAACCATCCCAGTTGCTGACAACTTTATTTTGGAAGTTCCACCACCGATGGTGAACCAACCACCAGAAATAAAATCATTTTCGTGCGGGCAATGACGAGGATTGCTATTCGCAAGTTCGTCCCAGCTGAATTCAAATCGGCGAAGTTATTCGCCACCACCATCTTCTCATTCGTCGAGAACAACCAGAAGGCTGTGTATAACTGGCCAGGCCATTCAAGTTCCGAGGAGATAAAAACACAACATCGCTCAACGTTTTCCTTGATCGAGTTGAAACATTTGCAAGGTCGGAGAGCATGAGCGATGCGACCCTGCACAGTTCTATCAAGCATCTTCTGCAGGAGGATGCAATCGACTGATATGCTCGAGCCACTTCACAGGACGTGGATGGACTTCAAGCGGGAGATCCGAAGAGAATTCTTGCCCAGTGGCTATTCGAAGATACTTCGTATGGATGCCAGCTTCAGATTCCAACGATGCGAAGAGTCGTTCACGACATTTCTTCGCTTTGTGGAACCGAACCGATAGAAGGTTTTTTTCTGAAGAAGAAGAATATGAATTTTGCAGCCATAGTAATAACAGCAGCAGCGTTCACTCGAAGAAATAGTTGGAGTATATACCGGGTACGACGAAACGCGAATGCTTTTGAACAGGCAGGGTTGAATTCCACTTCCACACAGTGCGCTATTGGAGCCAAACTTTGCCACGCCGGTGACCGCAAACAGAGCGTTGATACTTCCGCAACAACAACAGCCACATCGTTACAACAGAGCTTACGCGGTGGAAGTTGAAGATAACATTCCACGTTGCGAGGTAGAAGAAAATGAAAATGAAGCTCGTGATAACTGGCAGCATGACATCGACGATCTCATAGAGCAGGTGAATGAGCTGAAGCTGAACCTGAAGAAGAACAGCCGGTGTCCGAGCAACACGGCTCGAAACGATCAGCAATCGAGATTGGCAGACAGGATTCATCGACCCGAAAAAGTTCGCCAGTAGATCGGAAATGCAGAACAACCAAAATGCAGCCACAGAGGCAGCAACTCATGCAGTATCAACAACGGCAGCAACAGCAACTGCTAGATCGCTCTCAATAGAACTCGTAGAACTGGCAAGCACTTCGGGAAATTCCAAACTTCAAAGAAGCATTAGACCACGTTCCTCAGCAACCTTTCGGAAACCCCTCTGAAATTCCAAAATTCAAGAAGCTTGACTCAATTATCATCAATTTCGGAACTGACAACCGTCCACACGCAGTCATAACGGTGCTATGCGATGAATTACCGGCGCTGCTAGACAGCGGAGCAAACTGCTCCTTGCTTGGACGAAAGATGGTCGACCTGGCGGAGAAATACGGTCTGCAGAAAGGAACAGTTATGAGCGGAATTAAAACAGCGGATGGTACGAGGCATTCTATCTCCAATTTCGTACACCTTCCGATAGTGTACAATAACCGCAACAAAGTTTTACCAGTGCTGTTGGTATACCCGCTATCCCGGACTGTATCATCCTTGGAATGGGCCTCCTGGACACGTATGGTGTTAAAGCGGCATGATGTAAGGTAGAAGCGGATAAAGAGTAACTAAGCGTTGGAGTTCAAAACGAGATCAGGCAGCTGTCATCACAACAGAAAATGCGACTGGAGCATGCGATCCGAAAATTCCCTAAAGCAGAAGCGGGCAGGTTGGGACGTACGAAAGTGTACGAACACCGCATCGTCGTCGGGAACGCGCCACCGCGTAAGCAATGGCACTACCCCATGTCGCCGTACGTTCTGCAGGAGGTGAACAAGGAGATCGACCGAATGATAGCGCTCGATGTTATTGAAGAGGCCAGTTTTGCGAGTTTCCGGTTAGCGGGTAGAGCAGAACAAAGCAGAACTACCAAAGCGGACACAAAGCAAACAAAACTGGGGGGGCTATGGCACCAACAAAATAATGAAAGCCACGATTCTCAATAAAATACACATATTTGGGGCTTGATCCCACTTTCCTTCCTTGCCTTCCTATCTCCTGGCCTATCTTTCTCTTATCCTTTCTCTATATCTTCATCTTCTTATAAAATATCAATTGTCTTCCTTACTCACGATCTTTTCTCCGTACTCGCGGTCTTTTTCGTGTTCGGGGGGTCCCCATGCACTTCCTTCTCGTCACGAACGGACGTCTGACGCATTTCCATCCCATTTCGCTCCCGATCTGCTTCCGACCCGCAGCGCCAATGTCTCTGCTGGAGACACCTCTGGCCGTCCAGTGCAACCGGGTCCCTCTGAGGCCGTTGGTTGGTCCGTTCCGCTAACGAAGCTGCCGTTCACCCAACCCAGATGAACCTGCAAAATAAAACTCTAAATCGAAGCTCTAAGACATCATACCAATCAGATTCGGGCCTGTTTCTGAGCATTCCAGCGACTTACCCTTTCAGGGGCTTCCTTTGTCTCGTTCTTAGTGCGGGATTGGCCTTTGCTGCTGTGCAGCTGCATGTCTGGCTTGTCCATTAGTTAAAAACACTGTCGATCTGTCTAGAAGCGAGATCAGGCAACTTGTCCATAAAAGTGGCATGTTGTAAGGCCCGACGATTGGTCATGTCTCCCACTAACTAACCTAACAATCGTTCCTTTCCGACTTGCGTAATAGGCACAGTGCCACTTTGCGGAATCTCCGACACTGAAACAATTAATGGCTATCAGGCTTGAGCTCGAGAGAGACTTCTCAATTTTCTCACCTCTTGCTGGGGAATTTTTCACACTCGATGGTCACGTAAATAATAATTACCAATGGTGGATCCTGTGTGGCCATAAATGACCGGAACAAAATTATGACAGGGACTCTCCCTGGATGCGTGTGCACGCTACGGAGATCTGACTGGAAGAGGCAGAGTCATGGCTTGCTCCTCGCCGAATGACACGCTTAGAGATGTCGCAAATTAATCGATTACTTCGATTAATCGACTCATCGTTGTGAGAATCGATTATTATCCGACGATTAATCGATTCAATAATCGAGAAGAATAGAAAGTATTCGAATAGTCCCTAATTGATTAATCGGGATTTAACGACATCTCTGGACACGCTGTAACGTTGTCTGTATATTGTTAGGGTCTGTAGGTAATATTCTTTGATTAACACAAATAAACTTAAAACTCTAAAATAAATAACTAAGTTGTAGCACAATAAAATATTATTTCATGAACCATTCCCAATTAAGCTTAAATAACATTTTTATAAGTTCTCGGATTATGTAAGGATGGCATATGAATTTGAAAATAATAAACTGTGGACTCGTATAAATTTAAGTGTGTTAGTATTAATCCTAAATTTTTTTTGATTTTTGTTGGACATTTACTGCAATGTCCATTCTTCTCGCTCATTTCCAAAATCCGTCGGCTAGAGTACAGAAGTTAGTCACCGTGGTTCCTAGCCTTTTCGTTTTTTTATTCAAGGTGATTAAATTTAAAGTAATACTAGTAAATTAAAATTAAAAGTGCCTAAAATAATTCTTAATTAATATAACCAGCGAAGTGAAGTGATTTAAAACTATATATATTTTTTTGCTTTTCATATTTATTTAGTTCCGGTTTATATATACCACAAGTGGCGAAAACTCTGCTCTTGTGAGTTTTCCTTCTTTATAAAAGGTAATAATGCTTTTTAAATTCATTTGAGAATATTATTTAATTCTTTTAACGTTGGACAATAGCGTCCAACAGGCGCTTTTTTGTTTGGACCTAGAATCCGTGGATCTAGACATCCGCCATCTTGATTCGGCTCCCGCCCGCGTGGCGCGTTTTCTGTGGCGACAGCTCGTTCCGGCCCGCCAGTTTCTGGCAGACAAACGGGGTAGAGAAGACATCCTCCGGCCTACCTGCGTGCGGTTTACGTACGATCGGGCAGCGTACTGGAGTTGCCGACGTCCTCCCCCGCAACTATAGATCGGCCGTTGGTTTTTTTCGAGCACGCCCTAACGACACTGGTGCCCAACATCTTGGTGCCCCCCGGAGATAGGCCTAGTCCCGCCTCTGCGACGGCAGATCATCGCATGAATCTGCGAACCTCCGGTGAACCAGTAGTCGTCGTTTGCTAAAACCCTGCGCAGGTATGTCACTCATGGCCATGAACACACAACACACAACACACACACTGACACACAACTATGTTTAACGAAAAAAGAACATAATATAATTAAAATGAATTTAAGCTAAACTTACCTTTCTACATTCATTTATGCTACCTGAGCCCTGTGGTATATTAGTTCGCCCGGGTTACGTTTTCTTTCCGTTCCACTTCGTTTTTCTGAGCACGTGCGAATTGATTCACTCTTTCGTTTTCGTCCGCTTCAGTTGGATTTCATTCAAAATCATAGCCATCGTTACAATTACTCTCCAACCGTTCAGAACTCCCCGAGAATTAAACTCATGCTAAATTAGCTTAGTCGGGCAACGTAACATCACACGACCAGTGGTCCCTCAATCGTTGGGGGTGGCGCATAAGCCGCTGTGTTTCTTAAAAATTCGAGGAGGTCCTTTTTGAAACGGTTATAACGCTGAGGTGTGAATATATAAACAAACGCTGAAGGAATTTTACTCAAACCCCACAGATCTAGAAATACTAGAATAAGAGATCGGCAAAGACGCCATCTTGTTTCCAATCGAACCGTCAAAAGCGGTTCCAAATCGACTTGTTTACTTTTTTCATCGAAAAGAGTCAAGCAAAAAGTTCAAGTGATGCCAGTATTATTTCCACGATATCACACCTTTTCATACGTTGCCATTCCGACAGCTTTTCACTCCGCCGGTATCTGGTTATAGGGTTGCTACACAGATCCACAGGTCTGTTTCTTATAGCCGTACACGGAACGTATTCAACCAGAATTTTGGTTTTCGCACTGAACCAAAAGCGCATTTCGCCTAATTTATTTCTGCTGATGTGTTTCGCTGAAGACGTGTGTTTTCGGACATTTACAAATATTGCTTGAGATCTGATACTTACTAATCAAAAGAAAATGTAACACATTTTTTGAATAAGTTTTCGCAGCTTCTCCTTTCGATGAGCACTTGCGCTGCTACCGACGCCAAACGATTATGATTTGCACTTTGAAAAAAAAAAAATTCTCAGCTCGGTTTATCTTGTATAAAATCTTCTTGTTTTTTTCAATGGCTCTACATTCCAACCGGAACTTGCCCTGCTTTTCAACTTCTATTTAGCATTTCCTCAGTTATTAATAGAAAGCTTTTCTTTGACCGCCATTGTATGTATCTTTAGTGGCAAGTACAATGGATACACTATGCCCAGGGAGTCGAGAATGTTTCCAACCCGAAAACATCCTAGACTGAGAATCGAACTTGCCTTCTCCAAATTGACAATCCTACGCCTTTGCACGCAAGGCTAATTGGAGGCCCAAATTCGGTAAATCAGTCAATCCCATAAGCGCCAGCATTGACGACAAATAAATGCATCTTACAGGGCTTTAAGCAGGTGCAGTTTATTTCTGCTATCTAACACGAAATCTTTTTGTTTACATACAGCTACGTAGTTCTACGTCACCTTTGCATGTAACCGGATTGAGCTGCACCTTTGAGTTTTTGTATTAATTAACTAAAATTTTACCAAAATGCCATATACATACACCCCTTCGCTTCTGAACCTTCTGAATTAAGCGAAATAAACAAAATCACAAATAGTAAACTATGCTCATTTGCTTTTGCATTCAGAAACGTTCAATTTTCTACACGTAGTTTGAAATAATTAAACATTTACTGCAATTTCCTTTCATCACGAAAGTCTTGTACTAGTTATGACTGCCGATTCAGTTCGGTCCGCTTTTTCAAACTGTTTTGCATGTCCAGTTGTTTCCGGAGAAAAGTGTTGCAAAATACTTACATTAGCATTATTGCTACTGTGAGTTTCATAAATATGTATAGGAAGAAATGTTTGCAGGGAACTTGCGTGAGTCCCCATCTCGGTTGTATGGATATCTGCATAATTTTCTTTAGAAGGAAGAAAATATTCAAAGTGCACCTCTACTCAATCTTCAGAAAATCATTCGAATCCATGAGGATGGGCCAAGTCAGTAAAGCACTTTATATTTGGATATGGTTAGAAACTGTTTACATTGAAGCCCGTTGTTTAATATTTCTAAAAAATCATAAATATCCATTAATATCCACGCAATGTAAGCGCTCCAGAAAAAAGGCATCCTGAAGAAACCATTGGAACCATCGCATATTATAAATAAATCTTGCACGCTCACGTACATTCGGCGCAAAACACATTGAGTCCTACATTTCTTCTTTCCGTTCATCCGCTCAAAACGCGACACATTAAAAAGGATTAAATTAGCATGAAATTATGTGCCTCGCGTTTACGCTTTCCTTGCCTTCGAACCATTGTGTGTTTATTTATAAAAGCATATCGAATGCCATCGCCATCATCTCCAGCATGCAGTATAGGAAGGGTAGGTGAACTGATTGCAACCGAAATTCTGTGGTTTTGCTAAACAATATTTTGCTATTGATGCTCCTACCAATTAACGTTGAAAAAATCTAATATAAATATTGAATGAATGCGCTTAAGTCTAAATCCAATAGCTTTTTTGGATTCTACAACATTTGTCAGATGTGTCTCATAAATAAACTCAATAATAAATCACATACCCTGAACAAAATTTCCGAAGTAATGGCACGATTTAGTCAGCTCATAAAAATAAGACCATCGAAACGTGAACCGCCGTACTCCCAATTCTCCACGTAATGACACGTAGGTACGACGAGGGTATCTTTCCATCACAAGGAAGCAAAATTACTGTTAGTAGAAATGAAAATATATCACCCCCTTGGGGACCCGAGTTCGACCACTTTTTGTTTTAAGCATGCCGGTCGCGTGTTCTCGCACTTTTACACACTCAAGCAGCGTTCCATTTTTTTATGCGGACGAAACATTTCAATCCATCTCGAACTTCCCACCCTTCCCACCAGCCGGGCCGCAACACCGCTAATGGCAAAACTTTGGATTTCCCTAAGCTCGTTTGACGGTCTCATCAACGCCGTGCCGAAATTTTCGCGACCAAATTTTCTTTATCTTTAAGAATAATCCTCGCTCGTATTGGATTGGTTTTGTAGCTGGTTTTAGCATTTCCGGTCACGTGCCGGAGAGACGTTTCATCTTATTTTTTTTACAACGCCGTCGCAAATTTGTGTTAATTTTTGGGCAGACATTATCGAAGTTAGGAAAAGGTGAACACGATGGCAAAAAATCGAATTGGGAGGAAATTCAGCGTGGGTTATTGATGGAGATTGGCGATGCGCCATGATAATCAAATAACATTTTTAAGATAACTTGAAGTTGATAAAAGTGTAGGATGACTAACAATGATCACTTTACTCAATGCATGGTGGGTGTAACTTCGATTTTTGACAGTCGCCAATCTGCTTGAGTTGAAGATCGAATTATGATTGGAATTGGACTGGATTTGGATCGGATTTGGATTGGATTTGGATTGGATTTGGATTGGATTTGGATTGGATTTGGATTGGATTTGGATTGGTTTGATTGATTGGTTTGGATTGGTTTGGATTGGTTTGGATTGGTTTGGATTGGTTTGGATTGGATTTGGATTGGTTTGGATTGGATTTGGATTGGTTTGGATTGGTTTGGATTGGATTTGGTTGGTTTGGATTGGTTTGGATTGGATTGGATTTGGATTGGTTTGGATTGGTTTGGATTGGTTTGGATTGGATTTGATTGGTTTGGATTGGTTTGGATTGGTTTGGATTGGTTTGGATTGGTTTGATTGGTTTGGATTGGATTGGTTGGATTTGGATTGGTTTGGATTGGTTTGGATTGGTTTGGATTGGTTTGATTGGTTTGATTGGTTTGGATTGGTTTGGATTGGATTTGGTTGGTTTGGATTGGTTTGGATTGGATTTGGATTGGTTTGGATTGGTTTGGATTGGTTTGGTTGGTTTGGATTGGTTTGGATTGGTTGGATTGGTTTGGTTGGATTTGGATTGGTTTGGATTGGTTTGGATTGGTTTGGATTGGTTTGGATTGGTTTGGATTGGTTTGGATTGGTTGGATTGGTTTGGATTGGTTTGGATTGGTTTGGATTGGTTTGGTTGGTTTGGATTGGTTTGGATTGGTTTGGATTGGTTTGGATTGGTTTGGATTGGTTTGGATTGGTTTGGATTGGTTTGGATTGGTTTGGTTGGTTTGGATTGGTTTGGATTGGATTTGGATTGGTTTGGATTGGTTTGGATTGGATTTGATTGGATTTGGATTGGTTTGGATTGGATTGGATTGGTTTGGATTGATTGGATTGATTGGTTTGGATTGGTTTGGATTGGTTTGATTGGATTTGGATTGGATTTGGATTGGATTTGGATTGGATTTGGGATGGGATTGGATTGGATTGGTTTGGATTGGTTTGGTTGGATTTGGATTGGTTTGGATTGGTTTGGATTGGATTTGATTGGTTTGGATTGGTTTGGATTGGTTTGGATTGGTTTGGATTGGTTTGGATTGGTTTGATTGGTTTGGATTGGTTGGATTGGATTTGGATTGGTTTGGTTGGTTTGGATTGGTTTGGATTGGTTTGGATTGGTTTGGATTGGATTTGGTTGGATTTGGATTGGTTTGGTTGGTTTGGATTGGTTTGGTTGGATTTGGTTGGTTTGGATTGGATTTGGATTGGTTTGGATTGGTTTGGATTGGTTTGGATTGGTTTGGTTGGTTTGGATTGGTTTGGATTGGTTTGGATTGGTTTGATTGGTTTGGATTGGTTTTGATTGGTTTGGATTGGTTTGGATTGGATTTGGATTGGTTTGGATTGGTTTGGATTGGTTTGGATTGGTTTGGATTGGTTTGGATTGGATTGGATTGGTTTGGATTGGTTTGATTGGTTTGGATTGGTTTGGATTGGTTTGGATTGGATTTGATTGGTTTGATTGGTTTGGATTGGTTTGGATTGGTTTGGTTGGATTTGGATTGGTTTGGATTGGTTTGGATTGGTTTGGATTGGTTTGGTTGGTTTGGATTGGTTTGGATTGGATTTGATTGGTTTGGATTGGTTTGGATTGGATTTGGATTGATTGGTTTGGATTGGTTTGGATTGGTTTGGATTGGATTTGGATTGGTTTGGTTGGTTTGGATTGGTTTGGATTGGTTTGGATTGGTTTGGATTGGATTTGGATTGGTTTGGATTGGTTTGGATTGGTTTGGATTGGTTTGGATTGGTTTGGATTGGTTGGATTGGTTTGGATTGGTTTGATTGGTTTGGATTGGTTTGGATTGGTTTGGATTGGTTTGGATTGGTTTGGATTGATTTGATTGGTTTGGATTTGGATTGATTGGATTGGTTTGATTGGTTTGATTGGTTTGGATTGGTTTGGATTGGATTTGGATTGGTTTGGATTGGTTGGATTGGTTTGGATTGGTTTGGATTGGTTTGGATTGGTTTGGATTGGTTTGGATTGGTTTGATTGGATTTGGATTGATTTGGATTGATTTGGATTGGATTTGGATTGGTTTGGATTGGTTTGGATTGGTTTGGATTGGATTTGGATTGATTTGATTGGATTTGGATTGGATTTGGATTGGATTTGGATTGGATTTGGATTGGATTTGGATTGGATTTGGATTGGATATGGATTGGATTTGGATTGGATTTGGGTTGGATTTCAATTGAATTTGGATTGGACTCGAGTAAGGTTTGATTGATTTAGATTTAATTTGTCTTGGATTTTTGTTTCGTTCTTTTCTTTTTTTGATGACTCTAAAGTTTTGGATATGACGATTGATTGGCAATTTATAAAAAAGGACAAAACAGCGGTTTTCTTGTTTTGAGCAATCAAGTATATGGTCTATAATTAAGGAACGGTTATATAGAATTTCCCGTAATTAGTCTTTGATGAGCTGTACAGCCATTTTCTTAGCTCTTGTTTGAAACATAAACCTTTTCTATTTAATGCCGGTCACGAATGTCTGCTGAGAATGTACTTTACGTGAGAACAATAAAAAACAAGATCGCTTATCTTATCGCTCGGAAAGAAGCTCTCTCTTGGTTTTAATTTAGAGGTTAATTGGACCAGAAGAAGAACGTTTCCTGACAGGAATTGCAGAATTACACTTTAATACTCGTTGTTGCCTTTCCGTGCGTAAAATGAACTTGAGATAGGAGGTCCGCAGATCCATAGTGCTCAATCGACTAAGTTCGATGAACTAAGAAAACGCTTGTTTGTATCGTCCTGTCAATGGTTATCGACAAGAATAGTTTCTCTAGATTTTTGCTGATCTGATTTTTGTCACACTAGAGAAGTTTGATGCGAAGGGTCGTAGAGGTGTAAGTTTAGATTTTGGTTCCATTATGGTTTGACTCGGAACATTATAATGGAATTAAAGCTCTTTGGAAGTGGTATGTGGCGCATCTACCTCTGCAGCCTTCGCTTTGTGCATTCTTAAAACTAATTCGTTGCAGTGACGCTCGAACACAAATTTTTGAATTTACATACATTGAATACCTCAAATACGTTTCATAAGCCTCTCTGCTCCTTTTTTCAATCGTTCGAATGTAAACAATTTGGATCACGATACTGAAATATTTAGAAGCTAAACTGCCGCATAATTCCCACCGGAGCTGTCCAATTTTCTACTGAACATGTTCCGACCGAACCGCAGACATATTGATGGCTTTTATCTCGTTTTCCCTGCCATAATGCCTCAATTCCATTTGCATCGACACGGGATTGATCCCCATACTATCCAGAACCATCTTTAATTCACTGAAACGTATTCAGCGCTAGACATCGGCACCATCGACAGGAACAGCCAGCCGGCAGCAGTGGCGTGTCCTAAAACCAGAGAACATCATCATCTCCTACTACACTACCGGCTGCCAGACTGACGCTCCATCGATTCGATAATCATCTTCACTCCCAGCGGTGGGAATTTTCCGCCTTCCTGAGCTGGGGAAGCGAAATGGAACCGTACGTTGGCTGTACCGTCTTTTCCACGAAAAATTGAGCGCTTACGTGGTTGGGCCGCTTCTGCCGTTGCCGGCCGGTTCGATCCAGATGGCGGCTAATGCCCTGTCCAAAGGTTGTGCGGTTTGGAATACGAATTTGAATAATTTGAAATTTGATCTCCTGGTTGAACGGAAAATGTTTCAAATGCTGCGGTGAATATCAGATGAGATAATAATCGTGTTATTTTGAATATGTTTCAAAAACTAGGAAAGGCTGGTCCGTGAAAGCGCAAAACCGGTGAAGGTGAAAATTTGCTTTCGAATATTCTACGGAAAGCTAGATTAGTTTCAAAATAAAATACGGAAATCTCCAAAGCAAGACCATGCTGAGGGTGGCTGGGTTCGATTCCCGGTGCCGGTCTAGGCAATTTCCGGATTGGAAATTGTCTCGACTTCCCTGGGCATAAAAGTATCATCGTGCTAGCCTCATGATACACGAATGCAAAAATGGTATCCTGGCTTAGAAACCTCTCAATTAATAACTGTGGAAGTGCTTAATGAACACTAAGCTGCGAGGCGGCTCTGTCCCAGTATGGGGATGTAATGCCAATAAGAAGAAGAAGAAGAACATCTGTTTTCACATTTGTCTTACAAAATGCTGAAGTTTGAAACCCATATTGCCATAATTTGTTATATGTTGAAAATGGACGATTTTGATTCCTTCGGAGGCTTTTCCAATAGCCTCAGCATGGCAAATATCGCAGGAATCATGATTTGAAACCACTCACTTTGTTACCACAAATATTGAAGTTTGATTCCCAGATTGCTAATATAGAGCAAAAATGTTGGGGCCGGTTCCCAAAATGTCCCCTCGATGAAACCCTGTCATTGGCCATTTCTGGAACAGCTTCTACCATGAATTTTGGTTCCGATATAATCCTTATACATAAGTCTACTGAAATGGTACGAACAGAGACGAAAAAAGCGACATTTTCTCTAACTTGTATCGCCAAAATATGTAGAAGGTTGCGGTCAAATTTACTGCATCTGACCCAGTGACACACCTGGACCACATCACAAGTCCCAAAATGTGTTCTAAATTCTGGGATTTGTACGAGCAGAAAAGTAATTAAACCAGGCTAATAGGACAAAAAGTGACAAAATGGCAGTAGTTAGATTTTTTTTTCTCACTCCGCATGTTTAGTTCTGTTCTGTGCGGTCGAAAAGTAAATTAATAAGTGCGCGATTGAACGTGTTTCGTATCGGACGCAAAACTTTTGTTCAGCTCAATGTTGATTGCGTGATTAATTTTGGCTCCAATAGTCGACGTCGTACGATCTAAGATATTTAGTTCTGCTTTGTGTGACCCCGAAGGTAAATCAATGAGTGCCCGTTTTTTATTCGCATTTAACATAACTCCCTCCCACTTATCAAATTAAAACCAGCAAAATTGTATCTAACACAATGCAAAGACGATCGTCGGGGTTGCAGAGTTGTTCTCGGTCTCTAGTAGTAACGAGAGGATCAAGGGGGACGCCTTGATAGTTGCAGTAAGCGATTAGACGACGTACGCAGCGATCTTACGAAAGGTGAGCTCAAGGACTTGGGTGAAAGGGACTTGGGAAAAAGTGGTGAGGACTGCACACTCAGTTTTTATTTTTGCAGCTCGGCAAAATCCGCAAAGCCATGTGCCCATCGAAATAAAAACTGATATCCCGTCAAAAATTAGGTTTGTTGATTGGGTTTCGGCAAATTATTTGCTGATTTACAGCAATTTTGACAGATATCTCAGCAAAAATATGCTTGCTTGGGCTCGGTTGTGCAAATCTCGTTAAAAGTTGAACATATTACATTCAACATATAGTGTGTAGGCTTGACTGTGACTTGAAGTGGAAGGATCCCACGATCAAGAGCTCGGCCTTCCGGGAGCTCGTTGTAAATTCCATTGCAGTCGATTACTTCTGACTTACCTGTTTTACCACCAGGGTGTCAAAAATCTTTGTTTGCAGATGACACGGGTCTTTCCGCCAAAGGACGAAGCCTTCGTGGCATTTGTAGTAGATTGCAAAAAAATTTGGATATTTTTTCCACTTGCAAAAATGGAAAATTTCCCCGAATGCTTTCAAAGCTTAGCTTTTAATTTTCCCACATAAGCCGCAGGAATGATTCCAATCTGCATAAACCTAGCAGAGGAATTCTAGTGCTACCAACAAAGAGATACCAGAAATGTGAGGAAGGCGGTGGGAATGGACTCTATGGAAAAATGGCAGCAGGAGTGGGACGATGCGGATATGGAAAGGTGAACCCATCGGCTCATACCCAATGTGTCGACGTGGGTGAATAGGGAGCATGGTTTAATGAACTTTTACCTTACACAGTTCCTATCCGGACACGATTGTTTCCGCCAATATTTGCACCTGTGTGGCCATGCGTCATCGCCATTCTGCCCGGCGTGTATCAACGTAGAGGAGACTCTTCCGGAGGAATTCCTGGAGGAAATCATGCACTTCTTCTAAAATTCCAGCCCCTAGCTTAGGCTAGTTCGCCGAAGTTCCTCCGGGAATTCCTCCGGAAGTTCCTCCGGGAATTCCTCCGGAAGTTCCTCTGGGAATTCCTCCGGAAGTTTCTCCGGGAATTCCTCCGGAAGTTCCTCCGGGAATTCCTCCGGAAGTTCCTCCGGAAGTTCCTCCGGGAATTCCTCCGGAAAATCCTCCGGGAATTCCTCCCGAAGTTGCTCCGCGAATTCCCCCGGAACTTCCTTCGGGCATTCCTCCCGAAGTTCCTCAGGGAATTCCTCCGGAAGTTCCTCCGGAATTCCTCCGGAAGTTCCTCCGGAATTCCTCCAGAAGTTCCTCCGGGAATTCCTCCGGAAGTTCCTCCGGAATTCCTCCGGAAGTTCCTCAGGAATTCCTCCGGAAGTTCCTCCGAATTCCTCCGGAAGTTCCTCCGGAATTCCTCCGGAAGTTCCTCCGGAATTCCTCCGGAAGTTCCTCCGGAATTCCTCCGAAGTTCCTCCGGGAATTCCTCCGGAAGTTCCTCCGGGAATTCCTCCGGAAGTTCCTCCGAACTCCTCCGGAAGTTCCTCCGGGAACTCCTCCGGAAGTTCCTCCGAACTCCTCCGGAAGTTCCTCCGAATTCCTCCGAAGTTCCTCCGGGAATTCCTCCGGAAGTTCCTCCAGAATTCCTCCGGAAGTTCCTCCGGGAATTCCTCCGGAAGTTCCTCCGGGAATTCCTCCGGAAGTTCCTCCGGGAATTCCTCCGAAGTTCCTCCGGGAATTCCTCCGGAAGTTCCTCCGAATTCCTCCGGAAGTTCCTCCGGGAATTCCTCCGAAGTTCCTCCGGAATTCCTCCGGAAGTTCCTCCGGAATTCCTCCGGAAGTTCCTCCGGAATTCCTCCGAAGTTCCTCCGGGAATTCCTCCGGAAGTTCCTCCGAATTCCTCCGAAGTTCCTCCGAATTCCTCCGGAAGTTCCTCCGAAGTTCCTCCGAATTCCTCCGGAAGTTCCTCCGGAATTCCTCCGGAAGTTCCTCCGGGAATTCCTCCGAAGTTCCTCCGGAATTCCTCCGGAAGTTCCTCCGGAATTCCTCCGAAGTTCCTCCGGAATTCCTCCGAAGTTCCTCCGGAATTCCTCCGGAAGTTCCTCCGAATTCCTCCGGAAGTTCCTCCGGGAATTCCTCCGAAGTTCCTCCGGAATTCCTCCGGAAGTTCCTCCGGAATTCCTCCGAAGTTCCTCCGGAATTCCTCCGGAAGTTCCTCCGGGAATTCCTCCGGAAGTTCCTCCGGAATTCCTCCGAAGTTCCTCCGGGAATTCCTCCGGAAGTTCCTCCAGGAATTCCTCCGGAAGTTCCTCCGGAATTCCTCCGAAGTTCCTCCGAATTCCTCCGGAAGTTCCTCCGGGAATTCCTCCGGAAGTTCCTCCGGGAATTCCTCCGGAAGTTCCTCCGGAATTCCTCCGAAGTTCCTCCGGGAATTCCTCCGGAAGTTCCTCCGGAATTCCTCCGGAAGTTCCTCCGGAATTCCTCCGGAAGTTCCTCCGGGAATTCCTCCGGAAGTTCCTCCGCGAATTCCTCCGGAAGTTCCTCCGGAATTCCTCCGAAGTTCCTCAGGAATTCCTCCGGAAGTTCCTCCGAATTCCTCCGGAAGTTCCTCCGGAATTCCTCCGGAAGTTCCTCCGGAATTCCTCCGGAAGTTCCTCCAGGAATTCCTCCGGAAGTTCCTCCGGGAATTCCTCCGAAGTTCCTCCGGAATTCCTCCGGAAGTTCCTCCGAATTCCTCCGGAAGTTCCTCCGGGAATTCCTCCGGAAGTTCCTCCGGAATTCCTCCGGAAGTTCCTCCGGAATTCCTCCGAAGTTCCTCCGGGAATTCCTCCGAAGTTCCTCCGAATTCCTCCGGAAGTTCCTCCGGAATTCCTCCGGGAAGTTCCTCCGGGAATTCCTCCGGAAGTTCCTCCGGGAATTCCTCCGGAAGTTCCTCCGAATTCCTCCGGAAGTTCCTCCGGGAATTCCTCCGGAAGTTCCTCCGGGAATTCCTCCGGAAGTTCCTCCGGGAATTCCTCCGGAAGTTCCTCCGGGAATTCCTCCGGAAGTTCCTCCGGGAATTCCTCCGGAAGTTCCTTCAGGAATTCCTCCGGAAGTTCCTCCAGGAATTCCTTCGGAAGGTCTTACGGAAATTGCTCCGGAAGTTTATACAGGAGTTGCTCCGGAAGTTCCTACAGGAATTGCTCCAGAATTTCCCCCGTGCAATCGTTCAGAAAATTCGCCAGGAATTCCACTAGGAGCTACTCTAGAAATTCACTTGGGTACTCCATTAGATTTCACAGATACAAGAACTTTTTTAAATAACTTTGGGAAATCTCCTGAAATTCCCTTCAAAATTCACTTGGAACTCCTCTATACTTATCTCCCATCCACTCCTGAGAGTTCTATCGGAAGTGCATCCAGATATTTCCCCTAAAAATTCTTCAATTCTTCAGGGTTTCTCCTGCAAATTCCTAAAAAAGAACCATCAAAAATTCTTACCAATTTTTTTACAAAAATTCGTCCGAAAATATCTCTAAAAACATATTTTGGGCTGAAAGTCTCGTTAATAAAGATAAAAAAAACGAGCAATGGGTAATGTTTTCAACATAACCGTGAGTAGACGTAGGACTTGTATAAACGTAACGTATTTACATTTAACTTCTAACTTTTGGATCTATAGAGTTTGATTATAGGTATTGATATTGGAAACGACAACTTCCATGCTGTGTAGAATTATTAACAATTTGTTTATTCAAAACTTCTGGAAATAAAACTAATAATTAAATACATAATTAGAATTGCTTTGTTTCTAACTATTAAGCCCTTATTTACTCAAGCAAATGTAGGGCATTTATAGATTTCTTATTGATGATAGTAATTGAAGTTTAAAAATTCTATTTATAAAACTTCCAGACTTGGGCAAAATGTGCTGTTTTAGGGGAACTGTTCCGAAAACAGCACCAATTTCGTTGCTTCTTTTTGCTAACATGCGTGCTTACTGCTGAAAAAAAATCACAACAATAAGAAACAAGTCAAGGTGCAGTAACCCTACTAAAATAGAGGAGGTACTGCTAATACGTCAACGAAAAATTATTTAATGTTTTGATCCCAAACTCCGAGTCTACGTCAAGTTTAATAATACAATTTCTCAGAAAATGAAAAACAAAAAATAAGATAAAGTTTATTTAAATATTCTTCTGGAAATTAGTTTTTACGAACTTTTTTAAAACATTTACATGTAAGACAGCGAAATTTTCTAATCTAAAATGGGTATTACCACTATTGCTGATTGTGCATCTTTAATTGCTAATGCCTTTTGCAAATAAATGAAAGTAATTATTTTAATCGAATTTTTATTTTCATCAGCGTACTTTTTTTATAGGGAATCAGAGCTGTTATAGTATAACCATGTTTCAATGTACGTGTGGTTCAGTACCAAGCACAACTTAACATATGGTCAGTCATATGACATGACTCATACCCATCCCGGGATCATATGGATTATGAAACCCATCACCTGGATGAGCAGACCAAATCTCTCTAATATTATTCTTCCTCATCCACCACCGCTGCCCTCGCTACCACAGCCATCATCGGCCTGTAGCCGTGAACCCCGAGCGATGCGATGGGCGATTGCATCCATCGCAACCGACACCACTGCATCCGACCATCATCAACCACAGAATGACAAAAAATGCGCCCACTTGTTTTATGCATATTCGCAGACCCACCCACCGGCAGTTCTACCGCTGGTGACTGTATGCTGTCGCTGTGTAGGTAAACACAGCGAACGAACGAAACGAAAAATGCGGGAGCAAAAAGCACGTCAGTACGCGCTGCTGTCACAAATTGTAATGACTCGCACACGGCAGGCTCTGCTTCTTTTATACACAAAGAAAATCTTCCGGTAGACCCGAACATACCGTGACATACCGCATTCTGATGTCCGTGTTAGGAATGCACGGGATTGGTTACATATGAAATTTTTACTGGCTTTGACAAGAATAAGGGACCGACTGTTTACTTCGATGACATTTACTTCCAGGGTGCAGCAGCCGTAAAAAGTGTAGACAACAACCTTCCGTGCATCATGTTTACGGTACTCGTCACTGAGTGGCGATACCGGCGTTTCTATCTGTGTTGTTAAGCCTGCTACTCTATGTTCTGAGATTTTCGCATTTTCCACCATGAGCTCATGGAAGAAAGGTAGTTGTAAATCGATAAAATGGATGGGAAAACGAGGTATTTCACAAATTTATGGAAAATGGTAGTGTTTTAGAAGAAAGAAGTGATAAGGAATGAAGTATGAGGTGAAAAGATTATCTCCTGCACTTAGTTTGCACTGATTAGTAGTTTTATAGTGATGAAATTTCCATTTTACTACCACTGAAAAAACGCCATCTCTTGCATTAATCGTTTTGACTGGTACCTTATTGAAATTCTAAATAGCTTATCGTTAATAATCTTAAGTTTCAAAATGGCAATAGGCAAAATGGTGGAGAGTGTCCAAGTCGATTGATATATAATTCTTAAAAATCCATCGAAAGATAAAGGCGCTAGAAACGTTCAAAATCTTCCCTTCCAGCGTAACGCTCTCAATTTCCAAAAATCTAAATGACACCCAGTATAGTAAAGAAAGACGTAAGTCCTACGTCAAAATTCTTCTGAGAATCCGACCGGATTTATTTGTAGAAATTATTTTATGAAATATTACCAATAATTCCCACGGGAACTTCTTCAGAAACGATTGAATTCATTTGGCAATATCAGTCAATCGAAATGTCGGTAAAAACCTATTCGATACTCATTGAAACTGCTATCGAAGAAAACCCAAGTAACCAATAAGCACTATATTACGCCAAATGGGCCATATAGCGCTACTCTAATGCTTATAAGCTTTTAAAAAGCCGTACACACTTAATATTTCTTAACGGGATCTCAGCAAAATGGTCAACTTTTACCAAGATTCGCACAGCCGTGCCCCAGCAAACATGTTTTTTGCCGAGATATCTGTCAAAATTGCTGAAAATCAGCAAATAATTTGCCGAAAATCAGCTAACAAATATCATTTTTGCCGGAATATCTGTTTTTTATTTTGCTGGCGCACGGCTGTGCGGATTTTTGCCGAGCTGCAGAAATAAAAACTGAGTGTGTATAATGTATAGCGGTTTGGCGTTTGGCGTTTCATCAGTGGGTTCCCCTACCCAAAACATAGCCAAATGGTTGGTAAAGGAGTTCCAAAGTATGCCGAAACCATTCCCCAGCAGGTCAGTCATCAACACCCAGGAGTTCGCCCAGAAGCTGTTGGAATCAGGACACATCGAAGAAGAGGACATAATGGTATCATTCGACGTAGCGGCATTGTTCCCTAGCGTTCCAGTGAAAGATGCTCTGAATCTTCTAGAGGATTGGCTGCTAACACAAAGGACGGAAACAACATGGCGAGGAAAGGTGAAGATGTACCTAAATCTGGCAAGGCTATGCATGACGGAGAACTACTTCACATTTCGTGGCAACTACTACAAACAGAAGAACTGTGCGAACTGTTCATGGCGAATCCGGAGAACAACCTACAAGAACAAGGAATACTACCCCAGAAGTGGTGGAGATACGTCGACGACATTTTCAGCATCATCAACCGAAAGGATCTACCCAGGATTTTGGAAATAAACAACGTGCATAAGGACATCAAATTTACCTTCGAAGAGGAAAAAGAAGTTAAACTACCTTTCTTGGATCTACTAGTCATCAGGGAAGCAAATACAACATTGAGCCTCGAAATCTACAGGAAGCCCACGAACACCATGAGAGTCATCCCATATACATCGAACCATTCGTACCAACATAAAATGGCAGCATTTCATCACATGATCCACAGGATGCAGACGATACCCCTGAGCGAAGAAGGAAAAACGAAGGAACTACAATACATCTTGGAAACAGCGAAGATCAACGGATACCAGGAGAGGACTATACGAGCGATCATCAACAAGAAGGAAAGGACCCTACGACGAAATGGACATACAACGCTGACACCGATAGAGGAGCCGCTGAAAAGTGTTTCGGTCCCATATGATAAACACATCACCAACCAGCTACGCCCTCGACTAAGGAAATTCGGCATCGATCTAGTATTCTCCAGTAGAAGCAACCAACTCAAGTCTCTATTGGGTTCAACGAAGGATAAAGTAGAAATGTTGAATAAGGCAGGCGTTTATAAGATAAGTTGTTCCCAATGTGGAAAAATCTGGGTAGGTCAAACGATAAGAGCATTAGATATAAGGTTCAAGGAACATATGGCGGAAGTGAGTAAGGCGAAAAGAGAAAACGAGAAGGGATTACATTACGAATTTAGATCTAAGGTAGCAGAGCATGTGTATAAGGAAAATCACCCAATTACGGCATCAAATATTAAAATCTTAAGAAATGTCTCTTCCCCATGGAAACTCGATGTAGCTGAGAGTTTGGAAATCCACCGACAGGTACAAACAGCGCTGTTGAATAAGGATCAAGGAAATGGCAGCTCTTGGCTCTTCAAGTTTCTACCTAAACAATAAAGTAATTTACTGTATAGGTAAACAAAGTAGGCAAATAAGATTAGATTAGGTACCTAGCGTAGTATAAATAGTGTAAGTTGCGATTGTTTTCTTCAAGTCGAGTCAAGTACAAGACACTGAAGACGACCACACAGTTGTGGTCGAAATAGGTATCTGCAAAGATAACGAAAATTAACTGGTGGAATTAAATGGACAGTACTTAATTCGTCTTAGACGGTTCAATTCCTGGTATAAATCCTGAAGTAAATTATCGAAGAAATTTTTGGTTTAAAATTTCGATGTTAAATGTGGATTTACCATACGGACTTAGTGGAAAAATTCTCTAAAAAATGTTTTTGGAGATATTCTAGAATTTGAAGTTTTTTTTAAGGAAAGTTTAAGCGGCGGCGCCCAGGTCTAGTGAGAAGTAAAACGTCCTACTACTCACTTTTCGCAGTGAGAGTAGTGAGGCGTCTCACTTCTCCCTTCGTACTACTCAGTTTTCACAGTGAGAAATGAGGAGTGAGAAAAAAATTCGTATGGTTTTACTAAAAGTATTTCGAAGGATTTCCTGGAGCAAATTTTCTAAGGTATTTTAGAAGAAATTATCAAAGGAATTAAAATGGAGTTCCTAAAGGAATTTCCAAAGATATTTCTAAAAGAATCTCTGAAGAAATGTCTAAACAAATGCATAAAGGAACTTCCAAAGAAATTTTTGATTTGTGGAAGGGATTTTTTCTGGGAATTTCGGATGAATTACTGCAATCCGAAGGAATACCTGAAATAATTTTTGAATAATGTTTTTGGAAAGAACATTACAAAGAATTTCTAGAGACCTTTTCAATAAATTAGACGATTGCATTGCATTTAATAGACGTTAAAATGCAATAAAAATTTCGTAATATTTGCAATTGCCTGATATTTTTAATTGATTTATCGCTTGACTGATTACGCCTCGCACGGTGCTCCCCTGAGCGTTATTAACAAAAAAAATTCTCCATCAAAACTAATACCCGGAGCTGAATTCTGGGACTATACTGCATCTCTGGACGAAATTTGAAAAAAAATCGTAGGGCCCGTTTTGGAGCTACGCCCTTTTTAAGACGTAACTGTAAGATATCGAAGAAAATCAATATAATACCTCGCCTTATGCATATTTCTCAACTTCCATTGATTCGTAAGCAATAAAAGTACACCCGATTCTTTTTTACACGGAGGATGCGTTCCGCGTAAAAAAAGTTTTCAGTTAAAAATTTGAAAATCCATGTAAAATCTTCTCTAAATCCATGTTTTAAGATTTCTCGACGAATCATGCAAAATGGAGCAACTTTGCAAACATTTTGTGTGGGATTTTTTTTTACACGGCCGTGTAAAAACAGAATCGGGTGTAGTTTGCTGATATACCAGTTGCATACTACAATGATGCACCAGCTTTGATTCAATGTATTAAAAACAGTAGACATATCCTTGACGAAAATGTGTTTATTGAAAATGGTATCGATTTCAATAATTCCAGATCAAACAAAAATGTCAATCGACAATCGACTACAAGTGCTGTCTTTGTATCCACACTTATTACCGGATTCGAACCGTATTTATATTGAACAGTTTGTCAAATTGTACCATTGCAGCTGACTTTAAGATTATAAACCTAATAATAGGAATAATGACTATTTGCGAAGCCGAGAAAAACTTGAGAGCGGCGTTTCCAGGACTATTGTAAATATTCAACTACTAATAAAAATTGAAAAAGTCGGGCATGCTGCGAAAAATACATCTAATTCCCGACAAGGACAGTGATTCTATATTGATGAAGTGTCCTCCTCTTTCAATCCACTTGTTCGTTAACGTTACATAAAAGCAGTGTTAAAACGAACTGGGCAGATTTATAGGTTTAAGGTGTAGGGTTATGTCTGATACCTCAAAGGTATCTTAAGCATAAAAACGGCTTCACTGAGCATACCACGATCTTCTCGATGCTGCGCACATTTTGTAAAATAATGCGGATTTGAGAAAGTTTGTTGACGTATGTGTGGATGAAGCTTTAGTAAAGAACAGATGGGTTACTGCTCCTTGAATGCATGTACCCATACCAATATCAATCAAAAACATAGAATTGAAGTGCAAATTGCGTTGCTCTCATTTTTGTTATTTTTTTCAGCAGTAAGCATGCACGAGATTATTGGAAATGACACGTATCAAGTTGAAATCAATAACTTTTATATAGAATAACTTTTGTCACATGTTATGTACAATTGTGTTTTTATATAGACAAGTAGCCCTTAATGGACCTTAAAACTTTTTTCTAATATGTCATTTCTCTAAATCTAAAATTGTTGGCGTTTTCGGAGCATGTTATTAGTAGTGGTACAATTACCCTATGTGAATGACATCTGTGGTTTTTGTTTAAAGGTTTTGAAGCATTTTCAAAATGTTTGCAACTCCTCATATAAACCTTCACCTGGATTTCTATGTCGCAATTGATAAGTTTCGTTGTCTCCTGGGAAAGTTAGGATCTTCCGAAGACCTCCAAATACATATCCCAAAGTTTCATATAAAAGGATTTTTTAATACATTCGGCCATGGGCAGGGATGGCACAAGGAGTATATATCGACATATACGCCGAAGTTGTATAAAACCCATCTCTTGCGAGCTGAAAGTTATTGCGAGAAGAAGATATGTGTGCATTTTATATTGTCCATTTAATTTAAACATAAATAAAAAGGGTTAATCATACGTAGATGGCTAGAATTGAATGTAGACTTAAGATGAAGCTAATCTTATTTTTAAATGTTCTTAGACAAATCTCATATTACTTATCGTCATAGTCAACCATTTTGTATAGAATTATAATGGCTATAACAAAAAAAAAATTTCTTTTATCGCTGACGATGCCTTGGAAGTTGAGAAATATGTATTTGATGATATGTTGTACACAGAATTCTGTTTTTCACTCGATTTTGTTTCGGTTGGATTTTTGATAGTGTGGCTTTAATTTATGACCAAAATCCATGCAACATGTTCCTAAAACAACTCATAATCCAGAGAAAAGTCAGATGATTATTTATATACGATAATCATTTTAGATGGGGATACAACTTAGAAAATTTAGATCGTGTTGAAAAAGAATCCTGTGAATTTCTTCGATATATATCAGTTACGTCTTAAAAAAGGCGTAACTGCAAAACGGGCCCTACGATTTTTTTCAAATTTCGGCCAGAGGCGCAGTATAGCCCCAGAATTCAGCTCCGGGCATTAGTTTTGATGGAGATTTTTTTTTTGTTAGTAACGGTCAGGGGAGCACCGTGGCCTTCAATCGTAGTTCTTGCTGCTGACGCCAAACTATAAATGTACCAATTACGCAAAAAATGAGGTGTCCCACCATTAACAGAGCTCTGGCGCCGCCAGTGGAGTCAGTACAAACGATTGATATAATTGATCAACTAATTGTTGAAATTAATTTAAAGTGGAAATACCATGCAAATTTAAAAAAAACTTCCCGTGGATATTTAGATGAGTTTTTCGTAAAACGGTAATGATCGCGGAATCGTCCAAAAACTGAGCATTGCTCACAGTAAAATTGAAGCTGGTCCTTTTCATAAAATTTCACAGTGATTGATAAAAATGAACAACGTTATGATTCTTAAATAAATTTATTTGCCTACCAAAAACTTTAGTTTTTCTAAGTTTACAACTCAAGTCGGGTTCTATTTCATTAACATCTGCGGAGAATGATGTTGTTATCCAGAAAACAGTTCATTCGTGCTAATGGTTTTCAGCGGAATTTCTCGTTCTGTCATCCTTTTGAATCATTGGCATTTCACGCTGCAATGCGAAAATATCATTCCTTGGAAAAACCACAAATCTCCGAATAATTATTTACATAGCATGAAGGATGTCATTCATATTTAACAACAACCATCGCTCTGCGTTGGTGGACGAGAATATTCAAACGAACAGAACGACATGCTCATGGCCACGGGTATGGAAGCAAACATGGACAGCCAGCCAACAACACTTCTCATCATATTATGATAATTATACAGAAATGAAAATATTTTTATTTACTGTAGCTTTTGCAGCGTGCTCTCCAGCGTACGGCGGCTTAGGGATGTTCATCCAGCTGGTCGCACGGATGGAGAAATACAGAAATGCATGTGCCGTGTGCTTCCATTCCCGGCCAATCTTTACCACCGCAGAAGGTAGATTCGTATAATGCTGTTAGGTTAGGACCCGCTCTAACCGAGTCTCCATAACAACTGACTAGACACACTGCACGGTCATCCAGCCCGGAATCCATCCGGCGACTAAGCACAAGCTTATGTATTTATTTTCTCGAGCCATTCGGAAGCTTAAGCCGGGGAACGACCGAGACGAGACCCGGTTCATATACTCTTGTGGAAAATTGAGCTTTTTGATAATGCATATTGCCAACTCCGCCGGGAAAAGAATATGAACTCGCTGCGGGGGAACAACAGGATGCGATAATGTTCCTTTCAGTGGTGGATATTTGCATTATATCATATCGCCGGGAGAGCGTTTTTGACTTTTTCGTATACCAAAGTGAGCCGAAAAGGCTCTGCAGAAACTAATGTGGGTTATTTTGAAGTTAGAATGAATAAAATATTGAACCTTTTCCTTTTTTTCCTTCTTGTACAACAAAGCTACGCTACACGGCCATAATTTCACTTCAGAATACAGGTTTTTATGGAAAAGTAGTAGGAACATAATTGCTATACCAATCGACTCAGCTTTTTAGATTACGTTTATCAACTGTTAAACATACGATATTCCCACACAATTGACAAAGAGGCAAATTGTGGCAGACAATCTCATACGCATAGGTACAAGTAATTAACTTTAATTGAATACCTGAACAAGTTGTAAGCGAATGTAAGGGATGTTTCACCAAAACCATTTCTTACTACCTATGCAAAGTAGAAATCAGTCTTCCGTATTTTGTCGTTACCCCTGAGAAGCTTCAAGTGGGCTCTAACCTCAGACCACGTTGTTTTCGATCGTAATATGACGCAAATTTCTCTCACTGGTATGCGGAATATTTCAGGTTTTTAAATGTTTGAATTAAAAGTTCAGTAACGATAAGTTGATGGACAAATTCAAATGTACCATGCGTCTCCATATGTCTTCTTCTTATTGGCATTACATCCCCGCACTGGGACAGAGCCGCCTCGCAGCTTAGTGTTCATTAAGCACTTCCACAGTTATTAACTGCGAGATTTCTAAGCCAAGTTACCATTTTTGCATTCGTAAATCATGAGGCTAACACGATGATACTTTTATGCCCAGGGAAGTTGAGACAATTTCCAAGCCGAAAATTGCCTAGACCGGCACCGGGAATCGAACCCAGCCACCCTCAGCATGGTCTTGCTTTGTAGCCGCGCGTCTTACCGCACGGCTAAGGAGGGCCCCGTCTCCATATGCATAAAGAGTAATAAACCATTGAAAGTTGTATTATTTTGCATTCTAAAACTTAGTATATGCAGATCTCTAGGAAAACGCTCAAGGAAAATTTCATCTAATTACAGCTAATTACCAAAGTAATTTTGACATAATATCTCTTAATTGTCTCTTAATTCAGCATATTTCGTTCAGCTAACGGAACTACCACATTCCACGTCGAGCATCCGTGCGAGACGGTTGTAAGTCCGCGTACGGTCTGCTTCTCATTCGGTTTTTTTCCTGAAGTACAGGTAGTGGTTTTTTTTCCGAAAGTGTTTTGAAGCATAGTGCTTGAGTGGAAGTGGTGCTTAGCTGTAGCAGTTAAGTAGCCATTTCGTTGCTTTTGCAACTACGCAAAACTTTGCAGTTTATTCGGCGTCCATCGCAGGCGCAGGCACCATCGTCCCACGCCGACAGTCATCATCCATCGTGCGTCTCCACCAACACAGACGCTGCCGTCCTGCCACCATCCATCCACCCAGTTGCAGTGTTGGGTGCGGCGAGAACACCAACAATAGCGTGGTTCGCTTCGACCGCACCACCGGCGAGTGTCCATCGAGCTAGTGTGTGCTGCCAGAACTGTTAGCCGGCAACACAGCAGTGTGAACGCAAGTATTTAATTGAGCTCCCTCTCATTGTTCCCTCTCTTCTCCATCTTATTGGAATAGTTTGTTTTTTCTTTTTACTCGTCTTCCCTCTGTCCCAAATCATTATTTTGTTTGTGTGTGTTTTTTTTCTGCCCTTGTGATAATTGTTTAGTCTTAAAAGAGATTGTGCCTCGCTGCAGCGGCGCATTTCGTGTCCGCAATGCGCGAAGGCGAAGTTGGCGGGGGTACTTCGTATTCCATGTCAAATGTTTCGTTGCATTCGGGTGTTCCAAACCAAAACGAAATGGACACCAGCAACGCTAAAATTTCCTCTACGAGCCTCCGTCCCAAGGTCTACCCTCACGACTCTAGTGGGCCGTATGTTGTTTTCTTTCGACCCAAAGGCAAACGTTTGAATATTAGCCAGATCAGCAAAGATCTGGAAAAGCGATTTTCGTCTGTCACGACCATTAAAATGGTTGGTTCTAGTAAGCTTCGTGTCACGGTCAGTGATCGCAAACAGGCCAACGAGATTGTCACCTGCGAGCTCTTCACTCTCGAATATAAGGTTTATTTATCGTCAGCAGTGTGTGAGATCGCGGGGGTGGTGACGGAGGGAAGTATGACATGCAACGATTTGAAACATGGTTTCGGTCGTTTCAAGACCGTTTCTTTGCGATACTGGATTGCAAACAGATGTATTCAGTGTCGCAGGAGGGAGAGAATCGGAGTTATTCCCGTCTGACTATTTGTGCTTCACCTTTTCCTGGTCCGCACTGCCTGACTACGTAGTGATTGGCGAACTTCGTCTACCTGTGCGGCTGTATGTACCGAAGGTGATAAATTGAGTTGATTGCAAGCAGCTGGGCCACACCACCCAGTACTGTTGCAATAAACCTCGCTGTGCATCAGGCGGAGAGAAGCATGTGGAGGGTGCGTGCAAGACGGCACCGAAATGTGTCTATTGTAACGAAAGCCCTCCACATGCTCTTGAAGCTTGCCCAACGTACATACAGCAGCGAATCCACCAGAAGCGGTCTCTTCAGCAACGTTCTCGGCGAAGTTACGCCGAAATGTTGAGGAAGGCCGCTCCTCCACTCGTTTCTGACACCATCTACTCGTCTCTTCCTTTGGACGATCAAGGTAGCTCTGACTCCGAGGTTGGAAATGGGGTTCCCTTTGTTTTCAATGGCTCAACGAGGAAGAGAATAAAACAGAGCCAGCGACCCTCGAAAAGCCTAGAAAACAGCCTCAAAGTGAGCCCCAATCCAACATGGTTAAATTCAAAGCGGGAGGAAATACTCAAAAACGATCATTTTTTGTGGTTTCACATCGGGATGATCGAGAGTTTCCACCGCTTCCGGGAACATCTAAAATCCCAGATACCCCATTTTTGCGATTTCTCAGCCAGAAAGAGAGCATACAGAGCGAGCAGAAGAACTCCAGCGCTCCAATGTTCACACTTTCTGGCATCGTGGAGCTCATCCTCAACTTCTTTGATGCTTCCGACCCCGTGAAGAACATGGTCAAAACTGTTCTTCCTATTCTGACTCCTCTCCTGAAGCAGCTGGCTTCGAAAATGCCCCTCCTCGAGTCATTTGTATCCTTCGATGGCTAACTTAGTCAATAAGGGTAACATGATTTCGATTCTACAGTGGAACTGTCGAAGTATTCTTCCAAAATTAGATATTTTTAAATTTTTAGTTAACAAATTACAATGCGATGCTTTTGCTTTATGTGAAACATGGCTAACACCAGATGTGAACCTCCATTTTCCTGATTTCAACATAATCCGCCGCGATCGGGCAAATCGATATGGAGGAGTGCTTTTAGGGATCAAAAAACAGCACTCCTTCTATAGAGTCGATCTTGCGCCGATGTCTGGCACCGAAGCTGTCGCATGTCAGGTGAATATTCGAGGAAAAGACCTCAGTATCGCCTCGATATATCTTCCTCCAAACACCGCGATATCTCGAAGAGATCTCTCGCACATCTGCTCGGTTATGCCCGAGCCACGGTTGCTCCTGGGAGATTTTAACTCCCACGGAACAGGCTGGGGGGAACTGTACGACGACAACCGTTCATCAATGATATACGACCTCTGCGACGACTTCAATATGTCAATTTTGAATACAGGAGAAGTTACACGAGTGGCTCCTCCAGCAAGAGATAGCCGTTTAGATCTTTCCATTTGTTCGAGCTCATTATCGTTGGACTGTACTTGGAAGGTGGTCCAAGATCCCCATGGTAGTGATCATTTGCCGATCGAAGTTTCGATTTCCAATGGACATAAGCAATCTGCTTCCATCGATCTTTCATATGACCTCACGAAGCACATCGATTGGGGCAAATATGCGGACGCCATCAGCGATGGCATACAGTCGATAGAAGCACTTCCCCGCGGGAAGAGTACAAGTTTCTATCGCAGTTGATTCTTGAAAGCGCTCTTCAGGCACAACGTCGGCCGGTGCCAGGAGCTTCGGTTCGTAGGAAACCCTACAGTCCGTGGTGGGACATCGAGTGTACGCAACTTTATCGCGAGAAATCCGCCGCGTTCAAAGAATTTCGGAAACACGGGGCGATCGTTCTTCACAAACGATACACCGCGCTCGAAATCCAGTTCAAGAAACTGGTCAAAGTGAAGAAGCGCGGATATTGGCGCACTTTTGTTGAAGGTTTATCGCGCGAGACTTCAATGAAAACTCTGTGGACCGTCGGGAGAAGAATGCGCAACGCGTCGTCCGTAAACGAAGATCGTGAAAGCTCGTCGCGGTGGATACTTGACTTCGCAAAGAAAGTTTGTCCGGATTCGGTACCGGTGAGGCAAGAGCTACGTGATGCTTTGGCAGACAGGGATGATATGGATCGTCCCTTTTCGATGATTGAATTCTCACTTGCTCTCCTTTCATGTAATAATTCCGCTCCAGGGATGGATAGAATCAGGTTCAATTTGCTCAAAACCTCCCAGACGTCGCAAAGAGGCGCTTATTGAACTTGTTCAATCAGTTACTGGAGTGCAACATTGTTCCGGATGATTGGAGGCAAGTGAGGGTGATAGCCGTCCAGAAGCCCGGAAAACCCGCGTCGGATTATAACTCGTATTGCTGTCATGTCTTCGGAAGTTGTTGGAGAAGATGATTCTCTTCCGGCTAGACAAATGGGTTGAATCTAATAATTTTTTATCAGATACACAATTTGGTTTCCGCAGAGGCAAGGGAACGAACGACTGTCTTGCGTTGTTTTCTTCAGAAATTCAGCTTACTTTCGCTAAAAAAGAGTAAATGGGCTCAGTTTTTTTTGGACATTAAGGGGCTTTTGATTCAGTTTGCGTCGATGTCTTATCTGACAAACTCCACGAGTGTGGACTTTCACCAATTTTGAACAACTATTTGTACAATTTGTTGTCAGAGAAGCGTATGAGTTTTTCTCATGGTGACTCGGAAACTTCACGAATTAGCTACATGGGTCTCCCCAGGGCTCATGTTTGAGCCCCTTCTTTACAATTTTTACGTCAGAGACATTGATGAATGTCTCATGCCAAATTGCTCGTTGAGACAGCTTGCAGATGATTGTGTTGTATCCGTTTCGGGGCCAACATCGGTTGATCTGCAAGGACCATTGCAAGATACTTTGGACAATTTGTCTACTTGGGCTACGAAGCTGGGTATCGAATTCTCTCCGGAGAAAACTGAGATGGTTGTCTTTTCAAAAAACATAAGCCGGCAAAGTTCCGCTCCAACTGATGGGTAAGACAATCACTCATAGCATGTCTTCTAAATACCTCGGGGTCTGGTTCGACTCGAAATGTACCTTCGGGAAGCACATTGTGTATCTGACACAAAAATGCCAGAAACGGATCAACTTCATGCGATCAGTAACCGGAACATGGTGGGGAGCGCATCCCGAAGATCTTATGACGTTGTATAGAACAACCATTTTGTCGGTCCTCGAATACGGTAGTTTCTGCTTCCAGTCCGCGGCTGCTGAAGCTTCAAAGGATTCAGTACCGCTGTCTCCGTATCGCGTTAGGATGTATGAATTCGACACATACAATGAGCTTGGAAGTACTTGCGGGAGTACTGCCACTAACAGATCGTTTCGCGGAATTATCGCTCCGGTTCCTCATCCGCTGTGAGGTTCTCAATCCATTGGTCATTGATAACTTCGAGAAGCTGCTCGAACAAAACCCTCAATCTCGATTCATGAGTATTTACCACTGGTACATAACGCTGGAGGTAAGCCCTTCTTCGGTAGATACCAATCGTGCTAACTTCTTAGACTCTTACAGTTCCTCTGTTACTATTGATCTGTCCATGAAGCAGGAGGTTCATGGAATACCAGACTTTCTGTGTGCGGAGGTCATACCTCCATTATTTGCAAGCAAATACGGGCACGCCAGTGAGGAGAGAAGCTTTTTACAGACGGGTCAAAATTGATGACTTCACTGGTTTCGGTGTTTTCAACGTTTTTCATAGCGCCTACTTTAAGCTCAAAGAGCCTTGTTCCGTGTATACTGCTGAGCTAGCAGCTATACACTATTCACTCGAGCTAATCGCATCCCTACCTCCTGACCACTTTTTCATCTTCACCGACAGTCTAAGTTCCTTGGAGGCTGTTCGGTCAATGAAACCGGTTAAGCACTCAGCGTATCTTCTAAATGGGATACGGAAAGCTTTGAGTGCCTTATCACAACGGTCTTATACAATCACCATGGCTTGGGTCCCTTCTCATTGCTTGATCCCGGGAAATGAGAAAGCGGACTGTTTGGCTAAGGTGGGCGCTATGGAAGGTGATATTTACGATCGGAAAATCACCTTCGATGAATTTTTCACATTAGTTCGTCAGGAAACCTTGAACAGCTGGCAACAGAAATGGACAAATGGGGAGTTGGGTAGATGGCTGTATTCAATTCGCCCGCAGGTGTCGAAGCGTCCATGGTTCAAAAATTGAATATGGGACGAGACTTCATTCGAACCATGTGTCGTCTAATGTCCAATCACTACACTCTAAATGCACATCTTTTCAGAGTGGGGCTCTCGGAAGGAAATCTCTGTGTTTGCGGCGAGGATTATCAGGACATCGATCATGTCGTGTGGGCGTGCGAGGAGCATCGTGGCCCCAGATCTGCGCTAACTGAACATCTCCGGGTCCGAGGAAAACAACCAAAGCCTATTAGGGAAGTGTTGTCGGGCCTTGATCTCGAGTACATGTCCCTGGTCCACCAATTTTTGAAAGTTGCTGATGTAAAACTGTAATCATTGTCTGCCCATTCCCTTGTCTGTCGTACCCCATATCGAATGTCTTCCTCTTGTTGTACATTTCCATGTCTGTCGTTAATCCCTTCCGTATGTCTTCCTCTCGTCGTTGTCTCCCACAAAAAGTTTGTTTGTCCCGTTACAGATGTAAAAATGCGAGGAATGTCAACTTTGTGAACATCAGCATAGTAATTACTTAAGCACCCTAAAATCCTTTCCTTTCCTACTGTATTATTGTATTCCCTAACCTCGACTAAACCGCGAGTCTTTCGGTTCCCCAAAACTAACACTATGTATAAGAATCAAGAAATGTATTGTTAAACTTGATTTCGGCTCCGTAACGCTTCACGGCAAATGAGCCTTCCAAATAAACGAAAGATAAAAAAAAACGGAACTACCAGATAGATCGGAATCTATTCATCTTGTTAGGCACATAAGTTCACCCAAATAGTTTAATTAATGAGCACAGTCGCCTTTCCAAAAATCAAGCTTGGAATCATGTACGCCCATTTGAAAAAAGTTCCTTGATATGGTAAATGCTACCAAAAAAGTAGGCGAAAAACTTGTTTTTGCAATTCCTGATCATAATATCTACGGCCTACTTTTCCATACCAACGAAATTGGTGCTTCAATGAATATTATGCTACTCAAATGGGTTGCATAATATTCATTATAACACTCATTTGAAAGCTATAATGAAAAACCAACGTCAAAGCAGTAGTTACATGACTACATTTTGCTGAATTAGCTTGGGTAAGTATTCAAATAGTGTAGTCTCTGCGTAGCGTAATAAATGAAATAGTTTGATGGACATGACATCAAAAATTTCCAAAGGCAAGTTTTTTTTTGTCTTTATTAAGGTGTTTTTTAATCTACAGATTAAGTTCAACACCGACCAAAGGCAAGTGCATCTATCGCTTCACGGCTTATCGAACTATGCAATGTGATACGATAACATGGGATCTGATTGTTCTCTGCAGCAACATAATTTATTGGCAAGAACGATCATGTGGAGTAAATTAGACTGTACCATTTTGCTACAGATTTATCAAATTCAAGTCTATTTTTCGTCAATGCAAAAAAAAATAGCGTGTGCAACTCGTTGCAAAACTCGATTTTTCCAGCGATTTTGTCGGCAAGCTTCGCTGTATACAACTCGTGCTAAAAAAAAATCATCTTTTTGCAACTTGTTGCACAAACTACCTACTATTTATGTTCATTCGTAAATCATTTGGCAAAATGTAATCGCCGCAAGTAAGTTATTGACCTGGAACTTTTTTAAAAATCATCTGTTGTTGCTTTACTTCTAAATTGATTTTCACCGGCAAAGTTACAGATGGTTTCTGGCAGTTCGAACGTGAATGTTCGGTCGGGATCCACTATACTTGCATTAATGCCACACTCGAAGTGCCACCAGGAGCCACAATAGCCGCAACTGACCATCCACGAATTATCGACCGTCTTGCAAACTAGGCAGTGTGGCTTATTACTACGGGTACTATTTATGCAGCTCGGAATCTTTTTGAGATCTGGAGCAGAGTGTACCGGATGCAATCTAAAAGTTTTAAATCTTCATGATGGTTTCTCATGGCTTTCATCGGTCTCCAGAAAGAAACTTATACAAGCTTTGCTATATGCCCAAATCGAGTTTAGAGCTATGCGTCGATTGATATAAAATTTGCTGCGTTGTGATAGACCATTTTTCAGTCACCGGCGGTGTCGCACCATTCAAAATCGGTAACATCGTGGATCGGTGAAAACTAGTAGAGCAAATTTTGAATATTATCTACTGGTCTTCTAGAAGGAGCAGTTCCCAATTGAATGATTTGTTAACAAATGTTAACAACTGTTTTGAGCATATAATGGTACCAAGAGTAAAGTTATTGATTTTAAAAAATTTGATAAAATATCAAAATGTAAAATTAACAGTTAGTCTAATTGGAATCCCCATATTTTTTTCCAAATTTTACGAGGAATTGTCTCAGATTTTACTTCAAAAGCCATTTCATTAGAGCTTCTAAAAACAAAATTCCACTGGGAAATTCCGAACAGACTTCTCCAGAAATTCTATTAGGATTTTTTTTTAAGATTAAAAATTGCTGCAGAGATTCCTCCAGAAAAACAACCGAAACCTTCTAGGAAGCCCTCAAGAAATGTCCATATCTTCCAGATATTGAATCCCTCTTCTAGGAATTGTTTCGGAATTTTATCCAAGAATTTCTCCGGAATAACTTTATGAAATTCTAGGAAATCAATCGAAAGTTCCCCCAAGAGCTCTATTGGAAATTTACCCAGCAAAATTTCTGAGGAATCGCTTAGCAACTCCAGTAGTTCCCTGGGTACTAGTAATTTCCAGTAAATTCCACAAGAAACTCCCTGGTAGTTTCTCTGAAGGCTCGCCAGGAGTAGTCCTGTGAAACGACAGATATGTTTTTCAATGGCAGCGTGATAGATCATTATCGGCCTGCGACAGCGGCGTGAATCTGCGTGAAATCATCCAGGAATTACTCCAAAAGACCCTTCATTAAATTTCCGAAAATCATTTAAATATTATTAATTATAATTAATTTAATATATAAATAAAATATAATATAATTAATAACTCTCGAAGTTTTATCAGGAATTGCTTTGGATGTTTTATCTAGAATTTCTCCGAAAGTTCTATCAGGAATTCGTCCAGAAGTTCAATCAGGAATTCCTAGGGAAGTTCTCCTTATAAAACTCCTCCAAAAGTTCCCTTAGGAACTCTTGAAATGTTTTGAAAAGCTCCTCCGGAAGATCTTTCAAGAATTTCTTCGGAAGATTTTTCTTCCTTCGGCAATTCCTCCGAAAATTCTATCCGAAATTCCTCCAGAAGATCTATCGAAGATTTCTCTGGAAGTGGCTTGAGAAATTTCTTCGGAAGTTCCGTCAGTACATTCTCCAGAAGTTCCTTCAGGAATTCCTCCGACAGTTTCTTCAGAAAATTCTCGGGAATTTCTCGAAGGTATGTTTCCGGAAGTTCTTTCGCGAATTACATCAATAGTTCCTCCATGAATTCCTCCATAAGCTCATTCAAGAGATTCTCTGGAAGTTCCTTGAAAAAAACCTATGGAAGTTCCTATAGAAATTTATCCGGTCCGGTCTTCCGTCAGGTATTCCTACGGAATTCACTACCAGGGCCCTGTAGCATAATCAGACTAATAATATTAGCTACAAGTTACAAGTTACAAGTCAACAAATTACAAGTACTTGTAATTTGCGTCGCATAATAATGTTTTGCCAACTAATAATATTAGTACTTGTATTATTAGTAAGGTTGAAATTACAAGTCCGTCAGGTTCATTTACCTGTCAAAATTCATCCGACAGTTCACTGTCAATGCGGAGGTACACTTTTTTGTTTACGTTTGTTTGCAAATTTGTGGATAGAAAATATATATTTTGACTGTGATAGGTATGCACGGAACACTCTCTGTAAATTTATTGATTCCGCGGTTTAAGCCGGCTTCGTGGACTCGTGGTATTGGCATTTTTAACCAAGCCAATGTAATGCACACTGGAGTCGTTTTTATGTGGTCTTTGGGATTGACTTAAGTTTTAATTAAGGCGATTTGTAAGTTATGCTCCATGACAAATCGAATCCCGCTAGTCTTGTTTGGTGTGGGGGTTTGAAGATGGTGTAATTAACGTGTATTGTGAGACTTGTGTGGTTTACGTTTTGCTTCTAATTCTATTATGAAATTTGGACGATTTCTTTTTTAGTTCAAAATACTAACTGATGAAAATATCGTAATAAATTCTATTCAGAATTTAGGTAGTTTTTCCGTTTTTCTTTTCTTTCCCATGATTGTTGTCAAACATAAAGCAATATGCATTGTCTTAAATGAGATTGTTTAGTATAATAATACAATCATACAAAGTTCAGTAAATTAATATATTATCAATTTTGAGATGAATAAAGTCAACTTTGGGTAAACTAAACTCAGCTTTGGTTAACATGGTTTAAGTGGATTAAGTTAAACTACTAATGCTACGTTTAGACAAGGCAAGTTAATTGAGCAAGTCGCTTGAATCGAACGCGAACTGAACGTGTAAACACCTTAATTCAATTCACTTGAACGAAAAGAAAGTTGAACATGTTCAACTTTTGGCAAGTCAATTGAATTCAACTGAGTTGTTCAATTCACTTGCCTTGTCAAAACGTAGCATAAGTGTTAGGAAACTCATTTCACTCAAAATTGGGGTATTGGTCCAAAGTACGGATTTGAGCTAAAACAACCCACTTTTGAGTAGTTTTGGGTTTCTGTGTACTGTATAATTTAATGATCTTTAGCGCTCCTCCATTTGAATACTTTATGTCAGCACTTAAAGTACTTCTACTATATCCAAAGTCATTTGGAAATTTTCATAATCCTCAGTGTTATATATGGGAACGAGAAATTTATTCTTAGTGTACAGTATTTCTTTATATGGTAATTTGATGCAACTAGAATAATAGTTTCTTTCTCTGTTAAGTCGTTAAAAACAATTAAACGATGCATAATTACTTTGCATAGCCAAAATAATAAAATAAAAGCTACTTGTAAATTAAATTACAGCACCATTCATACTTGTAAAAGAAACTACAAGCCAACGCTAATAATTTTTATTTGTATTTTCTTTATGTACCAGTTACTTGTAAATTCCACTAATATTATTAGTGCGGTTTACTTGTAATATTAGTCTTGTAAATTCATACTTGTAGATTCATTATGCAACAGAAAAATACAAGTTACAAGCTACTCTACTAATATTATTAGTAAAATTTCGATTATGCTACAGGCCCCAGATCTTTCTAGAAATAACTCCGTAAGAAGCTACAGGAATTCTACCAGAAGTTCTTCCAGGAATTCCTGTTAAAGTTCCTCCAAGAGTTCATCGGAAAGTTCTTTCAGGATTTATTCGTGAAGTTCCTTCAATAACTGATCGGCATATCCTTCAACGACTTGCCAAGAAATTCCTGGACCAGCTTTCCGAGGAATTCCTGAAGGATCTCCCTAGGCAATTCTTGGAGAAACTTCTCGAAGAATTTTTGTAATAATTTTTGGAAACTTTTCCGGAAAAATTTCTGGAAGAACTTCCTGAGCAATTTCTGGAGAAACTTCCGGAGGAATTCCTGGAGGAGCTTCCGGAGGAAAATATTTTCTCTTCAAAATATTTTCTGATGGAATTTTTTTTATTAGTTTCGCTAACTGTTATTTTAATTTCATTTATCACTTGAAACCTTATGGCCAATATAGACCAACAGGGCCCTGTAGCATAATCAGACTAATAATATTAGCTACAAGTTACAAGTTACAAGTCAACAAATTACAAGTACTTGTAATTTGCGTCGCATAATAATGTTTTGCCAACTAATAATATTAGTACTTGTATTATTAGTAAGGTTTAAATTACAAGTCCGTCAGGTTCATTTACCTGTCAAAATTCATCCGACAGTTCACTGTCAATGCGGAGGTACACGGTTTGTTTGCAAATTTGTGGATAGAATAGGCTTCGTGGTATTGGCATTTTTAATTAAGGCATTATAATGCACACTGGAGTCGTTTTTATGTGGTCATTGGGATTGACTTAAGTTTTAATTAAGGCGATTTGTAGGTTACGCGAACGTATGCTCCATGACAAATTGAATCCCGCTAGTCTTGTTTGTTGTGGGGATTTGAAGAGGGTTTAATTAACGTGTATTGTGAAACTTGTGTGGTTTACGTTTTGCTTCTAATTCTATTATGAAATTTAGACGATTTCTTTTTTAGTTCAAAATGATGAAAATATCGTAATAAATTCTGATCAGAATTTAGGTAGTTTTTCCGTTTTTCTTTTCTTTCCCATGATTGTTGTCAAACATAAAGCAATATGCATGGTCTTAAACGAGATTGTTTAGTATAATAATACAATAATACAAATTTCAGTAAATTAATATATTCTCAATTTTGAGACTTTGGATAAACTAAACTCAGCTTTGGTTAATATGGTTTAAGTGGATTAAGTTAAACTACTAATGCTACGTTTAGACAAGGCAAGTTAATTGAGCAAGTCGCTTGAATCGAACGCGAACTGAACGTGTAAACACCTTAATTCAATACACTTGAACGAAAAGAAAGTTGAACATGTTCAACTTTTGGCAAGTCAATTGAATTCAACTGAGTTGTTCAATTCACTTGCCTTGTCAAAACGTAGCATAAGTGTTAGGATAACTCATTTCACTCAAAATTGGGGTATTGGTCCAAAGTACGAATTTGAGCTAAAACAACCCACTTTTGAGTAGTTTTGGGTTTCTGTGTACTGTATAATTTAATGATCTTTAGCGCTCCTCCATTTGAATACTTTATGTCAGCACTTAAAGTACTTCTACTATATCCAAAGTCATTTGAAAATTTTCATAATTCTCAGTGTTATATCGGAACGAGAAATTTATTCTTAGTGCACAGTATTTCATTATATGGTAATTTGAAGCAACTAGAATAATAGTTTATTTCTCTGTTAAGTCGTTAAAAACAATTAAACGACGCATAATTGATTTGCACAGCTAAAATAATAAAATAAAAGCTACTTGTAAATTAAATTACAGCACCATTCATACTTGTAAAAGAAACTACAAGCCAACGCTAATAATTTCTACTTGTATTTTCTTTATGCAACAGATACTTGTAAATTCCACTAATATTATTAGTGCGGTTTACTTGTAATATTAGTCTTGTAAATTAATACTTGTAGATTCATTATGCAACAGAAAAATACAAGTTACAAGCTACTCTACTAATATTATTAGTAAAATTTCGATTATGCTACAGGCCCCAGGAGTGTGCAAAAAAAGAGAAGAAAAGAAAAATCAGGAAACGAGACGCAGTCAAATAAGTTCAATGTTTTTCGAGAATTCAAGGATTTGCTTCTAGATTCCTTTAGTGTTTTGGTCTGCAATTATTTCAGATTTTTATCTCAAACTTCTATTAAATAAAGCAAACAGATTGTTTTTAATCTTTATATATAAAAATAAAATGGTCTGTGTTTGTGGCAGTTAAGTTCATTATAGTTTCCGATGGGTTTAAATCCTTTGGAAAAAAAATTCTGTAAATGTTTCTGTGGGAATAGCCAAAAGAACTTCAAATATATAATTTCCAGAGGATTTTCGGAAGAAATGACAGAAGAATTCCAAAACTATTCTTCTGGGGCTTCCTGAAGGAATATTTTGAGAAATACCTGGAGGGATTTCCGGTTTAATTTCTGGAGGAATTCGCAATTGAATGTCCATAAGAATACCTAGACAAACTTCGGGGATGGGTAGAAGTAGCGTTAGAAATTCTTTGTGAGATTCGAAAGAAGTTCAGGGAATATTTTTGGAGAGTTCTCTAAGTAAGGAAGAATTCTTGGAGGAGTTTCTGGAGGAACTCCAGCGAGAATTTCAGGAGATTCCCTGAGGAAATCTGGTGGATATTCTAGAGGGATATCCGAATAATATAAATCTAAGTTTCTTGAGAAATTCACGGGTATATTTTGTAATAACTACTATGAAATATCTGAACTCCAGGAGTCCAGAGGGCTGCGAAATGGTGAGTTGACATCCGGGAAGGGGCGCCTAACATAGCTCTGGTCCTCACAAGTTCCAATACTCACGCTTCCACGGGACTTCCGATGACAATTGACCGCCAGCTAAGGGTTGCGTACTTAGCTGGTAGTGCAGCCTGGGCACTGTTGTCCTTCTGACATCAGCTAGAGTGAGAGGGTGCGTACTGTGTACTGCCTAGGATGTGGTGGGGTTCGACAGTGGGCTCTGTTGAACTTCTGCTATACTCTGATTTACGAGGTGAACACGCTTCCCGGCATCGCGGAGTTGGCTTCCTAATAAGCGCTCAGGCACACTCTGCGCTTATGAAGTGGGAACCTATAAATGAAAGGATAATCGTTGCCAGATTTAGAACACGGGTCCGAAACCTTACTATAATCCAATGTTATGCACCAACCGATGCTGCCGATTGGCAAGACAAAGAGAACTTCTATAGTCAACCCAATGCCGTCGTAGATAGAATTCCGAAGGGTGATATCAAGATCTGTTTGGGCGACTTCAATGCGAAGATCTGATCCGACAACTCGAACCATGAGCGCATTATGGGACGCCATGGTCTCGGAGAAATGAGCGAAAACGGAGAGCTGTTCGCAGAATTTTGTGGTAATAACGACATGGTGATCGGGGGATCGCTCTTCCCTCATCGACCGGTTCACAAGGTCACGTGGGTCTCCCGTGACGCTTTACAGAAAATCAAATCTACCACATCTGCATCAGCCGAAAATGGAAACGGAGCCTTCTTGATGTACGGAATAAACGTAGTGCCGATATCGCGTCTGATCATCACCTCCTCATCGGCGAAATACGCCTGCGCATTGCGC
This sequence comes from Armigeres subalbatus, assembly GCF_024139115.2. Classification (NCBI taxonomy): domain Eukaryota; kingdom Metazoa; phylum Arthropoda; class Insecta; order Diptera; family Culicidae; genus Armigeres; species Armigeres subalbatus. The sequence continues at coordinate 5,039,003 of NC_085141.1, read as the reverse complement.
GGATTCGTCGGCAGGGGGAAAGAGTTGGACGACGATTCAACACACGCCGACTGGAAGATGCCACGGTGAAACGGTCCTTCGTTGAAGAACTGGAGACGCGTGCTGCAGATATTCCGGAAGGTGACAGCGTGGAAGACCAATGAACCGCCATCAAGAATGCCTTCATCGCCACCAGCGAGAACAATCTGGGTGAACTGCGCACCCGGAGAAATCAATGGATCACCGATGAGACCTGCACGCTTAAAGTCAAGTACACATCGCATGAATAGCTTTCACACATCCCGGCGACGCCTTGGCCAACTCTCACTATGAGTGAAAATTTTGTGTGAAACATAAGCAGTCGCTGTGTACTGTCTCACATGTGCATGATATGTGTAAGTGAGTTTGCCTCGAACTGTCAAAGTCCCTTTGGGTCGCTATGATGGCGAACGTGTGCAGAATGTGCTGCACGAAATCGAACTTTTTCGGAGGTTTTTCATTTTGTTTTGATGGCGAAACAAAAAAAAAGTGCGAATACAATCATCGCACTTTGTTTTGTTGATCGAAACGATTGGAGAAGCCTCCGAATAAGTATGGAAAAGTTGGCTTACTTTAACATTAACAATTGAGGTTAGGTTCGATTTCCGACTGCTCTCTCGCTGTGTAAAATGAACTCACCGAAAATCATCGGCCATCGGTTACACAAAAATGAGTAACATCGTAGTTACTCATAATATGAGTTGTTCCAGGAGAGGCCCGTTTTGTGTGAACGGAACACAAAAATATGTAAGTCATTTTAAGCGTGTGGAGGAAGATAGAGGAGCGAAGAGAAGCCAAAGCCGCGATAGAGCGATCAAAAACCAGAGGAGCCAAAGTCTTAGCCCGTCAACGATACGCGGCTCTTGAGAAGGAAGTAAAACGCTCATGTCGACGGGACAAGCGAGCGTGGGCAGACTCTCTGGCCGACGAAGGAGAGAGAGCCGCCGCAACCGGGGACATTCGCCTCCTCTACGATATCTCACGACGCTTAAGCGGGGCGAAGATGAATGCAACGATGCCTGTGAACACGCTAAAAATGAACTACTCAAAATTGAGTCGAATCTCACTCATTTTCATTAAAAACGGGACAACTCAAAATTTGAGTAAAAGATACTACTTCAATAAAATGATGATTTCGCGAAAGTTAAGCTTGGCCTTCCATCAATTTTTAATACGACAGATGCGAATCAAGTTTATCTATCTATCTAAGTGCATTTTACGACAAACAGACTCCTAGTTTAAGTGCAATCATCATTTTGTTGAAGTAGTATCTTTTACTCAAATTTTGAGTTGTCCCGTTTTTAATGAAAATGAGTCGGATTCGACTCAATTTTGAGTAGTTCATTTTTAGCGTGAAAGACGCGAATGATCAGTTATTGACCGACCCAACTGACCAGCTGAAACGCTGGTTCGAGCACTTCGAACAACTTTTTCAAGTGCCAGCCAGGCTACCACCACCTCGGCATGATCTGCCTAGGATCCGACGTATAACACGCGTCAATACCGAAGCTCCATCACTGCTAGAGATTCAAACAACCATCCAAAGTATGAAATCGAATAAAGCCCCAGGGGTCGATCGAATATCAGCCGAGATGCTAAAAGCTGACCCCATGACATCCGCTCAACTACTGCATCGTTTATTTCGTAATATCTGGGACACCGCAACTTTCCCGGTCGACTGGATGCAAGGTATCTTAGTGAAGGTGCCCAAAAAGGGTGACCTGACTGTATGCGATAACTTGCGAGGCATTATGTTGCTGTGTACCTGTTACCGACGCGACAATCACAACAGAATTTGATCCCAAACGAACGGCGCTGGCGCGCGCCGATGTACCCAAAACAATGAAAATGATTCTTACAGCGACCCGTCCGCACATAATTAATTACGTGTGCGCCGCAGTGCAGTGCACTTCCAGCATAGGTCAGGGCGATTTGTTTGTGCTAGACTCAGCAGCACCACGTTCTGAACGCGCGCATCAAGCCCATACGGCGGATTGATGGGCGCGGGCAGAACGGCAATAACCAAAAATTGTAAAATGTAGAATAAGCAAAATTATGTATATATACCCTGCAGTATCAATAAAGATTGAAGTTTTCGTTTTAGTCTAAAGACGGCTGTCTGTTGGTTAAGACCGAAAAATCTCTAGCATCCAGTAAGGAAAGACTGATTTCCACTCTTCTGCAGCATAGACTTTCTGAGCAAAGTACCTATACTCGCGAGAAGATTAGGAAAGAAAGTATATCCACATGGTAGCTCAGTCTCTAGTAGATGAAACTCTCTTCCTGATTCCATCGCATAGGCTTTCAGAGCAAGGCAACTAGCAAGGATCGAAAATCCAGAGTGAAATCTATAGGACAGGGCCAAAGGTGCTGGTTGAAAGAGATGGCGCCACAACATTTGTAGTAAAATTAATTTTCTTGTATGGACAAATCACCCGTTCTCACTAACTACTCATCACAGCGATATGTGACCTAGGTAGAAAAGCTACAAATATTTTTCTGATTTTTTGTACCCTCATTGCATTTTGCAACTTTAAACAATAAATGAGATCTGATTACAGCTCCATACTAAACTCGAGCGATTTACTACAAATTTCTTTATGACTGCTCTCCACCTAGAGTGTACAAAAGTAACATTCATAACTTACGCTATTCAACGACAGTTGTCACTGCTGTATATGCAAAATCACATTGATATAAATACGCAGCATCGCCACCTTTCGCCTGATAGTGTCAATAACGCAATTTATACCAGCAGGTGTACAAGTGTTGCTGAAATGATTTGAAAGGGCCTCAAGCGGAATTTTAGCTAGAATGCCACTGGTCTCGTCCTATTAGAGTTGGTCCGCTTCGGCACAAGTCTCTTGCTAATACCCCGTTGCGTGTAAGGAAAGTCTCGTTCACCCTGGACCTTCGCACAGGGAGGCAATTCGCGCGCGTAACAGTACCGTTCTCAAAGTTCTGTGCAAAATTATCCTAGCCCGGATTCAGGAGAAGATCGATGCGACTCTCCGGCGGCAGCAAGCCGGATTCCGTGCCGGAAGATCCTGTATGGACCATATTGTCACGCTCCGCATCATTCTGGAGCAGGTCAACGAATTCCAAGAATCCCTTTACTTGGTATTCATTGACTACGAAAAAGCTTTCGACCGTCTCAATCACGAGAATATGTGGGGCGCCCTGAGACGCAAGGGGGTTCCTGAGAAAATCATCGGCCTCATCGAAGCACAGTACGAGGCCTTTTCGTGTAGAGTGCTGCACAATGGGGTCCTGTCTGACCCTATCCGGGTCGTGGCTGGTGTGAGGCAAGGATGTATTCTATCACCGTTACTGTTCCTCATCGTAATCGATGATATTCTGGTAGATGCGATTGACCGTGAACCAAACCGCGGGCTGTTATGGCAGCCTATAACCATGGAGCACCTAAACGACTTCGAATTGGCTGATGACGTTGCACTCCTCGCGCAACGGCGCTCTGATATGCAGAGTAAGCTCAACGACCTTGCCGAGCGCTCCTCCTCGGCAGGTTTAGTCATCAACGTCAACAAAACCAAATCGTTGGATGTAAACACGGTGACCCCTTCCAGTTTCACAGTACCCGGGCAACCAGTGGAGAATGTTGAAAGCTTCCAATATCTTGGTAGCCAAAAGATCAACATAGGCGCACGGATCCAGAAAGCAAGGGCTGCCTTTGCGAGTTTAAGAAATATCTGGAAAAACAGGCAGATAAGTGAACGCACCAAAATACGAATTTTCAACTCTAACGTGAAATCTGTGCTGTTATACGCTAGCGAAACATGGTGTGTATCAGTGGAGAACACTCAACGGCTGCAGGTGTTCATTAACAGATGCCTGCGGTATATAATTCGGGCCTGGTGGCCTCACAGCTGGATCTCAAACAACGAGCTCCATCGTCGTTGTCACCAGAGGCCGATAGCAACAGAAATTCGAGATCGGAAGTGGGGCTGGGTCGGTCACACTCTGCGTAGGGGCGGAAAGGAAATCTGTAAACAAGCATTAGACTGGAACCCAGCGGGACATCGCAGCAGAGGCAGACCCAGAGGCTCATGGCGGCGAAGCCTCAATAAAGAAATAAAAGAAGTCGACCAAAATCAAACCAGGCAACAGGTTAAAGCGATAGCCGGGCAACGCTCAGGATGGAGAACTTTCAAGTCAGCCCTTTGCACCACCAGAGGTGTACAGGATCCATAAGTAAGAAGTCCAGAGAAATTTTAAAAACGATGTTTGGGGAACTACTTCAGGAACTTCCGGAAGAATTCCTGCAGCAATCTACGGAGGAATTATCTGAGGGGATTCCGGAACAATTCTCTTGAAGAACTTATGAAGGAATTCCTAGAGAAACTGCTGAAAAAAATCTTAAAGAATCTTTTTGTATGGAATTTTTTTTAAATTCCGAGAAGAATACTTAGAGGAACTTCCGCAGGAATTTCCGGAGAATTTCCTGGACGAACTTCCGGAGGAATATCTGAATCAACTTCTGGAGGAATTGCTGGAGGAACTTCCGTAGGAGCTCCTGGAGGAACTTCCGGAGGAACTCCTGGAGGTATTTTCGGAGGAACTCCTGAAGGAGCTTCCGGAAGAACTCCTGGAGGAACTTCCGGAAGAACTCCAGGAGGAACTTCCAGAGGTATTCCTGGGGGAACTTCCGCAGGAGGAACTTCCGGAGGAACTCCTGGAGGAACTTTCGGAGGAACTCTTGGAATAACTCTGAGGAACTTCCGGAGGAACCCCAGGAGAAACCTCCGAAGGAATTCCTGGAGGAACTTCCGAAGGAACTCCTGGAGGAACTTCCGAAGGAATTTCTGGAGGAACTTCCGGAGGAACCCATGGAGGAACTTGCGGAGGAATCCATAGAGGAACTTCCGGAGGAATCCATGGAGGAACTTCCGGAGGAATACATGGATGAACTTCCAGAAGAATCCCTGGAGGAATTTTCGGAAGAATTTCTGAAGAACCTCCCGGAAGAATTCCTGGAATAACTTTCGGAGGAATTCCTGGAGAAACTTTCGGAAGACATCCTGGAGTAAATTTAGGAGTAAATTCCAGACAAAATCCTGAAGAAACTTCTGTAGTAATTTTCCAAAGAAATCCTGAAGAAACTTATGGACGAAATCCTGCAGGATCTTCCAGACGAAATCCTAGAAAAAGTTTCGGACGAGATCATGCAAGCACTTTTTGGATGAGCTTTTGGGGAATTTCTGGATGAAATTCCAAAGGAATTCCTGGAGGAAGTTTCGGGCGAAATACTGCAGGAACTTCCGCCCGAAACCCTGGAGGAACTTCCGGACAAAATCCTGAATAAACTTCCAGACGAAAACCTACAGCAACTTCCGGACAAAATTCTGGAGGAATTTCCAGATGAAATCCTGGAGGAACTTCCGGAAGAATTCATGAAGAAACTTCCTGGAGATACTTCCGAAGAAATATCTGGAGGAACTTCCAGACGAAATCCTGGAGGAACTTTCGGACGAAATCCTGGAGAGATTTTTGGACCAAATCTGGGAGGAATTTCCGGAAGAAAACATGGAAAGACTTCCGGACGAAATCCTGAAGAAACTTCCGGGTGAAATACTGGAGGAACTTCCGGACAAAATTCTGAAGGAACTTCTGATCGAAATCTTGGAGGAACTTCCGGATGTAATCCTGTAATCCTTTCAGACGAAATCCTTGAGGAACTTCCGGAATAATTCCTGGATAATGTCCGAAGAAATATGTGGAGAAATGTCCAGAGGAATGTCTTGATGAACTTCCTATCGAACTCGTGGAAAAAAACCCTAAGGTATCCGTTGATGAACTTCTGGAAAATACCGGAGAATTATTGACGCTTGCAATTAGTCCACGCCGACCCACGCCACCGCGTCGCCGCCGGCTATCTTCTACGGCGTAACGCTGCCACGCCGCCGCCGTTGGCTAAAAATGATCTATAACGCCGCCGCCGGTAAAATTACAATCGAAGCACAGGTCTATTCCGGAGGAATTCCTAGAGGAACTTCCAAAGGGATTCCCGGAGAAGCTTCCGGGAGATCTTCCAGAGGAACACGCCACGACGCCACCGCTGGTTGAAATAGATCTATCACGCCACCGCCGATAAAATGTCAATCAGTGCACTGGTCTACTTCTTACTTCGCACTACTAACTTTTTACAGTGAGAAGTGAGAAATGAGGAGTGAGAAGTTAGACGTCCCACTACTCACTTCTCATTTCTCATTGCTCACTGTAGAAAATAAGAAGTGAGTGGTGAGACGTCGCCCTTCGCACTTTTCTTAGGAAGGAATTCTTGTAGAAATCAAAAAAAGTAAGAAAATTCCATTGGAAATTCTTCCGAAGATTCTTTTGATAATTCCTTAGGAAATTCCTTCAGAAATTTGTTTAGAAATTCTTATCCCAAATCTATTTTGGTTATTCTTCGGAAATTCCTCCTGAAATACTCCTCCAGAAATAATTTATAGAACTCCCATTGCACATTGGGCAGACAGAGGAAGGGCTAAGGATTGCTCTGCATATTTTGGTATTGGGGAATTCGATGGAATTTGAGGTTTTCCATCATTTAAAAAAACGGATTTTTGTACTTGGAAATTAAAATCATCAATTCTAGAAGTGTTATAAACCGAAAATTAGCCCTTCCTCTGTCTAACCCAGGGAGAAATGGATCCCCCTTTTCCCCCATTCAAAAATACAGGCATTTGAAAACAAAAGATTTTTTTTAAGAAAAACAGTTATATCTCTGCAATCCAATAATAAATTCACTCGGTAATGTAACTAAAACTTTGTAGAAGACATTGATAAAAATTAAAACTCAAAAATTACAATCAAAATAATGATTTTTTAGGGTGACCCTAACATAATTATTTAAAATTATCATAACAAATGGATCAAACGACGTACAACAATGGTTTCTTAAGCAAAACGCCTTGAAATTAAATAAGGAATAACTTTCCAGAACTTCGTACAATGCTAAAATCAGAAATATGAAAGTTAAAAAATTTATCTCAAAATATAGTGGGCCACCCTATTGCAACAAATTTCAGAATAAAGCTTAAATAATAAGCTTTGACTTTGCTGAAGACACTTTGATCCTAAAATATTATCATTGTGGTGAAAATATTTTTTTCCTCCTAATTTCACGACGTGGCCCACTGTGCATTTGAATATTGCTCCAAGGATTTTTTTCGTATAGCCTCTCGAAAGGCCTTTGTAAATTTCTCCAGAAATTCCAATGTAAGAATTCCTTCCAAAATTCATGCAGGAATTATTCCGGAAATTTATTTGAAACTAGTGGACCCGGCAGACGTTGTCCTGCATAGTAGGCGAAAATGCGCGTTGTGAACTGCCCTTGCGAAATTCTCATACAAATCTTTGTTTTAGTTATTTATTATTTACTCGATCTTATTCTTGATTTTCGCAAGAGGAAATATCATATAAACCCGTCGGAAACGATAACCATCATACTTACTGAAGGAATGAAGAAAATCTATCTAGCCGTTTTTGAGTTATGCGGATACGAACACAGACAATTTCATTTTTATTATATAGATAATTCATCCGGAGAATTATGGAAAAATGAAATAAGAAATCTTAAGAGATTTTTTGGAGGAATTTCAAACAAAAATTTCAAAGTATTTCCTAAAGAAACTTAGCAAGGAATTTCTAAAGAATTCTCGAAGAAATTCCCTAGATAACTTCTGAATGAAATTCACGACAGATTCTCAGAAGAAATTCTAAAGGATTTTCTGAACAGATTTCCAAAAGAGAACACGCAACGGAAGTCTAAAGGTTTAAAAATAATGTCAGTAAGAATAGCTAAATAAATCCGAAGGAAAAACCAAAGGAATGGGTTTTTTTACCCCATTCCCGGCCTAACATGCGTACGACTGCATTATTTAATTGATATTTATGACAGGAAGCAAATTTTACTGAATTTTGTGGGCCATATAATACTACAATGAGGTTCACTTCTGCTTAAAAAATAGCTATTCTTGCTACACATCATTTGAAACAGCTTTTATTAGATTTTAATTAACGAGGTAGCACATATATCAGTCACAGTGATTGCTTTTCCGGCAAAGGGGTCGTACACTAATTACGTAAGCACTTATGGAGGGAGAGGAGGCGTCTGCCATTTTCTTACGCTCCATATAAACAAAAAAATAATTTGTATGAGAAAAATCTTGGGGTTGAAAAACCTTGAAAAAATGCTTTCGTAATTAGTGCACGGCCCCATACTTGAATTCATAATAAGCGATTTTCACTCCATCTCTCATCATCTTAATCCCTCATTATCGGGACGGTGCAACTTAAACAAAAATATATACGTTCGACGACAACGTGATGCCAGATGGTATTACTCATACATAATCATAATAATTTTTATTTGGTTTGTTCGTTAGGTAGATTAGTAAAATAATGCTGTCAAGTCCTGTACGAGACACTGAGGACGACCTTACTGTTGAGGGCAGTAACAATTAAATGGAATAGTACGAACTGGTTTTGACAGGAAAATAATTCTAATAGAAATTACAGACATGGATGAGCAATAGACAAGTGATGCCATTCAGCAGAAGTGCATCGAATTTTATTCGTGCTGTGGAAATTCCCTTAAGAATTTCTTTGGGAAATTCTTCGGAAATAACTATGGATAATCTCTGGGGAATTCTATCAGAAACACTTGCGGTAATTGTTCTTGGAGATATCTTTCAGAAATTTCTCCGGGAAATCCTTGGAAAGTCCAGATTATTTTCGGAAACACCTTACGAAATATCTTCGTGCTTTCCTCCAGAAATTGCTCCGCAAATGCTTCTAGAGATTTCTTCAAGAATTCTTTTGCAAATTCTTTTAAGATTTTTTCAGAAATTCGTTTAGAAATTCCTTCGGTAATTCTTTTAGAAATTTGTAAGTTCCACTGGAGATTTGGAATTTCTACGGTAACCTGTTCAGAAATTCCATTAAGGATGGAAATTATTTCAGGGATTCCAAAATGTTCTTTTTTTTTTATTTTTTCGATGAATTCCTATGGAAATTGCCTCAGGAATTCCTGCCTAAAGTAACTCTTTCAATTTTTCAAAATGATTTTCATCAGCTACTATACCAGAACTCTCTCAAACAAATTCTTTGTGATTTCCCTTAAGAATTCCCTTTCGAAACTCCAGGAAGAAATGCTTGAAATTCCTTCAAAATTCCTCCTAGGGAATTCATTAATTCACCCTTGAATTCTATACGTTGGGCAGCAAATAAACTCGTTTCTACAAATAAAGACTGCGTCGCCGTAAAATAAATATTAAATAAAAATTCTTTCGGAAATTTAATTAGAAACTCCCTAAGGCTCTCGAGTATTCCTTGAGAATTTCTTTTGGAAGTCAGAAATTCATTCAGACATTCTCTCCAAAATTACTTCAATAGTAATTTCATTGACATTTCCGTTAGAAACTCTTTCGAAAATTCTTTCATTCTTTGATAAATTTCAGAAAAAAATCTTCCAACAAAATTTCCGGAATCATTCCTGCAGCAATTTTAAATAGAATTTCGTATGGTTTTACCAAAAGCAAGAGGAAGTTCCGATGGAATATCCGGATGAATTTACAAAGACTTCTTCAGAGGATCTTCCAAAATAATCTCTGGAGAAATGACAAAAGAAGTTAGGCCGTTACAAATATTTAATTAACATTTTGTCCTACTGGTCTCCGAAAGGTCAAGGGGAAATAAAATAAAAAAATAAATATTAAAATGAAATAAATTAAAAAACACCTCGGATTTGTTTAAGGATGTTTTGAAAATCCTCAAAATTATCCGAATTTTATTTTGTTGCCCCCTCAAAATATTATTTTTTTGGCAAAAAAATCCGAGGGGGAGGGAGACAAAATAGCTTTTTTTAAATAATTGTATTGGCCTTAATAGTTAAAAATTATTCTAAATTATTCCTGGCGGGAATTCATGGCATGGAAAGAACTTCTGATAAATTTCAGAATGAATTCTCAAACAAATCTGCAAAGCAAAACCTTAAAAAAAAAATTGAAGGAATTGCTGAAATTATTTCCGATGGAGTTCTTACTGGAATTTACGAAGGATTTCCCAAAAATTATCGAAGAAATACCTATCAGAATTTCCAAAGAAGTTCCAAGATTTATTCAAAAATTCTTTCTGAAAAAACTCAAAGAAATTCTAGGAAAATCAGTTTTTTTCAGAGTAATTTTGGGAAAATATTCGATTTGGTAAGTCACGTATCCCATCGTGCCCCAGTTTAGCTCCGTCAGTGACTCTTCTGATATTTGTACTCGAAAATTCATGAAAATCTGTTATGGCATGAAATGTTTCAAGAGAAAAACGTCCGTGGGATTCCGGAAGTAGCCAATAACTTTCACTATTTATAGTCTTCAAACAAGCTTATTTGTTAGAAAAATCACTTTTTGACCAATCCGTCCGACGCAGATTAACAAAAAAAAACTATTTTCCGTTTTTTGCTATGCGCCATGGATCGACATGCGGAAATAGTGAAAACTAATCAAATACGCGATGGAGGGCGAAAGAGTGGCACTCGAGGAGCTGATATAATAATTAAATTGCAAAATGTTCGCGCCAATATTTACCAGCGGAAGCACCGGCAAATATAGGAAGCAAACCAAACTTGAGCATTAATACGTCTTTATCGAGTTCACCCACACCGGAGATCGGCTGCTTGCCATAGTTGTTAAGGTATGCATTGCGATGGAGTCGAGCTCGGGTTACCATATTTGATTCGACTGAGAAGTGTACAGTCGTTATGATTCTTAATATTCGAACAAGCGCGCTGACATTCTTTGAGGTTCGAAACTTATTTCATATGTTTTTCACCGGTGATGGACCAACTGTATGTTTAATTCTATTTATTGAACGGCTACTCAGTCTTACAATTTTCACAACGAGTTTATTATTTACCCGACGTTTTGACACGGGAATTGTGTCTTTTTCAAGGGGAAAATATTTCTGTTGTTTGTCGACGTATGTTTAGTCGGTTTAGACGGTTCAAGTTAGACTTAACATTCGACGACAAACAACAGAAATATTTTTCGCTTGAAAAAGACACAATTCCCGTGTCGAAACGTCGGGTAAATAATAAACTCGTTGTAAAATAGTAAAACTGAGTAGCTGTTCAATAAATAGACTTATATCATTTGTTTTAGACGATAAAACATTAAATAAATCTTCTCTAGGGGCCATCCACAAAGTACGTCACGCTCCTAGGGGAGGGGGGTTCTGAGCAGCGTGACGACTCATACAAAAATTTTACAAGTTTATTGCAAAAGTGTGACGAAGGGTGGAGGGGGTTGAAAATCGCTAAATTTTGCGTGACGTACTTTATGGATCTTCCTTATTCTTCTCATTTTCATTGGCATTACATTACCCACTGGGACATTGCCGCCTCGCAGCTCACAGCTATTAACCGCGAGGTTTCTAAGCCAAGTAACCATTTCTGCATTCGTATATCATAAGGCTAACACGATGATACTTTTATGACCAGGGAAGTCGAGACAATTTCCGAAAACTGTCTAAACCGGAACTGGTCTTGCTTTGTAGCCGCGAATCTTACCGCACGGCTAAGGAGAATTAAATAAATATTGAGTGACAAAACAGGATCTTGAAAAATATTTTTAAAAAATACTTCTGTGCCAAAATAATATGCGATTGTGGACTCGAAGAAACCACCTGGTGACCCTAAGTCGAGCGGAAAAGCGGTTCGTTTCCTTTTCCTATCAAAACTCGCACTTTCTCTAGCCGGGATTTATCCATGCTGGAAATTATTGCTGCCCAAGGGCAATACCGGAGCCAGGCCAGGCCAGGCAGCACTCATGCGATGATTTACGAGTAGCAAGCAACCGAAAGTCTGCTGTATGTGAACAACCATCAGAGGTGTACGTTGAGTGGTTCTGTTGATAAACTGCCGTATCAGATTGTTGTAAATGGAGGCTTTAGTTGTTTGCTATAGATTATGACCAACATTCGGTGAGGGCGATGCGAGTGGGTAAGTCCTCAACAAGACTGTTCGGCAAACCTGAATTATTATGAGGGAATACAGCAAAGTCTATGTCAAGTACAAGTATTGAAAAGGGTCTGAACTGAGATTTTTATTCGTATATTTACTTTTCCTCGTTCTTTTGCTGTAACGAAGATGGTTTTACCTTTTTGCAGAGCTCGCGCCACATATGTTACTTTTGATTTTAACGTCCTTCGATCTACTTTACAAATACTTCGTGATATGCGGAATTTGGAATAAGCAAAAAGAGTTTCTCCATTAAATTAGGATCTTTTCCTTAATCACTCTCGACTTGGTATCGGGAACTCGTTATGAGACGGCAGCCGGAAATTGCGTGATCCTTGCCCCTTACAAATCCATAGTGAGTCCACAGAGGCCGTGGTATCTTGCTGTAGTAATCTGCTACCACCCGGACAAGTGTAGACATGTAGATAGAAGCCAACCGCAGTTGAGATATTGCTGCCTTACCCACTGTGTGCAGCGCCGTTCGTTTTTAATCGCTCTCGAGCCACGGTGGTGTTGGTTCCTTCGTCCTTCGGCTGGGTGTGGAACTTTTTCTAACTGTGGGGGGTAGTTTGCGTGAAAAGTTGTGGGCTTATATCTTCCACACACGGTGGCGTGCTAACGGTACACTCTCCCAACAATTATAGAGCATTTTTTGGGAGTATAATTGCATTTGCAATTTCATTGATCTAGACTGCCGTTGATCAATGAAAGCTTTAGATCAGGTCAAGAAAATAATGTTATAATTCTACAACAGAATTCATTATCCCGAGTAACACACTTTTTTTTCCAAGTTCGTTTATTTGGTAGGCTCAGGCGTGTATAACACTTTACGGAGCCATGGTTCTTTGTGATATATACAATCAATATCATTTTATTATACAGTTAATAAGAGAGGGGAAGGAGCCAGCGTACTCGTGGTGACTCGAGGTTAGTTTACAATGTTTAGGGATGGACGGGGCTTAGGATTTGGGATAAGGAAATTTCAGCTTCTCATCCGGGCATTTGGCGTCAGTGACGATGTGGCGTGTCGTCATGCTCGAGGAATGGTTCGACTGGGAGCATCTTCCGGATGGCAAGAGCTATGGAGCTCTACGGGACAAAAAGGCAGAGACTAAACAAAAAAAAACTTTGAAGAAAGAAGAAAAAAAACAAAATATTAAATTTTGATGTCAGAAGCACAAAGAAAACTATAAATGGCCTGCATATAGACAACATCACGATCTCCCAAAACACCGCGAACTTCCCTGAAGGGTTGTTTACCTCGGGCCACAAGGGTATCCAATAATTGCTCTCTGGAGGCGTCATTTTCCGAGCAGGACCAAACTACGTGATCGATGTCATCATAACCGGCTCCGCACCTACATAAGTTGCTATCGACAAGGTTTATTCTGTACAGATGTGCGTTTAGTGAATAGTGATTAGACATAAGTCTCGACATCACGCGAATGAAGCCTCGACTTAAGTCCTCACCTCTGAACCACGCTCGCCCAGAAACTTTTGGAACTATAGAAAATAGCCACCGTCCAAGTTCGTTGTGTGTCCAATTTCTTTGCCAACTTTGAAGAGTACTCTGACGGACTAATGGGAAAAACTCGTTACTCGAGAATTGTCTATCATAAACCTCACCTTCCTGTGCGCCCACCTTTGCCAGCGAGTCTGCCTTCTCATTGCCGTAGATTGAGCAGTGAGAAGGGACCCAAGCAAAGGTAATCTTGAATGATCTTTCGATCAAAACACGCATCTGCTCTCTTATGTTTGTAAGAAAGTAAGATGCGTGCTTAACAGGTTTCATCGACCGGAGTGCCTCGATAGAACTAAGACTATCCGAGAAGATGAAATAATGGTCTACGGGCTGATTGGAAATTATCCCCAAAGCGAAGTTAATTGCTGCCAGCTCAGCAACATAAACCGAACACGGTTCCTGAAGTTTTTGGAAGGTGGTTGAAGTTACATTGAAAACACCGAAGCCAGTGGATCCGTTGATTGAACCGTTGCGAGAACCATCAGTGAAGTATCTGTTGTTGCAATTGACATGTTCATATTTTTCAGAAAAAAGTGAGGGAATATATATTTGTCGAAGATGATCTGGTATTCCTTGAATAGCATGTTTCATGGACAGATCGTATTCAATTGAGGAACTGTCGTTGGTGAAGTGAACTCGAGGGGGATTATAACACGGAAGACAAAGATCTGACGATATGTAGTTGAGATAAACTCTCAGGAATCTTGAACGACAAGTTAGTTCAAGCATATTATCGAAGTTATCTAGAACAAGTGTGTTACTTGTTCCACATTTGATGAGTATTCTAAGTGAGAGCTCCCAGTAACGGTGCTTTAAAGGAGTGACTCCAGCAAGCACCTCCAGGCTCATGTTATGCGTTGAATGCATGCAACCAAGGGCAATACGCAAACAACGATACTGAATTCGTTCCAATTTTATCAGGTGGCAATCAGCTGCTGAGAGGAAGCAGAAGGAGCCATACTCTAAAACAGAGAGAATAGTCGTTCTATAGAGTTTGATGAGGTCTTCCGGGTGAGCACCCCACCATGTTCCGGAGATAGAACGTAGAAAATGGATCCTTTTCCGGCATTTTTGTATCAAATACTCAATGTGGAGTTTCCAGGTACATTTGGAATCAAACACGACCCCAAGGTATTTAGAAGATAAAGATTGGTTGATGTCATCATTCAACAGCTTGAGTTTCAGTTGAGTAGGATACCGCTTCTTAGTAAACACAACCAATTGAGTTTTTTGCGGTGAAAACTCGATCCCTAAATGTCTGGCCCAAACAGTCAGATTATCTAAGGTACTTTGCAATGGTCCTTGCAAGACAGCTGCACATGGACCTCTTAGAGAGACCACGGCATCATCTGCAAGTTGTCTGAGCGTGCATTGTCCTTCCAAACAATTGTCAATATCTTTGACATAGAAATTATAAAGCAAGGGACTTAAACACGAACCTTGGGGAAGGCCCATGTAGCTATTTCTGGAAGTTGTCAGAGTGCCGAGTGTGAAGTTCATTTGTTTTTCTGACAACAAATTGTACAAGAAATTATTCAAAATAACGGGTAATCCACTACTGTGCAGATTGCCTGACAGTACTTCTATGGAAACTGAATCAAAAGCGCCCTTAATGTCCAAGAATACTGAAGCCAATTGCTCCTTGTGCGCAAAGGCCAATTGTATATCTGAAGAAAGCAACGCTAGACAATCGTTTGTTCCTTTCCCTTTTCTAAATCCAAACTGAGTATTTGAAAGCAATGCATTTTCTTCGACCCAATGGTCGACTCTTGAAAGGATCATTTTCTCCAATAATTTTCTCATGCATGATAGCATGGCAATCGGTCGGTATGAATTGTGATTAGACGCTGGTTTCCCAGGCTTTTGAATAGCTATTACTTTGACCTGTCGCCATTCAGGTGGCACAATGTTGTACTCCATGAAACAGTTGTACAGGTCAAGTAATCGTCTTTTGCGATATCTGGGAGGTTTTCAGAAGATTGAATTTGATGTTATCGCATCCCGGAGCAGAGTTATTCGATGAAAGAAGAGACATAGAAAGTTCCAGCATTGTGAATGGTCCACACAAAGAACCGGGATCAGTGACATATTCTCGAAATAGCGGTTCTGCTGGTACGGAATCTGGGCAGACCTTTTTTGCGAAGTTGAATATCCATCGATTGGAGTATTCTTCACTCTCATTGGTGGAAATGCGGTTCCGCATGTTGCGGGCCGTTTTCCAAAGTGTTGTCATTGAGGTTTCTCGCGATAGTCCTCGACAAAACGACGCCAGTAGCTACGTTTTTTGCCTTGAGAAGATTTTTGAGCTTTCTTTCGAGCCTCAAATACTCTTCAAAGCTCGGACCTTCCGTGTTTACGGAAGGCCTTAAAACATCAGATTTCTCAGAATACAACTTAGTACATTCATCATCCCATCCAGGAGTGGCTGGTCTTCTTATGACAGATGTACTTGGAACGCGTCGTTTCTGAGCTTCTAGTGCGCTTTTTGAATCAACTCAGTAAGGAATCGATATTCATCCAATGGTGGAAGAGTATCAGTTGATTCAATACCAATTTTAACCGCCGATTTTGGCCAGTCAATGTTTTTCGTGAGGTCGAAAGGAACATTAACTGGCTCAGATTGTTGATAGCTACTTTTAATTGTGGTAACTATCGGCATATGATCACTACCATGGGGATCTTGAATTACCTTCCACGTGCAATCTAATGATAGTGAATTTGAACATAAAGACAGATCAATACGGCTTTGTTGACCATTTGGTCCTATTCGAGTTACTTCACCAGTGTTCAAAATATTCAAATTGAAATCGTCACACAAATCATAGAAAATAGGCGCTCTATAATCGTCATACGTTTCGCCCCATCCAATACCATGTGCGTTCATATCACCCAATATCAATACTGGAGATGATAGGAGAGAGACTGCGCTCCAAAAATGTCGACGATTAATAGAGGCATTTGGAGGAATGTACACTGAAGCTATGCAAAGATCTTTATTCTTCACATTTACTTGGCATGCGACGATTTCTAAGCCGGGAACAGTCGGAATGGGAATTCTGTAGAAGGAGTAGCATTTTTTGATCCCCAAAAGAACGCCACCATAATGATCATCCCGATCTTGGCGAATAATGTTAAAATCGTGGAAGTTGATTTCATCTTCAGAAGAAAGCCATGTTTCACAGAGTGCAAATATATCGCAATCGGAATTGCGAATCAAAAACTTGAACACGTCTAATTTATTTTTCAGACTGTGACAGTTCCACTGCAGCACAGTGATTGTATCTTCGGTGTTGGCCGTATTATCCATCGAAAGATACAATTTCTGCAAGAAGGGCCATGAAACAGTCAATTGCTTTAGATAACTTTCAACTGTTGGAATAAAGAGGTCAATGATTGGCCTCAATGAATTCGGAATATTGAACAAGTTCAAAAACGGTCCACGAGGTCCTTAAAGGAGATCAATCCTCGCTTGGACGGAATACTTTTTCTAGAAGTGCGAATTTGTTTTTTCTTTCGTTGATTCTTCCTAGCCGGATGTTTCTTCGAAACATCGGATTTAGGCAATGGCGGGAATGCCTTACTGCAACTAGGATCAAAAGAAGCAGTAGGGACAGATTGCTTCGGGATTTTAAATAAACCCCCATTACCTTCAGATTTTGCCAAGCTTTTATGGATGATTTTGTTCTCTTGCGGCGCGATCCCGGGGAAGACGGTTGCTTCCTCTTTTCGGGCACGTGTACCTCCGCAGGATCATCCATATCGGCTGCGTCAGAGTCCAATTCATCAATGGATATGGAATCATAATAATCACTCACACGAACGGTGGCTGAAAAAGCAGTCGATGCAGTGGCTGTGGCGGATGTGTCTTGCGACTTAACCATTTCCGCATACGACTGCTTGGAGCGCTGTACCAACGAGCGCTTCACTTTTTGGGTGCGCTTTTTGTACACCGGGCATTCCTGCAAACCATGGGGAGGATTCAAACCACAATAAGCACATTTTGTTGCTTGTTGCTGGCAGAACTCCTCCGATGTCTTTCTGAGCATTTGCCACAACGTGGTTTGTTGTCACAAAACTCGGCAGTGTGACCAAGTTGTTTGCAGTTGGTACAATTAAATACCCTTGGCACAAAAAGACGCACCGGAAACAACATATTTTCTATATCTACATACTTTGGAAGCATCGAACCGGCGAATGTCACCCGAAGCGAGCCCGACTTGGAATAAACCTTTTGCCATCTACCGTGGCTGCTGAATGCAATTCCTTGCAGTCCAGAATATCCACGGTAGATTGCAGGGCGTTCTTTAGGCGACCTTTCCCTGCAAGCACATCCTTGCAAGTCAAGCTCGCTGCGTTGATTACGCCTTCTATCTCGACCTCCCGCGAGGGCACATAAACTAAATATTCAACATTGTACGCCCTGTCGCCAGCAATTTCATTCGCCACCTGGTATGTAGGTGCGGTGATGCGTAGTTTGTTCCTGTTGATTTGGCTGAATTCAAGCTTCGTAAAACGACGCGTCAAATCTCGTTTTATGCCCAGAAAATCTAGGCTCTTCACTTTCTGCCGAAAGTAAACAACCCAAGGCCCAGGCGAAGCCGCATGGTACAATCGTGTGCGCCCTGCATCTTTTGGAGGCCCATTGCCTTCCACAGTCTCTGTCTCCATTCTCACCCCGCAAGGTGGAAGGATGATTTTGCTTATGTTAACTTAAGACTAATAGCAAACCAGAAAAAAAAAACTAATTTAATTTATTCAATCAGTCCCACTCCGAATCAAGCAGATGGGAGAACAATAAAAACGTTTCTACTTATCTGCCCCTGCTGCTGTAGGTAGCAGCAGTAACAATAGCCTGCTTCACTGGCGTCGCCAGAAGCAGCTACTTCACTCGCCGACAGCGATCGCCTTGGATCCGTAGGTAGGCACCACACAATAGACTCGCACTACCGAACACAATCCGCGATGAGACACAGCACACACGTCTGGCTCGTTCGAACTATCGGCACGGAATGAGAGTAACACACTTGTCGTAGGCGAGTTCATGTGAATATAAAATTATTTAGAGCTTTTAGGGGAATGTCATGTAATACCAACACTTGATTGTAACTTTACAGACACGTATTTTTACCTCTATAGCTAGGCACTCCAAATTAACTATCTCGTATTTATCTTGACAGTTGAGATAGAATTACATATCTCTAAAGTTTCACCCGATCAGCGGATGCAAAATTTGCCCTTAGTTCTTTAGAAGAAGATCATATTCTACATATATGCCATATTATTAGATTCTTATGCAAACATGATGTAAGGTTCACAATTCAATGTCAAAGGCTTTATCATCATCATAAGGCATTTTTAAGGAGAATTGTAGATAAAAATAATAAAACGAGAGTATTCACATGGTAAAATTTACATTTGGATATTAGATGTCGATTGTTCGGAGTTCTTTAATTTTGGTGAAAGTGTAGAAGAATGTGCCTGAGAGTGTTTCAATAACCTGTTTGATCAGATATTTTTAAGGAAAAAAAAACTCTTTACAGTACAGATTGATATTCATCCCAATGATGATTGGGGAGTCGAAGCATCGTAATGTCGAATATAAAATGGTCTAAATACATAAACGGTGAGGCAATACTTTGATAACTTGTTGCTTTTCAACGCAATTTACGCAATCTAATTATTATTATTATTATTATTATTATTATTATAGAGTTTTGGCACTTCCTCAGCAAGCGTGCTGGGAATTTTCACCTACCCCGGGCAATCTGAATGCCAAAGGGGATTAGGCTCTGTGGATCTCATTCGCCGGTTGACTTAAAATCCTATAATAAACGTTTGCACCGGATGTATTAGTTATGGTGGTACAGGAATCTTCTTACGATGCTGCAAGTTCCAAGAACCACTGTCTTTTGGATGCTATGGAGGTTATGAGATAGTTCCAGCTCTCCTAAGGATCTCAGAAGAGATTTCGGGACGATTCCGGTTGCTGAGATAACAACCGGAATTATACGCACGTCCTCCAGGTGCCACATCTGCTTCAACTCCTCCGCCAAGTCGTGGTACTTCGTTATCTTGTTGGAGAATGTTGTTTGGACATTATGGTCTAGCGGTACAGCAATGTCGATGAGGGTTACCCGCTTCATCCTTTTGTCGTAGACCACAATATCGGGCTGATTGGCATGAATGAGGACATCCGTTATGATTTCGCGATCCCAGTACAGTTTCACGAAACTATTTTCCAGAACCGGGACAGGCACATATTTGTAGTAGGCGCCAAACTGGTTAAGTTGTGCTTTAAAGCAAGCTGTTGGTGCACAATCTTGGCTACTTCGTTATGACGACCGAGATAGGCTGAATCAGCTAAGGCTGAACACCCGGACACGATATGCTCGATCGTCTCTCCTACTGAATTGCACTTCCTGCAGCGGTCCTCCACGTTTTCGTGCAATATATAGTGCCGATAGTTCTTCGTCGCAATTACCCGGTCCTGGATGGCTACCATGAATCCTTCTGTTTCCGAGAAGAGTTCACCCCGCACCAGCCACGTATTCGACGCCGCTTTGTCGATATATTCCAGCTCCAGTTAATGGGGGTGCGTCCCATGTAACTCCTTCTGCTTCCACGATGCGATCATCTCGTCGACAGATTTGATGTCGCAATTCAGCTGATAGTCCTCCTGCGCCAGATGCAGGGCACTGAATCCGTGGTCAGCTTCACACACAGCGCGATAGATTTCGTGGCGGTTCTGGCTTTCCACGAAGTATCTTCGCAACTGCTGGATCTGGGAAACACATAGTGTTTGTATATCGGTGACGCCTCTTTCTCCTACTATACGTTGTAGGGGGACTCTTTCAATGGACGATTTTGGATGGCGCATGCGATGCTTAGTGAACGCCACTCGTACTGCTCGTTCTAACACCTCCAAGTCAGTCTTGGTCCATTTCAACACCCCGAAACTGTATGTCAACAAGGGCACGGCAAACGTTTTTTTCACATTCACCTTGTTGCCGGCCGACAAGAGGCTCTTCAAAATACCGTTGACACGATGCAAGAACTTTTCCTGCAGCTCTTTCTTGATCGTCGTATGGCGAATTCCTTTCAGTTGCAGGAAACCTAGGAACTTGTACGTTTCGCCTTCAACCATGTTTCGAATCTCCTCCTGTTCGTTGACGCGGAAACTGTCGGCATCCACCAGGTGACCCTGGTGTAGATGTATGGATCGACATTTATCGATACCAAACTCCATCCGGATGTCGTTGCTGAATACCGTTACAAGCCGCAGAAATTGGTGCAGCTTCTCCACAGATTCCGCAAACAGCTTCAAGTCGTCCATAAAGAAGGTGTGGGTAATGTTTGTACTCCTTTCCCCACTCTTCAAATGATAGCCATAGTTGTGTTGGTTGAGTGCTCTGCTAAGAGGGTTCATGGCAAGGCAAAACCATAGAGGACTAAAGGTATCGCCTTGGAATATCACCTTTTCTCCGTCGGTAATGTGTAGGGATGTGCTCCACATCCCCATAGCGTGCTGCATTAGCCTGATGACGTTACCGTCTATCTTATACAACTGCAGTACCTTAAGAAGGTACGAGTGAGGTACTGAGTCGTATGCCTTTTTATAGTCGATATACACCATGCTCAGGTTTCTTTGCTTGTGGGTGGCCTGCCCAACAACGACTGCATCAATGATGACCTGATCCTTGCAGCCTCGTGTGTTACGTCGACAACCTTTTTGTTCCTCGGTCATCAGGTTGTTGACGTCGCAATGGTTCTGCACCCTCCTCGCTATTACCGATGACAGCACTTTGTACAGACTCGAAAGGCACGTTATTGGTCTGTACTTGGCTGGGTTCAAAGTGTTCCGATCCTTCGGCAGAAGATAAGTGACACCCCTAGTGATGAATTCCGGTAGCTGCCCGGGGTTATCTAGTACCGTGTTGAAGCATTCCGCCATCCGCACGTGGACCGTTGTGAGTTTTTTATACCAGAAATTATGCACAAAATCGGGTCCTGGTGCAGCCCAATTCCTGGTATACCGAGTAGCCTCACGTATGTCTTGGGCGGTCACGTTGATAGCGGTCATGTCTCCAATTCCACCACAATATTGCTCTTCTTCTGCCATCCACACCCCATCGCCGTTGTGTATGACGGGGTTCTCCCATAGATTGGACCAAAACTGCGTGACTTCTCCAATCTCCGGAAGGCCCTCGCCAAAATCGGCTTTGTCGTTTCGGATGTGGTTGTAGAACTCCCTTTCGTTGATGTTGAACATTCGATTTTGCTCCTTCCTCTTCGAACATTCTCCATAACGTCGCAGTCGTTTAGCAAGAGCACTCAACCGCTGTACATGGGTGTCGAGGATCTCAGTTATGTTCGCCTCGGTGAGATCACGGAGTTCTGTGGGTTTCACAATTTCAGCAACATTCCGAACTAGCCTGGTTGATCGATTTCCCTGCTTGTACTGTGTTAATCGACCAACCCTTGGCCGCAGTGTGGTGATGCGGGTCTCCAGACGTCGCATCCATGCGGGTTTTCGTGCTTTGGGGCGTGCGCGTCCATCACTCTCACCTTGTGGGCGCGTTCGGAATCCCAACGTTTTTACAACAGCCACTGCAGCCGAATACACGATAAATTGCAGCTCCTCAAGGTTCTCCACGGTTTCCAAGTACTGTGGCAAAATATCCTGGTTAAGGATGCTTACTGTACTCGTCAACCGATAGGAGTACTGCAACTTGGGTATCCGGTGTCGGGACATGGGGTCTGTCCCACGGAACTGTGTAACTGCTGTGCCCATATGATTAGCTAGTTCGTCCTTCAATTGCTGTCGTTGCAATTCCACTGTTGGTTCTGGAGCGGCGGGTGCAATCGAATCGCGACGGTTACTTGCGATTGATGCATCCAACCCAACAGAACTCCTTCTCGACGTATCGCTCGATCTTGCCTCCTCCTCCTCTCCTAATTCCCTCTGCACTTCCCGCTTGATGTACTCTACGTCTTCTGGAGTCGGCATATTATGTGACATAATAGCTCTCTGGCGTGTGTACAACTTGTTCTGGTCAAGCTGGGGTACAAACCGAGGGAACCTCTCATTGAACATCTCCAGCATCGCCGGTCTGCCGGACATATCCGTCTCCGTCCTGGTGCAAACGTAGTAGCAACGGATCACGTACTGATTCATCTCCCTTGTCCACATGATCCGTTGCCGTCGGCGGCCCGCTAACGTGAGTGATTGACGTCGATCAACCACAGCAACATCAGCAGGTGCAGCATTGCCTTGGTGATTTCTTCTGCTGCCGTTTCTGTTTTGCCTTGTCGGGACGGGCCCGATGACTAGAGGGTCGCTGTTGCACCTCTCGCCATCTCCGGATTGGCAATCCTACGCCTTTTCTCGCAAGGCTAACTAGAGACCCAATCCAAACCAATTAGTATATCTCGGATACTTATTCAAAATGACGTATGTGATTTTGTAAACAAAGATTCAATTCAAACGTCGTCAGTTTGGAAAGTAAAGGAAAGTAGGGTGTGGTAATTGTTGCTACTAGAGACCGAGAATACCTCTGCATCTCCACAATTACCACGGAAGGAAGTTTTGTTAGTTGAGTAGGGTAATTAGAAACATAGATCGGGATGTACCATGGAAAGTGATGTGACCTATGCAATTTCTATTCTAACAATAAGCTCGGATATTTTGAATATTTGCATTTACTTACCTTGTTTAATTGTTCAACCCACGCGAGGATAAACAATCAATCGTTCAAAGTTAGCGATTGTGTACACAGAATTCTGTTTTTACACGATTTTTGTTTACGCAATTTTATTTTACACGATTATTTTTAAACGATTTACTTGAAATTACACGATTTTTATTTGCACGATTTTCACAAAGTTACGCGATTTTCAAAAACTATACATATTTAAAAATATTATCTGTGCCTTATCAGATTGTAAGAAAGGGAAGTACTTAGTATAGAATACGTTCATGACATATGTACATGGTCGTCTAAGAAATCCCTGAAGTCAGGCCTTAAGGTCTACACACGTAACCAGACCTATTGACCTGTTTCAAATACAGAATATGCCCTTTGTGATACACAGAATAACTTGCTTTCATGACAAATGGGTATGGGCATCGAAGAATTCCCTAAAGTCAGGCCTCAAGGTCTACGCTGATGGTATTCCGAGATCTATTGGCCAAATTCAAATATGGAGCATGCCCTTTGTGGTACGAAGAATAAATTGCGTTCATAACATATGGGTATGGTCATCCAAATGATCCCCGAAGTCAGGCCTTACCGCAACCAGAGATCTATTGACCAGTTTCAAATATGGAACACACCCTGTATGGTAAGCATATGCGGTATTTCGAAAAATTTCGTTTCAGGTGGTTCGAAACGAAATTCCGCGGAATTTCGCTGAATTTGAGCATGGCGAAATCTGATTTCTTTATTTCGTTTCGTTTCGTAAAATAACAAAAATTTCGCTAGAAAAAACTAGCTTTTAACGAAATTTAACGGATTCCCGCGGAATCTCGAAACAAATTTAAACTTAAACCATACTGCCTGCACGAGTCGTGTTGGCTGCGGCGCTGATCAAAATCATAAAGCTTAATGTTATATATTTTTTTCTATTAACAATTACTACAAAATCCCATTCTGAGTTGACAAATACGTTTGGACGAATTTGGAAGGAAAATATAGCCTTTTGGTACAAGTATTTGTATGAGAAAAGAAACATAATTTCCTCATACCTGCCAAACTTCTGCCGTAAAAACTTTGCGGTTACGATTCTGAAATACAATATATATCCTCGTGCATTTTGGAAAGGTACAGAATATTATAGTGAGCAAATGTATTGACAACTCTCTATCTTCATATACGCCTGGCAGATGTGGAAATTTAAATAAGTATCCCACTAGATAATAAACCAAATCTATGCATTCATTTCCCTCTTTTCAAGTTAGCTCAATACTATAACATCGAGCTGATTAGAAAATATAAAGTATGCCTTAGCATAATTACATAATTCTCAAGTGAAATGAGGTGTTTAACAGAATTTGAATCCGAACACACAAAAAACCACAAATTCTATATTGTACACACTTACTGATATAAAAGTGAACTTGATCAGATCAGATTCGGAAGCACGATGATGTAACTGCCGGTTGCTCAGCGGGGAGCCTTCCTGAAACTCCCTGACTACAATACACCTCAGGGTCGGCATGCTTAAAGGACTATTTCGAGACACAAGGAATGACCGCACTGAAGCATAGAAAAACTCACATTCTTTGGTTTCGTTCGCTACATTTATTCGGACTTTTCCGACTCACTTCCACACCGTCCCACCTTCTTAACCTACGCTAACCTTATTTTTCGATAATCGCTTCTTATCCGCCAATCAGTTCTTTCCACGCCACGGAATGGTTTCGGTGATATCCTGGCTACCTATGCAAGCTCGAGGCAATGGGGGGGGGGTGGCTTTCTTCCCGCCAATTAGCGGTTGACACTTCTTCTCGTAACAACTTGGTGATGGGATGCAATGGCGTCCTCTGCAGACTCATACACCATCCTAGAGCCTCTCCGAGTATGTTGACGGACTCGGTCGGACTCGATCTCCGGAACTGTCCCCAATGGAAAGGGAGGGGGGGGGTTCACCAACTTGGTTTGTACTCCCGAACGGCGGCGCACTCTACAGTCCCGGACTTCACTCGAACGCTTCGTCGGTATCAGCCACGATTATCTACCTTTTTCCATCACCGTGTTACTCCCTTTCTTCTCTTCTCCCATCCCCCCACCTGCCAAGCGTAGATCATCATGGCGTATTCCTTGCCATCCTGTTGCTACCAATATGGAGTCCGTAGCGAACTCTGGTGGTGGGATTTTAAAACCCATAAGGTAGCGAAGGCTGCGTACTACACAGTGGGTGGACAAAATACCAAAATACGGAGAAAACTGTACTACATATGCGGACACTACTTGTTCGGCTTAAACATTTCACGACGTAAAGTTCACAAAGTACCAAAAACACTCAACACTGGACTACGAACACTTACAATGAATTCCTTTGAAAGCGGCATTAATGCTTAAGTATCAACTTATCGCCAACGGGAACGCAGTAATTTATTACAGACTGCTTCTTCTATTATTTGACTTTGACTATTGACTATTTGATTTCGAAAAAATTAAATCAGAATTACGTTCTTATAGTCAAACAAATTAAATAAAAATTCCGCGGAAAAAAAATATCGCTTAGTTTCGTTAAATTTTGAATTAACTGGACCTTGATTTCGTATCGTTTCGAAGTCTCGAAAGTAAATTTATATTTCGTTCCGATTCGATTCGAATCAACTTAGTTGTTTTGAATTTCGTTTCGTTTCGTTTCGTTAGGAAAAAGTGTGTTATCGTACCCTTACTGTGTGGTACACAGAATAAAATGCGTTCATGACAAATGCATATGGTCATCCAAGAATTCCCTAAAGTCAGACCTTGAGGTCTATACCCGTGTGTGTGTGTGTGTGCTTCATCCTCTATCCCTCACCCAGCTGGGGGTGTTGATCAAGTAGTACTACGAATAATTTGATCAGATGCTCCGTAATGGTGCCTTTTTTGTTACGAAGACTGGTACTGCAGGATTCACTTCTGAAGCAAGAGAGATTTCTTCAGAAAGTATAGGGAATAGGATGTACTAGTTATTCATAACAGGTACAGCAAAACATCACAAGGACGCCCTTATTCGCGCTACTACTCAGGGAATAGAAGATCGAGAAGGGCCACCGTTGCTAACTAAAGCGTGAACCGGATACCTGGGACTCCCACAATATCCGCGGCAATAGCAGCAAACGATGCCCTGTACGTATTTAGTGTTCAGTTTTATAAATTTATATATTGGTGAGAAAAGGAAAAGTAGAGAACTGGAACGTGCTCACCAATGTATTTCGTCCAGAGTTTTGCATTCATGATCCTCCTTTGCTTCATTTAAAACGTGGTCGCAAAACCCAACAGTTAGTATTTGTCCCAACTGTGGCTGATTTGGCGGTTGCGAAAATTAGTACCCGTGGAAGTTCCGGTTGCTGTTACTGTCATGGCTGCTGCTGCATTGATATTGGTTCTAGTCGTTTTCCCGATTGAGTCAATATCTTCAAACAATTGAAAATAAGAAGCGTTCAAATATTGAAAATTAGAATTCTTGAATCCTGAAAAGATTAAACGAAAAGAAGACGGCAGAATCAAACATTACAATATGAGTGCTTTTGTTCGAAAATCAATATGTTCTATGGTTTTCTTCATTATCGCCGGGTGATTATGATTAAGTAGAACTAATTTATCGTTTATTTCATATAAACTTTACATCTAACCATTTTTGGAAAGATGCAATGACAATAGAATTAAAGGTAGAACATTTAAATTATTCTTATTGAAATCTTCATAAAGTAAATAGAAAACTAGTGATGGTTCAAATCCTAAATTTTTTTATAGAATAGGAGCCAAAAAATTAGACATTTATCGATTAAATTTGACAGAAAATATTCCAAAACATTTTAATCTGTAGAGCAGGAATAATATATCTTAGGACAAAAAAAAACCAAAGACCTTTTTTAACGACTTAGTTATCTGTTATGTATTGTTTTTGAGAGCTATAGTCTACTATCACCCCAGGCCCATTATAACCCCATTGACTGTATTAACTATTTATCAAAAATATGCGAAAATTGAGCAAAGAAGTTTTAGGAAATGCTCTTTTTCAAAAAGGTCTAGTTGGAGAAAGAAATTTCTGCGAAATAGTAAGACGTAGCTATAAATTTATTAAAAACAAAAACGCTCTGAGAAAACGAATAAGGTTACTGCTCTTGGCCCTTATCTCATAGCTCCAATATTCATTCCATAAAAACAAAGCAATGAAAAGAAATGTTAGCTAAAATAAGCAATGAGATTGGTGATGTTTTTCTTACTTCCGTGATGAAATGAATATGCAGATAGTTAGACTGAAATAGGATCAGTATCACCAAAGACCACCACTTGCTTCACAAAATAAATGGATATAAAAGAACAGATGAACCGGATGATCGCCAATTTTATATTCTTCATACAGTCATAACTCACCAGACGTGTAATGAGGAATGAACAAACCTACTATCACATGCATCTCGCTACAATACAAAACGCATGCAATAACTTGCAATAATGCGGTAGCAATAATGTATGCCATCAATACCTTTGCGTTGCACTTTCGTGTCTCCTTGCATGATACGTTTACTGTGGCAGTCCCCTGAGGCCCGAGTTAATTTTAACATTATGCTATACCCTAGCATCAACATGTTGGTATCGCACTAATGACAACATCAATAATACTTAGTAAATATAATAGGAAGATAAAACCACCTACCTTGTGAGACAATATCCCAAGCCATATACATAAGTAAAAACTCCTACTACTTACCGACCCATGCACAGTACTCTCGCCAATGCATCGATACAAGTGGAGAATCATAGAGAATGGGTTGATCGCTACTCTGCGGATTCGACCTCTGAAATCCATGGATGATAGCTGACTTAATTCCACGGAGGTGTAGACTAAAACACCAGCTTGACATGCCTTGATCCACAAAATAGTCGTTTCCCATCTCCAAATGGTCTAAAATCCATTCACAATACCATAATCCACTGGGATCCATCCTTCTTTAGATCCTGGCAGAGCCGCATTGTGGAAATGAGGAAGGGGTTGTTAGGATAAAAATCTGCATACAAAATAACCAAGCGCTCCATTAAATAAAATTCTGAGCATTTCGGGAGTAGTCTGAAAACAAGCTATTGATTGAGATCCCTTAGTTTACAGAGGGACATGTTTTAAATTTAAATGTGCCAAAATAATTTTTGGAATATGTTTTTATACTTTTTCGTAGATTAGGTATATTAAGTTTTCAAAATTATGAGCTACTAAGTCAAATTTCAGCAAAGAAATAGGGGGAATGACGGCTTTGGCTTGAGGTCTATACCCGTAATCAGAAATATATTGACCAGAGCAGAATGCGTTCATGACATGTAGGTATGGTTATCCAAGAATTCCCTAAAGTCAGGCCTTAAGGTCTACACTGGTGTTCAGAGATCTATTGGCCAAATTCAAATATGGAGCATGCCCTTTGTGGTACAAAGAATAAATTGCGTTCATAGCATATGGGTATGGTCATCCAAATGATCCCCGAAGTCAGGCCTTAAGGTCTATACTCGTAATCAGAAATATATTGATCAGTTTCAAATATGGAACATGCCCTTTGTGGTATATACAATAGAATACGTTAATGACATGTGGGTATGGTCATCCAAGAATTCCATGAAGTCAGGTCTTAAGGTCTACACTGGTGTTCAGAGATCTATTAATCAGTTTCAAACATGGAAGGATGCCCTTTGTAGTACACAAAATAAAATGCGTTCATGACAAATGGATATGGTTATCCAAAGAATCCTCGAAGTCAGGCCTTAAAGTCTATACTCGTAATCAGGAATATATTGACCAGTTTCAAAAATGGAACATGCCCTTTGTGGTATACAGAATAAAATGCGTTCATGACAAATGAGTATGGTTATTCAAAAATTCCCTGAAGTCAGGCCTTAAAGTCTACACGCATAATCAGAGATCTATTGACCAGTTTCAAATATGGAACATACCCTTTCATGACATGTGCGTACGATCATCCTAGAATTCCCTGAAGTCAGGCTTTGAAGTCTACAGGCGTAACCTGAGATCTATTGATCAGTTTTATATATGGAAGATGCCCTTTGTGGTACAAAGAATAAAATGTGTTCATAAAATATGGGAAAAAATTAGTTCTTCATCAATTGAAAAGATAATAAAAGTGATTCGATAAAAGGCTCGGGTAAATATAGCTAAATAAAAGGCTCAGGTGCACTGGGAAAAGTGACCAGTAATGAATTATTTATTTATTTCATTAACAATTCATTCTAAAGTAACACGATTTTT
Organism: Armigeres subalbatus; assembly: GCF_024139115.2. NCBI lineage: Eukaryota > Metazoa > Arthropoda > Insecta > Diptera > Culicidae > Armigeres > Armigeres subalbatus. The sequence continues at coordinate 5,009,463 of NC_085141.1, read as the reverse complement.
TCTACATCATTTCTGATAATAACCTTGAAGTTAATTCGCAGTTCTCACTCACCTATGACCGTAGGTGACCACCGCGGCCTTCCGGAAAACCCGGAACGTTCGTAAAAATGGTCATTTTGGAAAGTTCGTCCGAGAGCAGCGCAATTTTTTCTAAACCATTTCTGATGGAGATGTTTGAGCTAAAACACATTTCTCACACTGCTATGACCGCAGGTGGCCACCAGGCGGCCTTCCGGAAAATCGTCCGTAAAAAGGGTCATTTTGTGAAGTTCGTTCGTTCCTAGAGCAGCGCCATTTTTTCTAAACCATTTCTGATGGTCATTTTGGAGATATTCCACAGTTCTTACTCTGCTATAACCGTAGGTGGCCACCGGCCTTCCTTATAATCCGGAACGTCCGTAAAAATGGTCATTCTGGAAAGTTCGTCCGAGAGCAGCGCAGTTTTTTCTAAATCGTTTCTGATGGTGATTTTAGAGAAATTCCACAGTTCTTATTTTGCTAAAACCGTAGGTGGCCATCGAACGGTCATTTTGGAAAGCTTGTCCTAGAGCAGCGCATTTTTTTTCTAACCCATTTCTGACAATAACCTTAGAGTAAATTCGCTGTTCTTACTCACCTATGGCCGTAGGTGGCCACCAGACGGCCTTCCGGATAATCCGGAACGTCCGTAAAAATGGTAATTTTGTGAAGTTTGTCCTAGAGCAGCGCAATTTTTTATATCATTTCTGACGGTGATTTTGAAAATATTTCAAAGTCTTAATCAGCTATGCCTGCACGTGACCACCAGGCGGCCTTCTGAATAATTTGGAAAACCCGTAAAATGGTCATTTTGGATAGTTCGTTCCAGAGTAGCGCAATTTTTTCTAAGCCATTTTTGATGGTGGTCTTAGCGTTAATTCACAGTTCTTACTCTGCAACGGTAACAGGTTGCAACCAGACGGCCTTTCCGCAAATCTGGAACATCCGTGAATGGTCGTTTTGTACAGTTCTTTGTACAGTTTCTTCTAAACAATTTCTGATAATGACCAGGAAGTTAGTCAATGCTCTTTACCGTCAAATATTGTATAGAGCTTTCCACCTTCGCCAAAAGTACAATAATAGCTCAAAAATATATGTACTACGCAAACAAATGAATAATGAATTATATCATAATAATACCTAAATAGTAGTCATTGATGATAATAACCACATTAGAAATTCGAGAGATATTGGTCTTATTTGGCAAAAAAACATCTTCTTCTTCTTCTTACTGGCATTACGTCCCCACACTGGGACAGAGCTGCCTCGCAGCTTAGTGTTCGCTAAGCACTTCCACAGTTATTAACTGCGAGGTTTCTAAGCCAGGTTACTATTTTTGCATTCATATATCATGAGGCTAGCACGACGATACTTTTATGCCCAGGGAAGTCGAGACAATTTCCAATCCGAAAATTGCCTAGACTGGCACCGGGAATCGAACCCAGCCACCCTCAGCATGGTCTTGCTTTGTAGCCGCGCGTCTTACCGCACGGCTAAGGAGGGCCCCAGTTTCTCAACATATTGGTTTCCAATCCCTGAACAACTTTGTAGAAGACAGACATTTCCTAAATCCCATAGATCTCGAGATATCGAACCAAACTGGTATTTTCATGTACACTAGCGCTGCTCAGTGGGAGAATTCTAAATCATTTTTTTTCTTGACTCATAGGGCCGCATGGGAGTTTTTATAGTTTTTAGAATTCCTATAAGGAACGTTGCGCCATTTATTGTGAAGATGGACTATTTTCACCGGTGTTCCGTTGGTTCTTCCGGAGAACCAGCAGAAGATCCAATGGACTTAAAAAATGTCCTCAATTAGAGAATAGGGGGAATGACGGCTTTGGCAGGTTTTGTTCTATTATTGGCAGGGGTTTTTTTTATGTCTGACTATGCTCAAATTTGGCCTAAACATTCTTTGCATATCAAAGAACATTGTGGCCAAATTTCATAAAATTTGGTCGACAAAAACCCCCCTGCCAATAATAGAACAAAACCTGCCAAAGCCGTCTTTCCCCCTATATCCCCTTTATTATTTTTCCGAAAAAATCACGTTGATATCATATTGGGCGGCTACAAGACGGTAGACTAGCCCAAGGATACGCGTATTTTTAGCTCTTTATTGATTATTTTGGGGAACATTTTTAATTGTTCATAGAAAAACCCTGATTAATCCACCTAGCGGTGATGGTGCCTTTCTCGTGCATTATAAAAATAGTATTTTGGTCATTACTCCTGAGCCCATAGTACGATCTAGCCAGTTTTCAATAGGAAACAGTGGGAGAGTATTCTGCGTCGAATGCAACTTGCTGCGAGTAAATCGGTTAAGGACAAGTGCCTGAAAAATGAGTGACATTTTTTTACAAAATTTTTCTAAAACAAGGGGTATTTTGGCCATAACTTCCAAGCCCATAGTCCGATCTGACCAATTTTCAATAGGAAACAATGGTAGAGTATCCTGCGTCGAATGCAACTTGTAATCGAGTAAATCGGTTGAGGATAAGTACCTAAAAAATGAGTGACATTTTTTTGGGCGGGTGCGCACAGACACACACACACACACACACACACACACACACACACACACACACACACACACACACACACACACACACACACACACACACACACACACATACACACAGACATCACCTCAATTCGTCGAGCTGAGTCGATCGATATATAACACTATGGGTCTCCGGGCCTTCTATAAAAAGTTTGTTTTTGGAGCGATCATATAGCCTTTACCGTATACTTAGTATACGAGAAAGGCAAAAAATATTTATTTTGTGAAAAATTTTGTATTGTTTATTGCTTATATTGATTTATTTATGGAAATTTTGTATTTTTTTTTTCTTTGTGGAACATTTTAATTTCTTTATGGAAAATTCTTCTTTTATACATAATTGCAATTTTTGCTTTTCAAAGTGCTAATTTATTTTTGTTTTATTGGAAAATTTTCAATAGCTGATGGCAATTTAGCATTATTTGTGGAATTTTTTTCGCATATTATTAGAAATTCACTAATTTCTATGTAACATTTTTAATGAATTATTGGCAGTGGCTGATTTTCTACCCGCCGCTGACACACCCAGGCGCTATAGTATATGCGCAAAATAGCCAGCAAGAGTTAACCGCCAGAAATTTGTATGGCGAAAGTCATCTAACGCGGGTTTTCTCAAAATAAGAAACTTTTCATGAAAAACTATTTGGTACCGATTATGTAGGAAGGTGTTCGCTACCATGCCTACCAAATATTTTTTTGATGAAAGTGCTTAATTTTGAGAAATCGAACCTTAGATGCCTTTCGCCATACTGATTTCAGAAAGTTAACTCCTAGTGTGCCGCTGTAAGCACGCTCAAAGCAGGCGATTCATTCTTTATGGAATAATTTTGTTTTGCTGCCATTCAACATTTCTACACTTAGTAATCAAACACATATTTTATCAAATAAGTGCATAAATAGATGTGATCATTGCTTTGTGTTCTTTTCACGAGAAAAGTATTAAAAGCAGAACATTAGTGATTAATCATAGATTTATTCATGATTAATGAATAAATGGGTTATTTAATAATTATTTATTAATCATAATCATACCAACAATGTTATTCAATCATCAATCACTAATTGTTAATCATATTCATTCATCACAAGGCCACATGGAGATCACCTAACCAAGAAACGGAAAACCAAATCGACCACGTTCTAATCGACGGTAAATTCTTCTCCGACATCACGAACGTCCGCACTTACCGCAGTGCGAATATTGAATCCGACCACTACCTCGTTGCAGTATGCCTGCGCTCAAAACTCTCGACGGTGTACAACACGCGTCGAAGTCGGACGCCGCGGCTTAACATTGGGCGGCTACAAGATGGTAGACTAGCCCAAGAATACGCGCAGCAGCTGGAAGTGGCACTTCCAACGGAAGAGCAGCTAGGCGCAGCGTCTCTGAAGATGGCTGGAGAGATATTCGATCCGCCATTGGTAGCACCGCAACCGCTGCACTTGGCACGGTGCCCCCGGATCAGAGAAACGACTGGTATGACGGCGAATGTGAGCAGTTAGTGGAAGAGAAGAATGCAGCATGGGCGAGATTGCTGCAACACCGCACGAGGGCGAACGAGGCACGATATAAACAGGCGCGGAACAGACAAAACTCGATTTTCCGGAGGAAAAGCGCCAGCAGGAAGATCGAGACCGTGAAGAAACGGAGCAACTGTACCGCGCTAATAGCGCGCGAAAGCTCTATGAGAGGTTAAACCGTTCACGTAAGGGCCACGTGCCACAGCCTGATATGTGTAAGGACATAAACGTGAACCTTCTTACGAACGAGCGTGAGGTGATCCAAAGGTGGCGGCAGCACTACGAAGAACACCTGAATGGTGGACATGGGAGAACGCGCGCAGGACATAATTCTACCGGCTCCGGATCTCCAGGAAATCCAGGAGGAGATTGGCCGGCTGAAGAACAACAAAGCCCCTGGGGTTGACCAACTACCAGGAGAGCTATTTAAACACGGTGGTGAGGCACTGGCTAGAGCGCTGCACTGGGTCATTACCAAGATTTGGGAGGAGGAAGTTTTGCCGCAGGAGTGGATGGAAGGTGTCGTGTGTCCCATCTACAAAAAGGGCGATAAGCTAGATTGTAGCAACTACCGCGCAATCACATTGCTGAACGCCGCCTACAAGGTACTCTCCCAAATTTTATGCCGTCGACTAGCACCAACTGCAAGGGAGTTTGTGGGGCAGTACCAGGCGGGTTTTATGGGCGAACGCTCCACCACGGACCAGGTGTTCGCCATTCGCCAAGTACTGCAGAAATGCCGCGAATACAATGTGCCCACACATCATCTATTCATCGACTTCAAAGCCGCATATGATACAATCGATCGGGACCAGCTATGGCAGCTAATGCACGAACACGGTTTTCCGGATAAACTGACACGGTTGATCAAAGCGACGATGGATCGGGTGATGTGCGTAGTTCGAGTTTTAGGGCATTCTCGAGTCCCTTCGAAACACGCAGAGGGTCACGGCAAGTTGATGGTCTTTCGTGTTTGCTATTCAACATCGCTTTGGAAGGGTAATACGAAGAGCAGGGATTAACACGAGTGGTACAATTTTCAATAAGTCCGTCCAGCTATTTGGTTTCGCCGACGACATAGATATTATGGCACGTAACTTTGAGAAGATGGAGGAAGCCTACATCAGACTAAAGAGGGAAGCTAAGCGGATCGGACTAGTCATCAACACGTCGAAGACGAAGTACATGATAGGAAGAGGTTCAAGAGAAGACAATGTGAGCCACCCACCGCGAGTTTGCATCGGTGGTGACGAAATCGAGGTGGTAGAAGAATATGTGTACTTGGGCTCACTGGTGACTGCCGAAAATGACACCAGCAGAGAAATTCGGAGACGCATAGTGGCTGGAAATCGTACGTACTTTGGACTCCGCAAGACGCTCCGATCGAATAGAGTTCGCCGCCGTACCAAACTGACAATCTACAAAACGGTCATTAGACCGGTAGTCCTCTACGGACACGAGACCTGGACGATGCTCGTGGAGGACCAACGCGCACTTGGAGTTTTCGAAAGGAAAGTGCTGCGTACCATCTATGGTGGGGTGCAGATGGCGGACGGTACGTGGAGGAGGCGAATGAACCACGAATTGCATCAGCTGTTGGGAGAACCATCCATCGTTCACACCGCGAAAATCGTACGACTGCGATGGGCCGGGCACGTAGCCAGAATGTCGGACAGTAACCCGGTGAAAATGGTTCTCGACAACGATCCGACGGGCACAAGAAGGCGAGGTGCGCAGCGGGCAAGGTGGATCGATCAGGTGGAAGATGACTTGCGGACCCTCCGTAGACTGCGTGGTTGGCGACGTGTAGCCATGGACCGAGCCGAATGGAAAAGACTCTTATATACCGCACAGGCCACTTCGGCCTTAGTCTGATTAAATAATAATAATAATTCATTATTGTTTTATTTATTGTCATTATTCATCAATCTTAGTCATTGCATACATTGCTTTTAATAATTAATCTCAAATCATAATCGTATAACTTTTGCACATTTTTATTATTCAATTTTGTAACGTTAGACAAAGATTCAAGCAAATGCCATTGGCGTAACTACCTCCGATGCCTAGGGGAGGCTATAGCCCCTTCATATTTTTTCTCGAAATTGACCCTCTTTTTGAAAATTCTCGAACATTTTAACATCTCATCAAGCTATCTGCAGTAATGTGACAAAAGCAGTCCAACCACCTAAGGCAATTGCGGATCCATGAGTGTTCATATTATTCTCTTTTGTCAAGCACGTGCACGTGTGCACGTGTGAGCAACAACTCACAGTCTATGTTTAATTGCGCTTGACTAGCGTCAGGCAGTGGATATATTTGCATACTTCATAAATATTCTATCCATCTCAAATGAAAAAAGAAATAGTGCAACTGTCCATGGATTCCGCCGAGGATCTTCCAAGAATTATGATGAGAATCCTTTAGTGATCCTGACTGGAATGTTCCAGGGACTCCGACGGGAATCTCTAGATATTTCGACGAGAATACCGATGGGAGCCTCCAGGGATCATGAAGGGAATCACCAGAGATTTCGGAGGAATGTTTCAGGAATTCCAACGGAATTCAGGAATTTGAAGGGGAATATTCCAGGGATTTCGTCGAAAACCCTCAAGGAATTCCAATATGATGGTTCCAGGTATTTCATGAGCAATGTTCCAGGATGAAGACGCATATCGTCGAAGGATTCCGAAACAATCCGTCGAAGGACTTCGAAGCAAATCGTCGAGCGACTCCGAATTAATCCTTCAGTTATTTCGAAAAGAATCCTCCAGCGATCCCGAAGGGAATCCTCCAAGGATGTTGAAGCAAATCGTTGAGGGATTCCGATGCAAATCATCAAAGGATTTCGAAGCCAATCCTCGAATGGTTCCAAAAAAATTTCCTTAAGGGACTCTGAACAAAATCTATAGAAAGTTCTGAAGCAAACCGTCGATGTATTCCGAAACGAAACGTCGAATGATTCTGAAGCAATTCTTCGCGGGATTCCGAAGCTAATCGTCAGCCGGATTCCTTATCGTCTAGAGATCCCAACGCAGATCATTTGCAAAAAGTCGAGAGACTCCGAATTATATCTTCAAAGGATTACGAAGCAAATCGCCGAAGGATTCTGATTTGTCAAGGAATTCCTAAACCAATCTTAAAACGAATCTGGAGATATTCCGGAGTAAATCAACGAGAGATTCTAAAGCAAATCCTCTATGGATTTTGAAGGGTAATCTCCACAGATTCCCAAGGGGATTGCTTACTGATACTGGAAATAATCCAGTAGGAATTCTTCAGGATTACGATTGGAATACTTCGATGAATCCGAAAAGAATTCTTTAGAGATTGAAGTGAGAATTCTTCTCGGATTCTGATGAGAATCCTTCTCGGATGCTGATGGGAATCTTTCTCAGAATTCAGAAACAAGCTAATTTTTCTTCCACTCATTTCATTAAGTATGATAGAGTGAATATGAGATACAACTCTTTAGTCTTCAAACTTTTTCGGTAATTCATTATGCTATATGTTGAAAACTGATATCACTGCTAACTAACTTATCAAATCCTAGGGGGGGCTAATTTTTTTCTAGGGAGGCCTAAGCCCCCCCTTATTTACGCCAATGAGCAAATCATTCCATTTGATTATTCATAATCGTTAATCATGCACATATTGTGTCAATATTTGATCACGATCGATAATCGTTAGTCATATTTCAATCGATTGGAATCGTTATGAATCGTTATCATAATCATAATCGTAAATCATTGTCAAAAATAAATCTAGTCGTTTATCATAATCATTAATCATAGAGTTAACTTATTCAATAATAACAGATATAATCATTCATTGGAACCTTTATTCTTAAAACGCTTTTATCGAAAGACAGCCAAAAAGTCGCTTGGTGCGGTTTGGTAGATCCCCGAGCATATGTCATAGGGCATCGAGCCGTTTCCGTCGTTTAGTATACTTCAGCAGAAGAAGGATAGAATTTGATCCAAATGTCCGTGAACACTGAATATATACGCCTAATCTACGAATTTCTACGGGAATCCTTTAGAAATTCGTTTGTTGTATGAAATTCAGCTAGAAATAATTTAGAAAATTCCTCCAGCGATTCTTTTATAACACCCTTTAGAATTCTTTCTTCGGGTATTTTTTTAGGATTTTCCTTTTGAATTCCATGATTGCCTGTTTTATCGTGTTTCTCAGTAAGATAGTTCGCTCGGTTCGATCTTGTTTTGTTTTGTGTCGTAAAAATGAAAATCAATCAGTGCCAGTTTATCGTGTTTCTGCCCAGTTAGCAGATAGTTCGCGCGGTCAAGTGAGTAAATTAATTGGTGCGCGATCGAACGAATTATATTACACGAAATATTTGCATGATCAGGGTTACTTTTTTCTGCTTTGGTCAATTTGTAAGTAAATCAATGAATGTATTTTAATAACTTTTAAGCATATACTATTATTGACAATCGTTCTAAATTGTCGAATAGAGCTCCTTATTATTTACGTTACCCAGTAACACAAACTTTCCGATCCGCGACACCTATGAAGATAGTATGGGTTCCCTGCATGTTTACTAGTAGATGATGAATTAACATTCCTTCCCTTCCTTCCGTGATTGACCAGATATACAACTGCTACTGTATGGGAACGGTACTAATCCTAAGGTTATATTCCTTCGGGAATTCAGTAGAAAATTACATTAGTAAGTCCTTTGGACAGTTCTTTAAAAAGTTCTTCTGAGTTTCATTCAGAAATTGTTCGGAAATCTATTCCGAAATTCCGATAATAATCCATTCGGAAACTAATTTAGAATTATTATCGAGAATTTCTTCTGAAACAGTTTTTGAAGGAATTCTTGAGAGAATTTTCAAAGTAATTCTTAAAAAAAATCTTTCAAAAAATTCCAAAGAAACTTCCAGAAGAATTTCTAGAGGAATTTGTAAAAGAATTTAAAGGGATTTCCGAAAGAATTTTTAAAGGAGCTTTTAATGGAACTTGTTATAGAACTTCCGAGGGAATTCATGCGGGAAATATCGGAGGAATTACTAGATCAATTAGAGAATTTGAGGAATAATATTCTGAAGGATTTTTTTAAAGCATTTTAGATAAAGCTCAAACACATAAAGGATTTAATTTTGCAAGCAACCCAACACTCATCTCCAATGGAAATATCAAAAGTTATTCTGGATGAGAATTGAAACAAAAGTCTACATTACTCGTTCAGAGCTCCAATAATTGATAATCCGTAGGTTAACAACTTGAAATTTTTAATTGAATCACTAGCTCCAGTTGCCTCCGCCACTTATCACAGAAATCCATTCGTAAATCTAATTTAATTATCCTAACGAACTTTCCTTTATCGTTCCATGGAGCAGTGATATTCTTATTGCCACACCGACGAGCAACCGCAATCGTTTAACTCGTAGCTTTTCAGCGTACTCAAGAGCACTTGACCCTGCAAATGCGCTTGATATTTTCCAAGGTTCATTCCACCGATTCTACTTTAATCCATCTAGTTTTCAAATCCATTTAAAATCTCTCGAGCGTCCGTTGTATCCCTGCTTTAATTGCTTCCCGTCATTGCAAGACATTATTTTCGCACGGTGCGATAACTTCCCATAGAGGTTGGCTGGCTTCGCACGCGACCATCCAATTCCTACGAATTACAACGCCGACCACGACGACAGGGGAGGTTGTGGTCCCATCTCTACGAGGGGAAGTTGTTGCACCTCCCTGACCCAGGATCCACCGGATCGGGGAGCCAGAACTCGCTGACTGGGTGGAGGGAACGGCACGCATTACAGCAACGATGCAACGCGTATCGATGTTCGACTGCCACTGGTTGTGAGCCGCTGGTGCTGGTGCGGAACAACTAACTCGCACTCTGTGCCGTGGATCGTGGATGCTTTTTCCGTCCGTGGCGGCTTGTTGGGAGAGCAATGGGGCTTGTTGAATTCTATGCTGAATGGAAAAACGCTCGGAAGCTCGCGAGAGAAGTAAAGTCTTATATTAATAAGTTGAGCTTGTACTAAAATTCAGTGAGAAGCTCTAACTGGAAAGTACTCACATTCTCTTCGATGCAGGATTCGTAATGGTGAAAACACGATGGAAAAATGTAAACAAAGAACTCACAAAAGTGCATTCCAGCAGTTTGCTCGAAAAGCTAATGAACACATACAAGCTGAGACTAACGCAACGTGTTGAATTCGCTCATTTCCAGCCGTTACTTTCAATAGCTGGTGAGCGTAGTAAAAGGGAATGGAAAATTACTGTGAAAAGAGAAGGAACGCTGGAAATTGGATCAAATGCGTTACAGAAATTGATTAGAATCAGGTTGTTGCAGTTGGGTATTTTGAAGAAACAAATGTTAATCGTTCGAATTACAGGAAGTCTTCTGTAAGGAGAAAGTCATACATGGTGGAAAGGAAAAACATGCAATCAATTGTATTATAATAGCAATAGTTTGCTGTCGAAAATCTTACTACCTTGCGGGAAAATGATGGATGATGTACAAATGACAATGGAGTGTCAGGTAATTGACCGGGTGAGTTGGCTATGCAACTATTCAGAACTGAAACTGAAAAGAGGTCATGAGTGATTTCTTTCTAAATTTATTAAAATGCATTTATTAAAACTAATTTATTAAAATTAATTTTTAATCAGCTAATAATTTTAACTGTACCTTGAGTTGTTAAGGCCAAATCTAAGCTTTTTATAGAAGACCCGGAGGCCCATAGTATATACCAATCGACTCAGTTTGACGAATTGAGGTGATGTATGTGTGTCCGTGTGGGACTATTCTAGTAGCCTCTAGGTTGCGAAGTCGACGGAGGTCCTTCGTAGCTTAGTTGGCACCAGTCTAGCGTACTGTAGGGTCATGGGTTCGAGTCCCATCGAAGGGAAAGTGGTTACCTCCAATACATTTTCCAAATCAATATATTCCACATAACGTACATATTCACATATGAGTTTCATAACATTGTAAATTTACGTCCAAGTCGGGTGGTTTAATCCCCGGAAATAGGCAATTAACTTTGATTGAACTATTCTATTAAGTTGGATTCAAATAGGATGTAGTTTGTTAAAAATGCTTTCTACATACGTTAAAACCAGGGTTCGTAATGCTCACTCAATCTCAGGAGCACATGATGCTCCCTCACGAACATTTTCGGGGTGAAATCGCTTTTCGGGAAAGAAAAAAAGCTTGGAGAGTGATAACCATTTTTCGCTCACTTCGATTGCCGCCAAACGTTGGTTTGCTCTTTTTCTTTCATATTAGAGTCTTTTCGTGGCATCATAAATGCAAATGGTAGTAGCTTATGTGGAACAAATAACTTAACGCTTTTATACAGATAGCGTGGTGGTGTGATAGAGTAAGCGCATCCCCACAGCTATTATTGTTACTATTCTGGGTTCGAATCTCGGCGCGGCCAAACAATTTTGTAATTGTTCTGCGATATTTCTCGCGAAAAGTGAGTGAGAGGTGAAAAGTGATAAAACGAAAAAGGATTTTCATTTAATATGCAAGATTTTCGTTTATCTTCCAAGGCTAAGTCTAGAGAAAAGATAGATGGGTGAAAGATGATTCTCAACATAATCAACGAAAAAAGAGTTTCCCTTGGCCCGAAAAACGCTTGCTTTGGTCTCATTGAAACGAAAAGTCGAATCCCTGGTTAAAACATTCTTGGTGTTATAAAAGCTACCTTCCTAAAAAGTAATGAAAGTACCTGATTATGATGTATAGACCGGATTTAATAACAGTTTTGATATGATTTCTTCATGATCCAATTTTGCCACATTTTTTGTACAGGCCTGGTAGCGAGTCACTTTTTAGTGACTTGGTCACTATTTTGAGTCTAGTCACTAAAAAGTCACTAAAGTCACTATTTTTCGGAAAATGGTCACTAAAGTCACTATTTTTGCATTGCCTTACAACAGGCTTCAAGTTCAAAACAGAAATCATTTGTACCTATTATGATCAACCAAATCAAATGTGTTAACGGGCTTGGTGGTCATATGGTGGTCATCTACCACTTCTGCCTCTTACGCAGAAGGTCGTGGGTTCAATCCCAGGCGAGTTCTATTTCTATCTACTACCTTACATCTTGACTAGTTCTGGCGGATCGATATCTGAGCGACGAAGCTCGTTTCTGGCGTCCACCTTTCCATCACTACCACATTAGCAACAACCCGTTAACCAAGACGAACCTATGCCATGAAAACCCCTAGTACATTGCGTACATTGAGGTTGGAGAGCAGATCCCATGCTTCCATACCCAGATACCCAAAAAACTAGTGTGGAGGTGAATGAATTGGTCGGATTTTTAAAATCTAAAACAAAATTAGATTTAAAAGATTTTTCAACTCGAGATTATTTGGCCACCCATTTTTAATTAACTTTAATACTAAAGTCTGCCATTTAGAAATTAAAGTTTATTAGAATTTTTGGATTTCTAATTGGTTTTAAAGCTACGTCCATTTAGAATCCGGAATAATAAAACATCTGTATCTAGGTAACGGATTGACATACAAATAAGGTTAATACATCAAAACAAAGGTAATTTGCTGTACTTTAAGGAAAAAATATAAACGCAAATCATTTATAGTTTTCTAATGACAATTCGCACTTTCTTTTTTATTCCTTTCATCAAACGCCGGAGACAACTTCCTTGGCACATTTGTTCCACATTTTGGTCATCTGAGTCGCGTCCCGAGCTGTTTATCCACTTTTCTTAAACTTCCGCTTCATTATTGCCCAAAATGTATCAATGGGCCAGAACTGCGGCCAGTTGGGTGGATTATGTTTTCATTGTTGAAATCTACGTTATTATCGCGGTACAACTGGATGACTTCCCGGCTGTAGTGGCAATTCGCCAAATCTGGCCAAATATTCACGGGACCTTCATGGGCTTTCATGAAACTTAGTACGCGGTTTTTGAGACATTCTTTTGGCAATTTTTTTTTGGCAAATTTGTCCATAAAAGCATACTTAATCTTCACCGTCGATGAGCAGGATTATCAACGGGGGTGTGCAGAATTTTCTCCTCCTTTTCAGAAAAATCTCCTCTCGGCTTCCATCTGGAATAATTTTTGACTCGCTGTACGAAAAACCATGAAATTTATACCACAGGGTGCCTAGGTAGGTAGACATACCGCTGTAAAATAATTCTTGGGGCGGTCACTTTCCGTGCCGCTACAATACGATAAATAATTCCGGATTCTAACTGGACAGAGCTTTATTGGATTTTCAAAATTTTCCTCAGAATGCCGCGTCAAAAACTTCATTTAAATGTTATTAAACCATAGTTCAATAACAGGTAAAATCGTATTTTAAAAATTTCATCATTAATTTAATTGCTTTGTAGTTTTTTCAAACAAATGGTCATACCACTTATGTACCTATAAGCTTTTTGGGTCCAAATAGTCTAGGAATCAATTAGATAAATTTATATAATTCTTTAGCTGTAACTTCGAGCTCATATTAAACAACAAATGTTGTTGTAATCATCCACATAATTTTGTGATAAAAATTGTAACTTTCTACCCGTTCCCGTGACGCCGGGTAGATATTCTCGTGGTGTGTTACTTTATATAAGGTACCATGGTCACATTGCTAGCTTCTGGATGATCCAACGAATATCATCCTCAATATCTAACTCCCTGGTACTCATGAGAGTGTCGCAGACGCTGGCCTCTTGCTTCCATCCTCTCCCTTCTTACGATGAAGATGGGCGTGGCCAGTAGCAGTAATCATCATGCTTTTGTTGATTTTGCCTTTTCTTGATTTCTGATAGCATTCTACATAAGGATTTAAAAAATAACACACTAGTTTGCAATCTACGAATTATACCGTAACAATGCTAATGCAACTTGTAGTTCTATACCCGGTTCAAAACTTCATACAAAAGTCACTATTTGGTCACTTTTTCTGCATTTCAAAAGTCACTATTTGGTCACTTTTTTGTCATCGTTGGTCCCTAAAGTCACTATTTTGAACGGCATTCATCGCTACCAGCCCTGAATTTGTACCAAATTCTTATTTTTTTTTTATCGTTTCGTTTATTTATTAGGCTCAATTGTTTAATAAAAAACTCTACGGAGCCGAAAACATTACAAACAATTTAAATAAATTATTCGGAAGAAGTATCAGACGCATTTCTGCGGGAGGTCTTCTTTGGTGGAGATCGATCTATCGATCCTACCGTAACTAAACGGTCCCGTCGCTGACTCGTCGACTGCGCTTGCTGCTTATTTTCCTCTTCCTCTCTCATTTTTCTATAACAATCCGTATAGTCTATTACCCCCTTCTTCACAAACCAGATTCGATCTGTATTGTTTTTAAATTCCATTGTATCGGCCAGTTTCTCGCGTTCCATCATCGAATTGGGAATATCAAATGTCTCCGATCGTTCAGTTGAATCGGTGTCCAGTACAACCACATCTTCTTCGGCCACTTCAACTACGTCGTTCTTCGTTGCTTTCGTTGCTGCTCCGAATCCAATTACGACACCGGAGTATGTTTTCCGTTCTTCTTCTTGCATGTTCGATTCCTTCTTTCCAGCTTTCCTTTGTGGACACGCATCCTTCCGATGACCTTCCGCTCGACACAAAAAGCATTTGTTTCGCAAATCTTGGTAAAACACCTTTCCTTTCCAATTTGATACCGATAGCGATGCTGGAATCCTTTTCCACATCGATGTACATGCCTCTCACGCCGGTGTACATGTGATCCATCCCTAAGTTTGGCGGGATTTTTTCCCGAATCACACGATCCACTTTCCCATACTCCAGAAGACACTGTTTCAGCTCGTTATCGGGCAACTCCGGCGGTAAGTCAAATACTCGGACGTATCGAACATTGCTACCGGCAATCGTCATCTTTACTTCCACGGACATCCCGCTGCTGTACTGAAATTTCCGTGGTTCCATGTTTTTCTCCAGTGACTTCTGCATTGACATGCATCGAAACAAACTTCACACACAGCCAACGATCTATCGAGGATTTGTACACCGTTTCCATTAAAGATACATCGGTATCTAATTGTCGCACAAATCCGGCAATCTCTACCCACGTTGGTCGGGGAGCGGTAGGTGGGAAACGAAACTGCACGGTAGGGGAAGAGGCCCCAAAACGCCCCCCGAGGCAAAACGCCTTTTGTGGTTTCCCTCATATTTACCGTCATTAAGATGTCCGTAACAAAACTAGATCTAAAATTATGTAGGTTAGGCGAAAAAGTTTCAAAATAGTGTATGGGAAGGTCGGAAAAATCGAAAATTTCCACATTTTGAAGAAACATCTAACATTTTGACGCTCTAGTTGCATTAACGTACAGTGTACTTGCGTCTCCACCGACTATCCATACCAGAATGCTGATTCGCCGACGCGTGGTGCTTTGTTCCCTAGGAGCTGTCAGCTAAAAGGCGTTTTGCCTCATGAGTTTTCCGGCAACAGAATATCACCACTTTTTTGAAATGTGAATATTATCAATATGATTGAGATTTTTGACAATTTTTGAATGGCATCAACTAGCTATCTTGTTTAACTGATGCATAATGTAAAAATACCCATGAATAGCGTTACAAATAAGACAATAAAGCAGTGTTTGCTTAGCTAGGACATATTGCCCCCCTTCCCCTATTGACGATCATTTCGCAACTCGTACGGATGAGAACCGATAGAAAAAGCGACACAGGGCTGTCTGGTACCTACAGTCACTATACCTCCAACAATCCAAAAACAAACTAATAGACGTTCGCGCGCGGTGAGTGCCAAACAACAACTGTTGTACCAAATTCTGTACTCAGAAATAAAACTGAAACAGCTAAATTATGTTTATCGTTTGTTGCTTATTTTGAATTATTTTATGAATTTGGAAGTCAAAAGTTGAAGAAGAATTATTCCAAATGTTTTGGAAGTCCAAATGACAGTTTATAGCCATTAACAGCTCTATATTTGTGCTATTTTGACCTCTCTAATGAACTTTTCTTGATACATGAGCATTCATGAGCGAAAAAAAGCATCTTCACCGCTAGGAGGATTAATCTGGGTTTTTCCATCAAACTTGATTTTTCAATCAAACTAAACTGTTCTATTAGCGCCTTCAAGATAGCTTGATAGCTTGAGAAATGCAGGGGGAACGGCCGTTTGGCCGAATACCACTAGGCCGAAAGTTGTTCGGCCGAATATACCAGAAACAGACCATTGGGCCCAGGGTAGAAATATTTCACAGTCAATGCAGTGAAAAACATGGATCTCAGTATAATCTGCAGTCGACCCAGTGCGACTGGGTGCAGCCGAAAAATCATTTCCAACACCAACCATTCAATTTCGCATTCAGCCACTCACAAGTCGCTCTGACAGGCTGCTCAGTTCGCGCCTTACCGTATGACTGTGAGTGGCCCATTTAAACGCGTGGTAAATTTTTTCAAATAAATTTCATAAATTTCATCTTCACGGCGCAGTGGGTGATGTGAGTTCTGTTGTTTACTTTTCTGCCTCTCCGGGAATGTGAGGTTGATTTCAGAGCAGGAGGAAAATAAAAATGATATCAAAAACATCACCTTCATCTAGTGCTGCCTAATATTTACAACCCTGATTGGGCCGAAAGGGTCATTTTACCGAATAGGACATTTGGCTGATTAAGATATTTGGCCGAATGACCCTCTCGGCTAAACGACTCTTTCGGCCAAATGACCCTTTTGGCCAAATGACGTTTTCTCGGTATAAGGCGAAAGCAAGAAATAAAGGATTATTCATAAAAAAACGTCTATCCTTAACAAATTAAAGAGAAAAGATAATCCCTTCATAATGAAGGGCCCAGGGTGAATATGTTTTCGTTGTTTATCCCGTGCTCTTGAAATTGAGTGAGCATTATGATCCTTAGTTACTTAGTCCTTAGTTAAGCATTGGTGAACGCTACTTTTTGTACTTATTTTCCTACATAACACCAACATGATTGAACTTCATTGTTGACATTAAATTAATTTTAGTAAGGTTTGCATTTAAATCCACTGCAGTAGTGAAGAAGATTCCGAGCCTACTGGCATCAATAGACGTAAGCGAGATGCTGCCGTTAAACGCCCTCAAGCTTTCGAGAGGAAACGCGCGTGTAAGTTATCAGAAATGAACTGCACTTGCTAAAAGTCATGTAAGTTGCATTAATTTGACGTCTACGCTGGCTTGAGGTTTCCATTTAGCCTTGTGAACAAAGACGCAGAATCCGGAGATGGCGAGATCGATTCTTGATCCGATATAGGATGTTTTCAGCGGGAAACATTCTCGACACTTTGGGCTTAGAAACCTTTCAATTAATAACTAAAGAAATGCTAAAAGAATTGAAGTTGAAGTTGAAATGCAGGCCAAGTTCCAGTTGGAATGTAGTGCTATGCATAAGAAGCTTGCGATGCACTTACGAGATTGACTGATTCACAGAAACCGATTGCTAAACTATTAGCAAGTTTTCAAAAGTAAATAATCTTACATAAATATGAATTAAATAATACGTATTTTTGAAGTTTTTATAAGCATCTAACATATCTGTCAAAATATGGAGCAAAAATTTATGCAAAACCAACAATAATGGAAGAAAACGATTTTATTCCAAAATTGAGAGTTTACATGCAAAATCAATGATCCTGGGCAATATGTGCCGATCAAAAATGATAATCAAACTTCAAGACTGATTTGTATTTTTTGTATCTAAAGAAAAAGCAAGCATTGAGCAAGACGTCGAGAACCCATGGAGTGTACATTAATCTTCTTAGCAAGTCACTCCCAACGATTCGTCAATCATCTTTCCCCCTGAATGTGGAACGGTTGGTACGGCTGTCCTTGTTTCTTCCTTTCGTAGATTCAAAACTCTTCGTTGATCATGTTATTTATAAAAAAAAATAATCTGATTGCCGGGGAGTTCTGGATTTTCTCCCAAATTCAAGCCTGCACGGTGAGCCTGGCCGTTTTAATACTTGTGTCATATTTATGATATGCTGCAAATATTAATGCAGACAAGAAAATGCTCGGGGTGTAACCTGTGGTTTCATTTTTTTGTATTTGCTGGCTCCACCACAAGTAATATTTTCCCTCCACCAAGCCCACTGTACATCTCACCTTTCAATCGGTAATGGGTGTCACCTTGCCGATGAGAAAAGTGTTTGAGTGCAAGGAAAAAACAGTAAAACTTGCCAGACGTTAAATGCTTGCCCACAGGGACCGCCAGTTGGAAGGGTTGCCAAACTGAATAGGAACCATTAGGGTTCGGTTATTGTCGGGTTGGTCGGATTCCAGATAAAATGGCTTAGCTACACGATCAAGCGGTTTATTCGTTTCTTGATTTCACCAAGAATAGAAGTGCGCGACGGAATAAAGTTAGAGTTAACTGTAACCAAAAAACCGTCTAAGACGAATTAAGTACTGTCCATTTAATTCCACCAGTTAATTTTCGTTATCTTTGCAGATACGTATTTCGACCACAACTGTTTGGTCGTCTTCAGTGTCTTGTACTTGACTCGATTAAGTCGACCACACAATTTCGGTCGAAATACGTATCTGCAAAGATAACGAAAATTAACTGGTGGAATTAAATGGACAGTACTTAATTCGTCTTAGACGGTTTAATACATTCCACTAAACGAGCTTAATATATTTTTCTGTAAACAAAAATTTGTACATTAAAATAGTGAAAGTGACTAGTTGATTTATCTAGATCGAGAAGTGCACCAAGTAGAAGAAGTTGCCCTAAAAATCCATTGTGTCCAGCAAGTGGGCCTTTTTTCTGTGTTTTTTTGCTTTTCTCGAATAGCAGAGCCAGGGCAAGGTAGTACGGTGGTGCGTAAGGCCGATTCCCAGTGGTTCCCGAACTAGTTACAGTCCGGCATCAACTCGTTTGTCGAGCAGTGCTTTTGGTGAATGCCAGCGTAATCGGTGGATATTGTTTGGAGTCAGGGACCGCCCCGCATTCCCGACGAAATCGTCAAGCCATCTGACGTCTTTCGGCCATCGCCATCGTCGCCGGAGACGCGAAGTTAAGCACGCCATCGCCACGCCATCGCCATCGTCGCCGAAGACGCGTTTGCAAACCACGCCATCGCACACCTATCGGCCATCGCCATCGTCGCCGAAGACGCGTTTGCAAACCACGCCATCGCCCACCTTTCTGCCACCACCATCGTCGCCGAAGACGCTATCGCGAGCAAGCACGTCACCGGTCGAGCCCTAGAACAGCCATCGCCACCACACCACCATCTATCGCTAACATCGCATGTACCGAGTTCGCACCCGTGTCAACGTCCAGAACCTCGAGTGAACATCGCTATTGTTCATCTGAGTTCAACCACCGACATCGCCAAGTGGGTTCACGATTCCGCCAGTGCCGACGGTTAGCTTTCAGCAGTCATCGTGGGTCAAGTCCACGCAACGTCGATCATCGCACGCTCATCAAGAACCGGTGGCGAACGGTGGTTCTCAACTACCATCAGACGGCCCGCGACGAACCGCACGGTAGGACCTCCGTCGATGCATCGTGGCACTGAGAGAAAACCATCCGGACTGAGAGAGAATGTCAAGAAAAACCGCAAGTACCCTACCTCTAAATGACGTCACTATGAAAACTTTAAATAAATTAGTATGCTAAGATGAAGTACGGTGTCGAGTACATTAATTGAGAGCTAGGCCTTGATTGATTAGTCTTTTTCACTATATTTTGTAATTTCACCTCGTTTTCGGGCTCACAAAGGAGCCGCCAGTCCTCGCTTGTTGGGATCCAGGGTGAATACACTGCTTGATCAGCTTTTGAGCATATTGAATACGACCCAGTTTGCCGATCGTCCCACCATAGCACGCCGGTGGGCACGTGTCGTGATACACACGTGCGTGTATAACTCCTGCTGCAGGTAAGTTCGGTTGTGGGTGTGTAGTGGCAAGAGAAGGTAAACGACCCTGTTTTTGTCTCCCCATCCTAGCTTCAGTGTAGCTAGCGGGTAACAGGGGATACAACCGACAGTTCCAGGATGCTTTTCAATACTGGCTGTGCATGTGCTAAGACAAGACAAGCAAAAGCAAGCATTGAGGACCAAAACGCGGAAATGTCGTTGGAAAAAGCCAACATAAAATTGAATTTTTAAAATTTTTAATCCAAGTTTTTGACTAAGTTTTCTTGTGTGGCGGCTAGCAAAGGTTTTTTGGCTTCAGCCGCTTACGATTTTGAGACAAAATTTGGGATATAAATCAAGAAAACTGCCGTGAATCGCATATCTGTCCCATCTTTGTTGGGTTTCCTATTCATATGGGACAAATATGCAATTCACGGCAGAAAAGGTGGTGGCGCATTTTACCCAACCGGCTCATTTCATACAGATTTCCCCTACTTTGCTAACAATCGAGAATAAATAAAAAAAAAAGAAAGAAATCTGCTTTAGTGATTTTAGTTGATGGATGTTTTTTTATCGGTGGCTGAACTAAGAAATATGACCAAAACCTTTGCAGTTACTAACTGTATTAATTTCCATATTTTTCCTCAACTATTTTACTCCCTGCATGAAAAATAATAAAGATATCCAATAGATCAAACGCTTCAGGGTTGAACTCTTCGAAGTATGTGCGAGATTCATTGACTGATAAAGAAAATACAAACGCGATGATATCGCCATCTACCAGATCCCTTGAAGCAATGCATAGTACAACTTGATTTATTTACACAAGCTTTTCTCGAACGATCATTCAATCAAACAGCCTACAATATGCTCGGTTCCTACAGAGGAAGCGCCGTTGGTGATTATGAGCTTTCAATCACGCACTTTGATGTTATTCTTCGCTGGATTGAGATTGCGGTACATTATGCACATTATTCATTGCCAACCAACAACACTTCTTCGAACGATCGGCTGCGTATAATCGATTTCTTATGTCATTTTATAGCTTGAAAAAGATTGGCGTAAATGGGATTTCGCTACGATGTTAAGTCTCTTTTCACTGTGACTTCAAAGAGAAGCTCTTAGTAGTGTGTTGAATGCTGATTTTCAATTCAATATTAAATTAATATAATTTAAAAGATAAATCATACCGACACAAATATTTAAAAAAAATGTCCCTACCCCCTTGAATTTTTTTTTGCATAAAAAAATTTCAAGGGGGCATTGAAAAAAATCCAAAACATTAGTCAACAAATCTGAAGAGTTTTTTTTACCAATTCATGCACATCAAAACCCCTAAATTCGGGGGGTCCCGTAGCGTAGTTGACTACACGTTCGCCTTTCAAGCGAATGGTCATGGGTTCGATTCCCAGCCCCTCCACCAAAACCCTCGTCAGTCGCCGGATGCGCAGTCCATGCGGTGGCGTATTGGGGTGCACGCCTCATCGTCACGGCTGCCTGATGACGACTGACAACTTGTTCTTCTCGGAGGCATTCCTCCAACGTTACCCAGATAAATGGCAACCGGACAATGCAACGATCATTGGATACACGACATGGACAAAACGAACACAATAGACTCACGACGAGATGGACCAGCAACGACAACAACAATTAATAATGGAAAAATCTAAAAATAGATTCTGTGCGGATTCTGGCTGCAGAATACCACAGTAGATCTCGGCACAGTAGCGGTTAAGTAACACAGAGTGCCTATCAAATAAATAAAGGAATAAAAAAACCCCAAATTTGACTTTTCGGAGACCAGTAGGACATAATTTGTATTGAATATGTGTAATGATCTTATGAACGGACTAGAAAGTTGCATTCCTCTTCTGTTCATTATTATTATTTTCTCAGACTAAGGCTCAGACTGTGAAGTGCATAAAAATCTTCTACAGTCAGGTCTGAAGGGATGTGCAACGATACGTAGCTTTTTTTTCCTGTTGGGATTTTAATCACTGCGATTATTTGTTAGATCTATTGTGCTATATGCCCCATTTCTATAGCTTTGTAAAGTTGACGCATCACTGCGTGTCTTCCCAATACGGTATTATGGTTCTGATGAATCGTACTACCAAATTGGGACTTGTTCTCCAAACTTCAGAGGGTTCTATCAGCCCCCTGTTGAAGAACTGTAATCTTTTTCTAAAAATTGCCGGACAATGGCATAACAGATGTTCCGAGTCTTCCACATGTATACCGCAGAAGCGACATTCATCATCTTGAAGTTTTCCTAGCAGCTTCAAGCGTTATCACTTGGGCAATGGCCTGTTACAAGACCTGTATATGTGTTAAGATCTTTTTTTGAAAGATCTAAAATTTTGCGAGTAATGAATACGTTTGGTGTGATGAATCTGCTTCGCAACTGCCTCGCAATCAAGGTGTTTTTCCAAATGTCCTCTAGAGAACACGCAGATACACCACGAAAAGGTTCTGGACCTATGAATTGTCGAGATGAACCAAGTCTTGCCAGCATATCAGCTTGTTCATTGCCTTCAATGCCACAATGACCAGGAACCCAATATAGGTTCACTTTGTTACGACTACCCAAGGTTTGGAGTAACTGAACACATTCCCAAACGAGTTTAGATGTGCATCTTGCTGATTTCAGAGCATTCAATGCTGCTTGAATATCAGACATTATGCAAATATTTGAATGCCTGTAATTTCGACGTATGCATAAATTAGAGCATTCAAGAATAGCCTGAACTTCAGCTTGGAAAACAGTTGGCCACTTTCCCATGGGAATCGAAATATTCGTCCCTGGGCCAGTCACGCCTGCTCCAACTTGATTGTTCAGCTTTGAACCATCGGTGTAAAACACAATCGATCCTGAACGAAGATTTGGTCCACCATTTGTCCATGTGCTTCGCTCAAGATTAATTACATCAAAACATCGTTGTATTGTATCTTCTTCTCATCCAATCATCGTTGTTTGTGATCAGTGAGTTGATACTTATTTTGCTTAGAATACTAAGATGCCCTGTTAAGTCACCTTAGAAGAGGTTTGAATCTCTTTTGATCTTCAAAGTACTCTTCTCTGCTTCTAATTGAATTAATTGATCCAATGGTAGCACGTGGAGCAAAGCGTCTAGTGCTGTGTTCGGCGTGCTTCTCATCGCACCAGTTATTGAAAGAGTAGCTAATCTTTCCAACTTTTTCTGTACCACCCTTCTTTTGTTTTTGGCCACCATACTAATGCGGCATATGATATTCTGGGTTTCACAATCGCCGTATAAATCCATTGAATCATTTTTTGCTTTTGTCCCCACTTTTTACCGAACGTCGCCTTACTTATCCATAAAGCATTTGTAGTTTTGCTTAATGCTTCTTCAAGATGTAAGTTCCAATTCAGCTTACTGTCAAGTCGAACGCCAAGATGCTTGACTGAGTTTGAAAGTTTCAAATCTGCTCCTTTCAATTTTAATGTAGGTAAAGAATAATTTCTTCTCCTTGTAAACGCCACTAGTGTGGCCTTTGAAGGTTTTATGTCTAATCCTTCGTTTTCACACCATAATGTGATGAAATTTAGGGCAATTTGCATTCTATTAGAAATAACACAGTCATATTTTCCTCTCACCAATATAACTATATCATCTGCGAAGCCAATTATCTCGAAGCCTCGAGCCTCCAGTTGTTTGAGAAGATCGTCAACGATTAAGAACCACAATAGAGGTGATAGTACGCCTCCTTGAGGGCACCCTTTTACTGCTCTCACACTAATTGATGAGTTTCCAAGGTTTGCCGATATTTCTCGTTTTGATAACATCTCGCTAATCCAGTCAACAATGCATACATCGAAACCTCGTTTCAACATAGCATTCTTCATTGAACTGTGAGATGTGTTATCGAATGCTTCTTCAATGTCGAGGAACGCTGCAAGTGAAATTTCTTTTGCTGCAAAAGATCTTTCCAACTTTGTAACTAACTTGTGAAGCACTATTACTGAAGATTTACCCTCCTGATATGCAAACTGATTTTTGCTCAGAGGAGTATTTGTTAAAAAGATGATTTTATGTGCTCATCTATTAGATTTTCCATTATTTTTAGTATAATGGACGATATGCTAATTGGTCTGAAGGATTTTGGGGACATCTTCTATTTGAAGAACGTTTCTCAGCAGCGCAGCTGACTTGAAAAGGTTTCAGTATCAAGCAAGAAAGTTGCTTAGAACTTTTTTCAAGTCCATGACTAGTATTTAATGAGGTGCTTAAGTTTTCCGCCTAACTAGCCAAGTTTGAGATATAATATTCCCAGTTAGTTTTTCTGGGATCTCTTTTGGTTTCTATGAGTTGATTTCCAGCCTCATATTCAAATAATATGTGCATGTGATCAGATAGAGATATTTCTTCTG
The DNA here is from genome assembly GCF_024139115.2 of Armigeres subalbatus. Taxonomy (NCBI): domain Eukaryota; kingdom Metazoa; phylum Arthropoda; class Insecta; order Diptera; family Culicidae; genus Armigeres; species Armigeres subalbatus. Next base: position 4,985,110 of record NC_085141.1, on the reverse strand, counting down.
ATACATGCCAATTTTTGATTTTTTCCGAAAGTGTATGACTACACAAGGTTAAGGTACACCGGGGCAAGTTGAAATGCGGGGTAAGTTGAAACGGAAGCTTTAATTTAGATGGGAAATGACTGAGTGCTCTGATTATTTTTTTCAACAAACTACTCCCCTAGACGCATCTTCTGACTTCCATGCCCGGGAGATTGCAGCTTTCAAAACCAATTCCTGCTATTGTTTATTTTTAGCCATTTGCAAATCCAAACCAAATATTTGACGTGCCAATGAAACAGGTCTCAAACGATGTTTGGAAGAGTTTTTTCATAAAATTTTCATGGTAGATAATCATTCAATGTTGAATGAGCATAATGAATATGAAAAATCGATGAAAGACCCGTTTTAATTTTTGTATTTTGGTTGATTGATATTGCTCCGCATGTTTAACTCATCGGGGCAAATAGAAATGCGTGGTGCGGGGCAAGTTGAAACAACGATTCAAAACGTCACCCTCGCAACTAAAAGTATTTTTTTTCCAGATGAAGGACCATGATGAAGGTCCATAAATACATACATTCAGAAAACATAAATTTATAAATACACCCAGGTTTTTTTACACGGTTGGGTTTCATTAATTTCTCGGTTAACCTGATCTTTCACTTTTTTTTAAATACCCCCTGAATTTTCTTTGATTTTTTGTGAATTTTTTTGTGGGGTTAACTCATTGCTTCATTGACGCTGAAGGTCTTAAACGACCAAAACCAAACCGTGTAAAAAAAACCTGGGTGTACATGCAAACTTCTGGAACTTCTGGAACCAAGCTTATGAGAGATCTGATTTGAGATGATTCAAGTGCACAATATACAAGTGAACCAAATAATGAACCATCCTGAATAGTAATCCGAGTGGTCACCAGTAGTAGAAAATCAATTTGATAAATTTTCAGCAAAGTGCGTTCTCCAGAATTTGGTCTCTGAAAATTCTTGTGACTTTGTTGTGCACTGCCCTAATTCGCATATGAGTCCCATGCCATTTTCTCCGCCTTGAGTAATTTGTCGTTGAATTTTTCAAACTTGTTTTATATGTAGAAATACAAAAAACTAATAAATTTTAAAAAATGCTGTCTTTCCAAAAGTTTTACATAATATTCTTTATTTGTATATATTGCTGTGGACAATTAAATGGACCATACTTTAGTATGGTTTATTTTTTTTAGTTTTTTAGTTTATTTTTTGTGTAAAAGAGTATCAAAATCTGGAATGCGATTTTTATGCGAGTAAATATTAAGATGAGACAACAAAAGTGGGATTTGTTTTCAAATTTCTAGAACAAAGCCTACTATTATATCGGTTTTTCTTAAACAGGAGACAAACTTAAGCGAATTTCTGAAAGAAAATCAAAATCGTCGATAACCTACATGGGACCCTTATGTGAATCATGGCAGTATTATAGTCACCTTTACAACCTTGTGCTTCATGAGTACATACATTTTGTTATTACATTTTGTTATTAATACGGCAAAATTAGCTTATGTCTGTATATAATGCAGTGTTTCAACTTGCCCCGATACGCGGGGTTGAAACGTTGCATATAAAAAAACGATGATGCATATAATAACGATGCATATAAAAAAATAATTGAAATATACAAAATATTTGTAAAAAAGTTAGTTAAGGTTGCTTATTTTTTATGCATAATCTTTTCTAATCTTAATATCTACATCATTTTTTGCAATATAGTAAAACAGGTTTTCACCTCTTTTGTTGATATCCGAACTAGCCCAAATAGTGTGATGAGCGTTTGCGTCACAACCGATAATGAAAGCTTTATTTTGCTTCCTGCAATATGAAATAAAAGCAGCTACTTCTGGTGGAGGCACATCGTCAGCATCTCCCGGAAAGTATGCTGAGGCGACAAATATTTCCGTTTTTCCACGAATTGTCGGTACCTCCATCATAACCGCAACAATATCTCGTTCAATAAACTCTGTAATTGGAAACACTTTTGTTCTTCCATTCACCAAAATTGCAGCCCTGGGAGGTTGCTGTCCTGTTTTGTAAAATACTTTAGAAGTATTTGTAGGAATTCCCAATATCCTACTATTGTTCGTCCATGGCTCCTGAATTAACGCGATATCCAGTTTGCTCTCAGCAAATCTCTCACAAAGTACAGCTGTTGCTCCCTTTGCATGATGTAGATTCACCTGAATGAACTTGATTTTGCTGTTTTGCATTTTTTTATTTGGATATAAAACCAGCATAATTTGTAGTATGGCCAGAGATGTTGGGGGTTTCCCCGTAATTGCGTACTCTTCAAAGTCCTGGGATATTTTCGGTCTGATTTACGAATCATTACATCATCACCAGTATCTTTAAATGTTTTGCTTAATCACGGTTAGCCCTATACTCCGGTCTTTCACAATCAATTTTATAGCTGATTCATTCCCAAAAATTGTATTATTATATAACATTGAATACACCACAATATAATAAAATATATAAAAATAAATAAATAAATAAGTATATAAATAAAAATAAATTATATGACAAAATTACAATAAGTAAATAATAAACTATAAAAATAAAACCAAACAAAACTTAAATAAATGAGCAAGTGTCAAAGCAAACTAAAGTTAAAGTCAGAATGGATGGTAAAATATAATAGTGATGTATTAAAAGTTATATTAATACCGGCATGAAGCTTTTATGACCAGCATCCCCTATTTGAGATTTTTGTATTGCCTTCTGTGCGGTATTGTTATGCCGCCAGCAGCGTTGTGAGATCGTTCGTCTCACTGTCTCGCTGTGTTTCAACGCTGTGCCTGTACCTACCCACTGTACCTACCGTCATCACTCTATACGTTTGGATGGATAGGTCGATGCAGCAATAAATTATTATTTTTTTTTCACTTTGAACACTTTGGCTCAATGATGGGTTATGTAAAGCACTTCAGCACTATTCCAATTAATGTCCATAGATGAATAAACTAATTATCCATCACAGACCATAACTTGCATGCAAGATGTTCTTTTTCTTTCTTTTGCACACTATCACTTGTTTCCTCCCTAAAAAGTGCACTTCACTGGGAGTTCTAACTATTATTTTATAATGAAAAGTTGCAGTTTTTCGCCTGCTTGCACGATTTACGCGATTATTAGCACTTGATTCACCGATTTACAAACCACTCGCGAATTTATTCAGTCGATTTCGGTACTAATTTCGGATGATTTTTATGCCGAACAAATCACGTCACTAATTATCGGCAGTGTTGCCATTGCCATCCGCGATGGCGACTCTTAGTACTTAGGATACGTAGCTTATAAGTGCTCGTAGTTAAAACCTAGTTTACAATTTGTAAAGCAATTCTGTAGAAGACGAATTTCGCGCCAACTCGACCAGCGGTTGGCAGCACCATCTCAGAATCGAATGAAACTTGGTGGGCATAAAGATATGGTATTTCTAAGACACTCTGCATACTTAGTTTTTCAAAAATTGTCAAGAGTAACATTTGAATAAGGCCTAATTTGTTTTCATGGATTTTTTATAAATCGATGTAACTCTAAAATGACAAGACCTGCAAAAAAGTGTTGTATGGCGGACTGTCGTGAAATTCCCAGAAGTTTTTTGGAAAAATATCCAAAAAATAAAATACCGATTTCTACACTGAAAAAATTAGGTTTAAAAATTAAAATCGATATTACAAAAAACCTCATCTCAGAAATCGATGAAATTTTTTCTGCAGATAGGTATTTTAATTATCTAACTTTTCTGGGAATAATGATCCTGTGACATATTTAAGGAGAAAAAGTTTTTCTAACCAAAAATGTTTTCATGTCAATATCGAGTGAAAATTTATCAGCGTGTTTTAAGCCTACAGCGCTAATTATAGGTTCAGCAGCCTATCATCAACCAACGACACATTTTGGAAGTATAAAAAAAATGTTTAGGAAGCAATTTAGCATAATCTAACATTAATGTGGACCAACATTTGGAAAGGGCGTATATTTTCCTAGATTGCTTATATCAATGTTACACACAAATGACCAGATTTACAAAATTGTGATGTTTGATGGACTATTGTAAATTTGTCTGAACTATGAAGTCTGAAACATAAAAGAGCGTTTCGTTCACCGAGAAAATAAATTAATGAATGTAAAGATTAAAATTGGTTTAGCAAAAATAAAAATTGGAGGTCGATTTTTTTATCAGATAAACATTTTGATTCCAAACGATGAAGCTCGGTAGGTAATTTCATTAGGGGGATTTCCGGTAAACGCTCATTTAAAGAATAATAAATTTTACGCATTTTTTTAATTTTTTCTTCAATTTTATTTGTTTAATTTATTTTGTAAACTTAGTCGAAGCCTCGGGCTGAAAGTCTCCTTAAAAAAAAAAAAAAAAAAAAAAAAAAAAAAAAAAACTTAGTCGAACAATTCAAAGACTTTTGGGTCTTCATCTGAGTTGGAATATTTTTATCCAGGATTTTATTATGACCGATTGGTACAAAAGAATGAAGCTTTTGTGTGCCAATTACAGTTTTTGCTTTTTTGAAAAGTTCAAACTTTTGTTGAGTACCGTCGTCGCTCGTCGGAGGTGACAATAGGTCAAATGGGGGTGAGAATGGGTCACTGTTTCAACTACTTAGAATGCTTGTAGAATTAATATATCTGAGGACAAGAAGACAAAAATATAAGAGACCTTTTTGAACGATTTTGCTCTACGCCCTCCATGCTCGCGGTGAGAGCGATGACCCATTCTCACCCCCAGACCCATTGCCACCCCCGAGGCGGTATTGCTCATTCGTGATATAACAGAAATGTAATATAGTGATATTTTTGTTTGATTGAAAACGTGCCCATTCGTACCACTCCCGAGGAGTCTTGATAGTATTTCCATAATCTTTGGAAAGAGCTGCTCGTTTGGCCATTCGTTTGAGAGTGCCACCAATAGCTTCGCAAGGGCATTTTCCGTGCGATGTTGTAAAAAAGTGGCATTCTGCTTCTAAGCCATGTTTTGAATTTAAATTACACAGCCTTGCAAAGTTCCTTTTATTTTTATAATGTGCTGCAGCTCACCCAGACACAAAAGTAATTTTTGTAAAATCGATCGACTGTTTCAAAAAGTCAATTAATTTTGAAATGAATAAGTGAACAGCTTTTGTGTCATGGGTCATTACTTCTGATTAATAAAGCTAACGTTTTCTAATTAACCGTTTCTTTTAAAGTAAACTTCGAATGGATGTATTGTTGCCTGGGAATTATTCCAACCTTGAGCAGCATTTTGGATAATGAATGGATAATTTTCAGATAAATCTAACAGTACAAGTGTATTGTTGTTTGCAAATAATGTCATAAGTTATAAGTTTATCAATTTTTTCAATAAAATACGATACACAATCATCTACAGGCTTTATAACGGTTTCTAAATTACACCGTTCAGTGGTTAGCCTTTGCTGAAAAACAACATATTCTTTTCCACTATTACAATTAAATATCACTTCAGTTTCGTTTCGGCAACATTGCCCGTTTCCAAAGTAATTATTTTTTTGCAATTGTTTTTAAGTTACTTCGATACAAAAAGTCAAATAAAACATAAACCCTTTTCAAATGTTGGTCCACAATTATGTTAGATTATGCTAAATTGCTTCCCAAACAAACGTCCAAAATGTGTCGTTGGTTGATGATAGGCTGCTGAACCTATAATTGGCGCTGTAGGCATAAAACACGCTGATAAATTTTCACTCAATATGGACGTGAAAAAAGTTTTTGTTAGAAAAACTTTTTTTCCTTAAATATGTCACAGGAACATTATTCCCAGAAAAGTTAGATAATTAAAATACCTATCCGCAGAAAAAATTTCATTGATTTCTGAGATGACGTTTTTTTGTAATATCGATTTTAACTTTTTTTTCAGTGTTGAAATCGGTATTTTTTTGGATATTTTTCCAAAAAACTTCTGAAAATTTCACTACAGTCCGCAATACAACACTTTTTTGTAGGTCTCGTAATTTTAGAGTTACAACGATTTAAAAAAAAATCAATGAAAAAATTAGGCCCTCATCAAATGTTACTCTTGACAAATTTTGAAAAACTAAGTATGCAGAGTGTCTTAGAAATACCATATCTTTATGCCCACCAAGTTTCATTCGATTCTGAGATGGTGCTGCCAGCCCCTTAGAAGGGTTGGCGCGAAATTCGTCAGAAGCTAGGAAGGGCGCCAATTCAACAACATTTGTTTGGTACCGCGGCATATGAAAAACCTGTGAAGAAATAAACCCCTTCAGACTGCTTTTGGTCATGTGCCATTGTTCTCAACCCAAACGTCGCTCAGTAGTGGAATCGTAACTTGATCTGGATCAACATTTTCTCTTAATGGATCTCTAGCTAAGCGGTCTCGTGACGATCTAACACGATGATGGTGAGATTGCGAGCCTTGATGATCTCTGGATTAAAATGGAAGCGTTCCACTAGTGCCACTGTTCGTATTGAGACCAAAATTGAGAATGGCAATGTGGCTTTGGAGAAACGAATTTCCTTAGGACAAGACTAATACGTTCCGAAATGGAACTGGCTGTTGATGCTGTTTATCGTTTCGACAAAAATGAGAACCTAATCTTGTCCGTCAGTATTAGACCGGAGTCATGATTGGCGGTTCTTCCCCAATGGTAACTCACCATTTCGTAGCCTAAAATACTCTCAATAGAACATCTAGTGCTGATCAAATCAATATGTTTGGTATAAGGGTATGCGATAACACACTTTTTCCTAACGAAACGAAAGGAAACGAAATTTAAAATGTCTATGTTGATCGAAACGAAATATGGATCTACTTTCGAAACTTCGAAACGAAACGAAATCAAGGTTCATTTGATTCGAATTTTTTCGAAACGAAACGAAATTTTAATTTTTTTCCGCGGAATTTTGATTAAATTGGTTTTACGTACGCAATTCGGATTTCACTTTTTCAAAGTCAAATAACTATTTTAGCATATACAGATGTGCTCGACTTGCGGTTAGCGACTTATATACAATCGGCTTATATCGGCTTATATTAGCGGCTTATATACAGTCTGATATACAATCAGCTCGACGAACTGAGCTATTGTTTGTGTGTCCTTGGCATATGAGAACAGCTGTTATGGTCAGTATGAGCCAAAAGCAATCATAAGTAACGAACTTTCAGCAGTTTTAATGATCTTTCAATCCGTTCTGGTTTTTTTTCTTTGCAAATTTTATCTAAAGATCTAAAGATTCCATCTGAAGATCTAGAAATGTCCACAAATCTTCAATGTTCCTTACATATTGTGGAAATAGTCAAAGAAGAGCTTAGCTTGATAAACTGTACAAATCTTAGTTGTTAATCATGATTGGCCGAGAAACAACAAATATGCACAGCTCACCAATTAAATAATATTCTTGGGATACAAAAAAGGTATTCTTATTGTAAACTTTCTTCGGAGTTTCCAATTCATGACCAATGACGCTGCTGGTCACGTCCTTACAGTCAATTTAGCCTCTTGAAAGGAGGCTTCCGAGCCTCTTGAAAGGAGGCTTCCGAGCCTCTTGAAAGGAGGCTTCCGAGCCTCTTGAAAGGAGGCTTCCGAGCCTCTTGAAAGGAGGCTTCCGAGCCTCTTGAAAGGAGGCTTCCGAGCCTCTTGAAAGGAGGCTGAGCCTCTTGAAAGGAGGCTTGAGCCTCTTGAAAGGAGGCTTCTGAGCCTCTTGAAAGGAGGCTGAGGCCTCTTGAAAGGAGGCTTCCTGAGCCTCTTGAAAGGAGGCTTCTGAGCCTCTTGAAAGGAGGCTTCTGAGCCTCTTGAAAGGAGGCTTGAGCCTCTTGAAAGGAGGCTTCTGAGCCTTTGAAAGGAGGCTTCTGAGGCCTCTTGAAATGAGGCTTCTGAGCCTCTTGAAAGGAGGCTTCTGAGCCTCTTGAAAGGAGGCTTCTGAGCCTCTTGAAAGGAGGCGTCTGAGCCTCTTGAAAGGAGGCGTCTGAGCCTCTTGAAAGGAGGCTTCCTGAGGCCTCTTGAAAGGAGGCTTCTGAGGCCTCTTGAAAGGAGGCTTTCAGGCCTCTTGAAAGGAGGCTTCCTGAGGCCTCTTGAAAGGAGGCTTCCAGGCCTCTTGAAGGAGGCTTCCAGGCCTCTTGAAAGGAGGCTTCTGAGCCTCTTGAAAGGAGGCTCTGAGCCTCTTGAAAGGAGGCTTCTGAGCCTCTTGAAAGGGAGGCTTCCTGAGCCTCTTGAAAGGAGGCTTCTGAGCCTCTTGAAAGGAGGCTTCCGGGCCTCTTGAAAGGAGGCTTCTGAGCCTCTTGAAAGGAGGCTTCTGAGCCTCTTGAAAGGAGGCTTCTGAGCCTCTTGAAAGGAGGCTTCTGAGCCTCTTGAAGGAGGCTTCTGAGCCTCTTGAAAGGAGGCTTCCTGAGCCTCTTGAAGGAGGCTTCCTGAGCCTCTTGAAAGGAGGCTCTGAGCCTCTTGAAAGGAGGCTTCCAGGCCTCTTGAAAGGAGGCTTCTGAGCCTCTTGAAAGGAGGCTTCCTGAGCCTCTTGAAAGGAGGCTTCCAGGCCTCTTGAAAGGAGGCTTCCAGAACCTTTGAAAGGAGGCTTCCAGACCTCTTGAAAGGAGGCTTCCAGACCTCTTGAAAGGAGGCTTCTGAGCCTCTTGAAAGGAGGCTCGAGCCTCTTGAAAGGAGGCTTGAGCCTCTTGAAAGGAGGCTCTGAGGCCTCTTGAAAGGAGGCTTCTGAGCCTCTTGAAAGGAGGCTGAGCCTCTTGAAAGGAGGCATCCGGACCTCTTAAACGAGGCTTCCAGACCTTTTGAAAGGGGGCCTGAGGCCTCTTGAAAGTTGGCTTCTGAGGCCTCTTGAAAGGAGGCTTCCAGGCCTCTTGAAAGGAGGCTTCCAGACCTCTTAAAGGAGGCTTCCAGGCCTCTTGAAAGGAGGCTTCAGGCCTCTTGAAAGGAGGCTTCCAGACCTTTGAAAGGAGGCTTCCAGACCTCTTGAAAGGAGGATTCCAGGCCTCTTGAAATGAGGCTTCTGAGCCTCTTGAAAGGTGGCTTCCGAGCCTCTTGAAAGGAGGCTTCTGAGCCTCTTGAAAGGAGGCTTGAGCCTCTTGAAAGGAGGCTTCCGAACCTCTTGAAAGGAGGCTTCCAGACCTTTTGAAAGGAGGCTTCCAGACCACTTGAAAGGAGGCTTCTTAGGCCTCTTGAAATGAGGCTTCTGAGCCTCTTGAAAGTTGGCTTCGAGGCCTCTTGAAAGGAGGCTGAGCCTCTTAAAGGAGGCTTGAGAGCCTCTTGATAGGAGGCTTGAGCCCTTTTGAAAGGAGGCTTCCAAGCCTCTTGAAATGAGGCTTCCAAGCCTCTTGAAATGAGGCTTCCAAGCCTCTTGAAATGAGGCTTCCAAGCCTCTTGAAATGAGGCTTCCGGACCTTTTGAAAGGAGGCTTCCGGACCTTTTGAAAGGAGGCTTCCGGACCTTTTGAAAGGAGGCTTCCAGCCCTCTTGAAAGGAGGCTTCCGAAGCCTCTTGAAAGGAGGCTTACGGAGCCTCTGGTAAGGAGGCTTCAGAACCTTTGAAAGGAGGCTTCCAAACCTCTTGAAAGCAGGCTTCCAAGCCTCATGAAAGGTGGCTTGAGCCTCTTGAAAGGAGGCTTCCAGACCTCTTGAAAGGAGGCTTCCAAGCCTCTTGAAAGGAGGCTTCAAGCCTCTTGAAAGGAGGCTTCAGACCTTTGGAAGGAGGCTTCCAGACCTCTTGAAAGGCGGCTTCCAGGCCTCTTGAAAGGTGGCTTCGAGCCTCTTGAAAGGAGGCTTCCTGAGCCTCTTGTAAGGAGGCTTCCTGAGCCTCTTGTAAGGAGGCTTCCAGACCTTTTGAAAGGAGGCTTCCAGACCTTTTGAAAGGAGGCTGCCAAGCCTCTTGAAAGGAGGCTTCAGACCTCTTGAAAGGAGGCTTCTGAGGCCTCTTGAAAGGAGGCTTCCGAGCCTCTTGAAAGGAGGCTTCAGGCCTCTTGAAAGGAGGCTTGAGAGCCTCTTGAAAGGAGGCTGGAGGCCTCTTGAAAGGAGGCTTCTGAGCCTCTTGAAAGGAGGCTTGAGCCTCTTGAAAGGAGGCTTCCTGAGCCTCTTGAAGGAGGCTTGAGGCCTCTTGAAAGGAGGCTTCCGAGCCTCTTGAAAGGAGGCTCTGAGCCTCTTGAAAGGAGGCTTGAGCCTCTTGAAAGGAGGCTCTGAGCCTCTTGAAAGGAGGCTTCCAGGCCTCTTGAAAGGAGGCTTCCAGGCCTCTTGAAAGGAGGCTTCCAGATTTGAAAGGAGGCTTCCAAACCTCTTGAAAGTAGGCCTGAACCTCTTGAAAGGAGGCTTCTGAGCCTCTTGAAAGGAGGCTTGAGCCTCTTGAAAGGAGGCTTGAACCTCTTGAAAGGAGGCTTCCAGACCTCTTGAAAGGAGGCTTCCAGACCTCTTGAAAGGAGCCTTCCGAGCCTCTTGAAAGGAGGCTGAGACCTTTTGAAAGGAGGCTTCCAGACCTCTTGAAAGGAGGCTTGAGGCCTCTTGAAATGAGGCTTGAGGCCTCTTGAAAGGAGGCTTGAGAGCCTCTTGAAAGGAGGCTTCAAGCCTCTTGAAAGGAGGCTTCCAAGCCTCTTGAAAGGAGGCTTCAAGCCTCTTGAAGGAGGCTTCCAAGCCTCTTGAAAGGAGGCTTCAGGCCTCTTGAAATGAGGCTTGAGGCCTCTTGAAAGGAGGCTTCCAGGCCTCTTGAAGGAGGCTGAGGCCTCTTGAAAGGAGGCCTGAGCCTCTTGAAGGAGGCTTCCAGGCCTCTTGAAAGGAGGCTGAGGCCTCTTGAAAGGAGGCTCTCGAGCCTCTTGAAAGGAGGCTTCTGAGCCTCTTGAAAGGAGGCTTCTGAGCCTCTTGAAAGGAGGCTTCTGAGCCTCTTGAAAGGAGGCTCTGAGCCTCTTGAAGGAGGCTCTGAGCCTCTTGAAAGGAGGCTTCTGAGCCTCTTGAAAGGAGGCTTCCGAGCCTCTCTTGAAAGGAGGCTTCTGAGCCTCTTGAAAGGAGGCTTCTGAGCCTCTTGAAAGGAGGCTTCCGAGCCTCTTGAAGGAGGCTTCCTGAGCCTCTTGAAAGGAGGCTTCAGAGCCTCTTGAAATGAGGCTTCCGAACCTCTTGAAAGGAGGCTTCCGAGCCTCTTGAAAGGAGGCTTCCGAGCCTCTTGAAAGGAGGCTTCCGAGGCTTTCGAGAGGGCTTCGAAGCTCTTGAAAGAGGCCTTCCGAGTCTTTTGAAAAGAGTTTTCCGAGCCTTTAGAGAAAATAAATAAAGGAAGTTTACAGAAGAAAGCTTAAAAGAAGATTTCCGGGCCTCTAGAAAAGAGGATTCCAATCCTCTTTAGAGTAGGCTTCCGAGCCTTTTAAAATGAGGCTGTCGAGCCTGTTCAAAAATCCCTTCCTTGACCCGGAAGCTTGCATAGAAGATTTTTTAAATTTGTTCATTCGAGGTTTTGCCCTTTTGATCTTTTGTCCCACATCTCTTCATCCATTGATTGTACTGGTTGTGGAGGACAGGATACAAAAGGCCATGATTTACTGATCGCCATGCATAGGGTAAGGGAGGTATTTTGGACCACCAGTTCGACGACTCATATTTTGGACCACTGAGAGCAAATTCCTCTTGGTTTAAAATAAGAGCCCCGTACGGGTGGTCCAAAACACATCCTTTACCTTATGTACAAGACAAAGTTTAGACATAAAAAAATACAAAGCTATATCAATAAGTTTGGATTAAAATTGTAATTCATCCGCCATTAAGCATTTTGTCCTGGGTCCGGCGAAAGTAACCCCAGCGGTACATGTACCCCAGGTTGAGAATCGCTGTTATAAAAGACCGAGAAATGCTCTGCATCTCCGTGAGCGCTACGGGAAAATAATCGTTGGTTAGTAGAAAAGCGAGTAGGTAAGCGACTAAATATTCATTGTAAACTTGTTTTGCAAACAAGAAGACGAAAACTGTGTCAACCCAATTCAATGTGCTTCGTTTATTAAGCTTCTACAATACGATCGATTCCGCACTAAATAATTCTGTGCTCTTCGATGCAGACATTAGTTTTATCACTTCGCGTTCTCCCACACTAGCTGGCGTGATCATCATCTACAAGATCGATTGTACACTGGTTAAACAAATTTCTGCTACGCGAAATAGATTTTTTTTAAATACCGCATATGCTTAGTCCGGTATAACAGACTAAACATCATATCAAGACAAAATTTTCAAAACGACTTAACTGCTTTTGTAAACAAAGATTCAAACGACGATTTGACGAATCTGATAGCTCTCCCACGCAAACCAACACCATTAACAGGTAGCGGAAACCTTCGGCTACCTGTTGGTGGTGTTGGTTTGCGTGGGAGAGCTATCAGATTCGTCAAATCGTCGTTTGAATCTTTGTTTACAAAAGCAGATAAGTCGTTTTGAAAATTTTGTCTTGATATGCAATGCAGCGATGCAATGGTTACTGAAAGCCTAAAAAACCGAAAATTGTGCACGTTATTTAGAAAGGCATTTTGACTGTGAGCTTGTTGTCAATGAAATGATCGTTTGAGAAAGGAAAGTCATCAATCCCTACAAAAACTGGGCTCTCAAATCATGTTCTCGTTTCTATCCAGTTTTCCGCGATCGGTAATGGCCGCCAGCTTGCCTGCGGGTTAGTCTCTGATTTGACGTTTCTGGAGATCAACTGCACCCACCGCTCCGAGCATTTTGACCAATGTTGCATATAAGAAGGTGCTAATTCAGTGAATTCAAGCCTTCTTATATACCACATTGATCAAAATGATCGAATGGTGGGTGCAGTTGACCTCCAGAAACGTCAAATCAGAGACTGACCCGCAGGCAAGCTGGTGGCCATTACCGCTCGCGGAAAACTGGATACTGGTTGGTATTGGAAACAGATGGAAGCAACTGCTTGATAGAAAACAGCTTTCCCGAGAACCGTTTAGAAAAAAATTGAATCGTTAGGTTGTCCAGTCAGACTGTGGCTCAAACAATAAAAAGTGGAATGAATTGAGCTCAAAGTTACACAGAAACAATGTGACGCACAGTTCACTTATCAAAAATCCAGTAGACCAACCGAGAAAAAAAATCTAATGAAATGAAAAACAGGGGAACCACCATCTTAAAGTGAAGTACAGTCTACTGCAATTAGGGTGACCATATGAAATTTTTCCAAAGGAGGACAATTCACCCGAATCGTAGCGAAAAAGGAGGACATAAAAAATATCGATCGATTAACAATATTATATTTGTTTGAAGCTTGCAGGTCGAAGCAACCCAACAAATAATATCAATGCAAATAAGTGTACAAAATGGCATGTGCATGCCTATAGGGCACTGCACGGAACACCTCTTTCTCTTTTGTTCTTCATAAATTTTGACGTTTACTGGCCTTGTTGTTTTCTAATTCCATTGCAGCGAGAAAGAGACACAGCAGTCCGTGCAGTGCCCTATATCGCCTCCCCCTGGAACACTTCAAGCTCTATCTGGTAAAAGGGCGAATGTCGCAAGAGAGGATTCTCTTCGTCGACTTCCCCTATTTTGAATAAAAGTGACAAGCAGGGGATTTCTTTGAAGTTTATCACCTCATTATGCAAGTTTGCATTGTTTTCTTTCGTTCTGAGGTAAAAAACTCCAAAAAAAATCCGCTGCTTGTCACTTTTATTCAAAATAGGGGAAGTCGACGAAGAGAATCCTCTCTTGCGACATTCGCCCTTATTCCAGATAAAGCTTGACTTATTCGTGAGCATATGCAACTTTGTTTTAGCTGGAAAACACGATATTTTCTTCTACTTTATTAACATTACATCTCCAGATGGAATATTACCATTGGCGTAACTACAGGGGGCTAGGGGGGGGGGGGCTTTAGCCCCACCTAGGATTAAGTTAGCCCCCCCCTAGAAAATTTGATGCTTTGCATAAGTATTGCACATATCTAGCCCTCTTGTTGCATCTATTTGATGAAGCTTTTGCACTTCGAGCAATTGTTATATTTTGCCGTAGGAATGCTAAACACGATGAATATTGTATCAATGCCAGATTTTTTTTTTATTTCCAAAATTTTAATTGAATGAAATAAATTCCAGTTAAATACTGAAAAACCTGTATTGTCTTGATATTGAGTAAACTTGAAATTTTGACAAATTGTTTTAGTTTAAAATGGCATAGGATGCTTACTATTGCTTAGATTACCGTACAATTTTTAACAATTCCGGATTTTGCAATGGAGTTAATCAGCAATTGATCAATCCTCTAAGGTTTTAAAGTTGTTTAAAGTTTTGTGAGTAATTGTTAACTAAATCGAGCGTATGATCTTTAGCTTTCTAACTAAAACTAATCCTAAAAGATGCATTGAATTTCCGATTATCACGCTAGGCTTCTTAAGATTGGATAAAGGCTCAATAAAACATTCAGATTTAGAGGAATGGTAACTAAAATTTAAATAAGAAAGAACTTGTTTTGCTTTTCTAAGCTCTTATTATCGCCGCAGCAATATAAACAGTGAAAAGGTCTTAGTAGGCCCTCGAAGTTAGGTGGCAAATTGTGCAAATTTTCTCAGAGTGTAAATTTGATAATATGTGTTAAATTTGTTCCTATATGTTAATTTATTTATTTGTTAACTAAATTGAAAAATAATAGACGGGAAAGTTGTATAAGGAGGTAGTTTCTTTTTTAAATCATCCACAAATTTATTCTAACATGAAGTGAGTTTTTTGTGGTCAAATCACCGTTTGAAAGCTGTCGGGCCACTAAATTGTAAGCCGGAGAAAAGAGTTTACCTAACTAATTTATTATTAGGTATAATTCAAATCAATAAAGCCTTCAATGATCAGTGTCGTGCTTTCATTCCATTTGCGACGAACGAACCAATCAAGGTTTTTGGAAATGCTACGAGATTTCTAGATTTTCTATTTCAGGGCTGAGCGTCGATGAATATCATTTGAAATGTTTCAGTCTTCAATGGATATCTGGTAGGCCGACTTACGAACAATATACGAGCGAAAATGATATTTTTTTTGTGGTATAGAAAAGGTGATAAAAGTTAGCCCCCCCTAGAATTTTTCTTTAGTTACGCCAATGAATATTACCATTAAATTGCATGTACCTTAGCTTCAACTTAGATTTTAGTTTCAACTAATTTTAAAATCAACAGTGAACAAATGCTGAATATTATTATGCTGGCATTTTCAGCATATTTATTTATTACACCGTCTTCGGCATTTACGTACAGACTGAAGCTTTGTATATCCACAGAATTTTAACGAGTACAATTCTGAAAATTTAGCAATAGACTTACCGAACATTAGTTTCTGTTAGGACCGAACACAAGATGCTTAGTAGACCAGTGGAGATTTTTTCCTTGAATACCTTGGAAAATCAAAATTTAAGTCATGTAGATGAGAATGATACCGTTAAGTGTGTCACAAAGTTCTCAACTGTAAATATTTAGACTAAAGACACTCAAAACTGTTCAGATTTCAAATCCATTCTAGGCATGACATGGCTCTTTGTTTCACATATTCAAGAAACGTACCATGCGATTGGTCCCAAAGGGGATTCGATAACTGTTTACATGTAGAAGCATTCGCATTTTTCCTAATTTATTTTTCACAATTCCGATTCTAATGATATCTTCGATACCTGTGTAACTGTAATTAACATTGATTTTATTCGAAAAAGGAAAATATTTCATATTAGAAAGCATAAAACGCAAATGTGTGCAGCGTTCAATTTGCGAATGTTGTAGTATTGTTATGTTGTAATGTAGTATTGTTTATTAAACTATAATTTCTACAGAAAATCCTATTAATTCAACTGTTTTCTCAAAATATCCAAAAGGAGGACATTTTATTGCAAAAGGAGGACATCTGATTTTTATTGAAAAAGGAGGACATGTCCTCCTTTAGGATACCATATGGTCACCCTAACTGCAATGGAAAGTTCAAGTGCATCGTACCATAGGACACATGAACGGACTGAACCAAAGTGAACGAAAATGTAGAAAGCTCGGTTCTCCTATCATCAGCATAAACTATGGAATGTGCCCACGAGAAGAACAAAAAAACCCTAGGTCAAGTGGCACGGGGTGGTGGCAATTGTGTGATGAATGGTTCGGCTTCACGTGATGTTCACAGTTCGTTGTCCGTGGAGAGAAACATCCAAGACAAGGATGTACGACTGACCTAATTAAGTGACGTGGTGGTTTTTGCTTCGAAAGTGGCACCCAGTTTTCGAGATATCGGCTATAATTACAAGGCAAACACGAAACACGAGAAATAGGCCCATTTAAATGTCAATTATTCAGGTATACACATTCGCTTAATTGGATACAACGAGAGAATTATTCTAACCACGTCCCAACCAATCGTCGTTTGTTATCGATTCGACATTAGACGCACCCATTAAACGTGATTGGATGATGATACCCATCAATGGACTTTTACGTATTATTATTATCTCACGCTCAACAGTCGACATTTTCTGCGTGTTCATTGGCTTATTGTATAGCATTTTTATTGCTTTCTGTTGGCTGCCGAGTTGTAATAACGCGACAGAGATATCGATTCAGAGTGGAAAAAAATTACTTGCGTGCTCGTCCAACATGGAAATCATGATCGTTTGATTGAGCATACTGTCGTCAGATGGATTTATTCAAAGCTTGGTGAGCGAACAGTATGAAACCTTATGAAACCTTTTGCAAGACAAAATGTCGTTTGATTTCCACAGGTACTCGGCTAGGAAAGAATGAATGGTACCAACTTTGAGAGCAATAATCACTTTGGAAATATATCCGACTGTGTACTTCAATTCACACCTTGAGATGCAATCAAAGTTTACCAGTCCGAGAAGGATTTATTGAGCGTAATGTTGAGTACATTTCTCACATTTCACTGGACGTAGTGTGTGCGAATAGGACGAGAGCTCTTTTCAGTTTGGAAATTGCCCAAGAATTTCTCCTCCATGCACAGCAGTCAACACTCCAACGACTCACGTCCTCTTGGTTGGGCACGATTTAGAAAAGATCAAAGCCGAGACGGGCTTTGTACACCTACTTTGGAATGGCTGCCACAGAATGTGCAATTCGTTTATGTTGAATGGAATCTAAGAAGGTGTACTGACTGCCGCTGTTGCAGTTTTGGTTCTTTTTCCCTCGAGCACCCGTTGAATGCGAAATGTTTAGTTAGTCCGGTCTGGCATTGGCGAGTTGTAAATGGAAAAGGGTAGTGATGCGGTTTCTTTTCAGTAAGTGTTGCTTTCAAAAGAAATGCCTTACAGTATTTTGACATATTGAAGTGACGTACAGGAAATTGAAACGTCTCACTATTTTGACGCTTCAACGATGCAAAACCAAAGAGCAGATTTGTTAGCTTTGAGTGCAGTCTTCATCAAAGTGATATCCAATTGAGATGCCACCAGGCTCGAATTACGCTTTGTTGAAGTTGATGACTAAATCTGCCGATGAGAATCTTGCTCTGCATATCAGAACACCACCGTTGGACTGGAGTTGCAACGTCATAAGCCAATTCGCAGTCGTTGCACTGCTAATGAACAATTTATCCATGAAGTATCTCTTTACTCTACGTCTAATCGTAGGCAATAAATCGAAACAAATCATTTATAACAAAAATCAATATATCAAATTTATTTGCATTATTTCCTGAGACGTCAACCCAACTTCTACGTTATACAAAAACAAGCTTATGAACTTTTTCACCATTGTCTTGCCAATTTTAAATCATGGTGCAAAACTTATTCCTCCCCCAGTCTTTGGAAGTAATGTTTTGATTTTGAAGTACTTTATCGATAGCTGCCGGTTGGATTCTTTCCGGGAAAGAAACATGAAGTTGTGCGCTGCGGTGAACCTTCTGCATAACGGTTATAACCAAGATAGAAAAAGTTCAAGGTGGTTAATTATAATAATTTTCGTCCATTGATCAATTCGCTAACTTCCAGCCTAGTGTCATACGGAATATAGAAATAAAATGAAACTGGTTAGGTGATATTTATCAGATTTGATTGCTCGTAGTTTATCTTTTTTGCGCGACAATTACTATTTTTATACTAAGAAAAATAGTGTGCTTGAGGGAAAATAAAGAGTCCAATCGCATTCACTATTCTGCCTCTATTAGACATCAATCATTTCATCCAAGGCCAACAGTTTTCCTACGGTCTTCTACTCCGTTTCGCATCGCTGTACCGAGAAACTGTAATAACGATTCAAGAAATCACCTTAACCGTGAAATTTCCAATATCCACAACCAGAACGTGCGCCGTCGTCACAAAGCGCGTCTCTCGTTCGATAGCTTTGAAGTTCAAAGCACGGTCCTGCGTTTCATAATTTCCCAACTAGCCCGTGGGTCGTTCGTTGGGTTTCTCCGCTGAGGAAGGACGGTTCGCTGAAATCGATATGATAACGATGAAGATATTAGCGGTATGGTTGACTTTTGGCTTAAAGCTAAACTTAATCCAAATTGGATATTTTCTCTTATCGATTGGGTGTGCGACTTACCGTGCGGAGGACGACGACGGTGATTATGCTTCCCACGTAACCTCCTGGAGCAAGCGGAGCAGACGGTGGACGATATTTTTCGCACCTTATTCCACTATGGATCGCTCCCCGTTAACCGGCGATAATCTATAAGAAAAAAGTCGGATCAGTGGGATGAATTATGGTGTTATAAATTACGGGACTTACCGGGTAATGGCTGCCATATTTCTCTGACGTGGTTAAATTAAGATGTATGAGTTTTAAGAGCTAAAAGAATGGTTGTTAAAGTGGAAATTTTCTACCTCTTGTCGGTGGGTATCGATCTGGTTTGACGCAGGTGAAACGATTATGATAATAGGCAAAGTGGGATGCAGTTTCCATAACCTCAAAAAAGTAGGTACATATAAAGATGAAAGTCTTATTTTTTTCTTGCAGCTCGGCCAGCTCGCCAAATTCAGATACTGATATATCGACGAAAATGATTTGATGTCCTTATGAACATTGTGAAGGTAGGGCTTGCAACGGAAATTCGAATCTTGCAACGGAAATTCGAATCGCGTGGAAATTTGAAAGAATTTAGAAAATTCGAAAGAATTGCAATTTTCAATCAAAAAGTTTCCTGACCATGGGAGTCGAGCCCAGCCACCTTGAGGAAAGCCTCTCAGATTATTTAAAAGAAGTTTTCAAAAATTATTTACCTTTCCTTCTGTTATGATGCGAAAGGTGGTTTACGCCATTAGCTCTGAGATAACAAGCAAAGACATATCCTGTCGGTGTGGTATCATATGTTGACTCTTTTTGTTTGGTGCAACGTCACATATCTGATAGTGACGCACTGATTTTACGCATGTGCATTTGATCTAACGGGCATCGCCTTGAATAATGGTAGTATAGTCAAGCAGAGGTTTTTTCCATTAGTGATAATGATGTGATATCTCTTCTTTTCGGGAATACTTTTCTGACGCGTCCCCTGTGACGATGAGTCGTAGATACGCTTAAAACTAACTAGATACTATTTGATACTTGATGGGCT
This sequence comes from Armigeres subalbatus, assembly GCF_024139115.2. Classification (NCBI taxonomy): domain Eukaryota; kingdom Metazoa; phylum Arthropoda; class Insecta; order Diptera; family Culicidae; genus Armigeres; species Armigeres subalbatus. The sequence goes on along the minus strand of NC_085141.1, from coordinate 4,965,612 downwards.
ACAGCTCTTCGATGAACTTACGCCGAATGGAGTATCCTTCTCTACTGGACTAGATCCTGGGCCAATCGCTTCCAGTCGCCCTGAACGTTGAGTGCCCTCAGGTCCTCTTCAACTACAAAAAGCCATCGTGTACGCGGTCTTCCACGAAGCCTACGGTCTCTTCCGGGTTCTCTACTAAATATTATCTTCGCTTAACGTTATTCTGGCATACGAACAACGTGACCAGCCCACCGTAGTCTGCCGTGTTGTATAAGCTTAATAATATCCAGCCCTTTATACACCTGGTACAATTTGTGATTCATGCGACGCCGCCAGAAACCGTTCTCCTGTTTACCGCCGAGTATTGTCCGCAGCACCTTACGCTCAAACACTCCGCAAGCTCTCCGATTAGCCCCCCTTAACGTCCATGTTTCTGTGTATAAAGCCACCGGAAGAATCAGAGTAGTATACAGCGCGAGTTGTTGTTTTCGTTTGCAGACTACGGGACTTAAGCTGGTTACGAAGTCCGTAATAAGCCCCATTTGCAGCTGCAATACGCCTTTTCACCTCGCAGGTAACATCATTATTACACGTCACTAATGTTCCAAGATACACAAATTCTTCTACTACTTCTAATTTTTCATCATCCAGCACCATTTCGCTACCACCACCATTAATGAACCCACGTTGATTGCCAGCGACCATGTACTTTGTTTTGCTGGTATTGATCGTGAGTCCAATTCTCGCTGTCTTCCTCTTAAAAGGCACAAAATCCTCTTCCACGGCATGGCGATCAATTCCGATAATATCGACATAACGACTGAGGATGCACCAACCAAGACGGCCCATGCTTCCATTCTTCACTGTTCACAAAATCTGCGATTGACATTCCTCGGGATACGATATCTGCAGGGTTCTCGGTGCCGGATATGTGATTCCACTTTCCGCTATGCGTGTAGTGCTGAACTTCAGAGACTCTGTTTGCGACGAAGGTTTTCCATACGTTAGGGGGTGCGCGAAGCCAATGCAAACATACAGCAGAATCGGACCAAAAATAAGATGCTGACACTTTAACGTTGATCGATTCCTTGATACGATGATGTAGATGGGCAGCTAGGACGCATGCGCACAGTTCAAGTCGAGCTATAGTCAGCCTTTTCAATGGAGCAACCTTGCTTTTTGAAGCTAGCAGCTGAATTTTGACGTTTCCCAGGGCATTTTCACAGCGGACATATGTGCAGGCTCCATATGCATACGTTGAAGCATCGGCGAAAGTATGCAGCTCTATTAGAGCCTCCGGCAGGAATGAGTAACGATCGATTCGATACGATGCGATTTTCGGTAACTCGTTTTGAAAAGCTTCCCACTTTAGGCGAATAGAGTGCGGCACCGGTTCGTCCCAGTCGCAGCGAAGAGACCATAACTCCTGCATCATAATTTTAGCAGTGACAACTACAGGTGCAATTTGTTTATTAAACACTAAGCTGCGAGGCGGCTCTATCCCAGTGTGGGGATGTAATGCCAATAAGAAGAAGAAGAAAACCTACGGGTCGGGAAGTCGAGACAATTTCCAATCCGAAAATTGCCTAGACCGGCACAGGGAATCGAACCCAGCCACCCTCAGCATGGTCTTGCTTTGTAGCCCCGCGTCTTACCGCACGGCTAAGGAGGTCACGGTTCGCAATTCGTAAGTTTGGATGGGAGCTTCTTTAGAGAACCGAAAAAGTATTCTTTGTAATGGACAATCCTCAGGATGAAGAAGCACTTGCCGATACATTTTTTCGATATCGCCTACTAGAGCAACAGGATATGATCGGAATCGAAGAATAATAGCGAGAAGGTCCTCTTGGACTACTGGGCCTACACATAGGGCATCGTTCAAAGAAAACCCGGTAGTAGTGCGAGCAGACCCATCAAAAACAACCCTCACCTTGGTGGTGGTGCTTTCCTCCTTCATCACGGGGTGGTGAGGCAAATAGTAGGATTTGGATACATTGGGGTAATCAACTTCAACTAGTCGCATGTGACCGAGCAAGAGGTATTCCTTCAGGAAGTCATGGTATTCCTCCTTTAATTTCTGATTACGATCGAGGCGTCGTTCAAGCCCCCCGTAACGCTGGGTAGACACCTTTGCGTGGTGTGTTACGGTGTAAGATCTACCACGGTCACATTGTCAGCTACAGGCAAATCCTGACCTGACCTAACGAATACCTTCCCCAATATCCAACTCCGTGGTACTTATGAGGGTGTCGCTGAGTCGGGGGCCTCTCGTTAAGTAAATACTACATCAACTCTTCCTTCCCCTCCCAGGTTATGGTGGAGATGGGCGTGGCCAGGAGTAGTAATCCTCATGCTTTTGTGATTTTTTTCCTAGATTGGAATCAAGGACCACACCCACCTTGATTTTGATAGCAATTTGAATAAGGATTTCAAAAGAAAAACATGAGTATCACTAGTGTCCAATCTACGAAGTACACCGTAACTATGCTATGCTATGCTATGCTACGATCGAGGCGTCGTTCAAGTTGTTCAAACCGGCGAAGAGCGTTGATCTTTGATTCGCCCAGCATTATGTCAAAATCGGGCTTGCGAGGCAGACGTACGATGTAGCGACCTGTCTCGTCTCGAGATGTGGTGGATTGGAAGAAATTCTCACAGAAGCGTTCCTCGACAGAGTAATTGTTGGAGACAGTGAGTTCCTCGGTTTGCCAGAACCGTTCCATGCACTCCTCAAGCGTTGGCATGGACACAACGATGATTCCAGGTGTGGCAGATAGACTTTGAGCAGGATGATCTGTACTTGCTGATCCTGTAACGACCCAACCAAACATTATTGGCCAATTGTATCCGTGCGGTACTAGGAAAGAACGAATGGAAATGTTTTGCTTCCAAAACCACATCGATCTGTTGACGTTTGTTGAACGTAGGATCAGCTAGCTCTTAATTCCGAGGAATCTGCCAATTGTTGACTGAAATTTCCTGCACTGGTACGTCTACAGTTACGGTGTCCATCAACAGAAATTCAACGCCGCATTCGAAATCGTCGTTCCTTGATTTTATCCGAGCAAAAATTGATTCACGCACTTTCTTGGTCAGATTACCAGCCCCCTGAATTGTTACGTTCACAGAATCTCTTTTTAGATGTAACCTGCGTGCTAAGCGCTCAGTAATTAAATTCGGCTGAGAAGCGCTATCGAGGAGCGCACGAGCCAAATGATCCTGCCCATACGCATCGACGACCTTCACCAAAACTGTCAACAGAAAAACATCTTCACGAGGCTGCGGAGTAGAGGCACTAGCAACGACCCTGGGAATATCTTCAATGGTTGCGGCTACAGGTGACGGCGCTGATTCTGCTACGAAGGATGTTGTAGGCTGGATAGCTTGTGTCGGCATGCAAGTATGCGAAATATTCGAATCGATGGCTGTTCTGGAATTCTCTCCGGGGTGAAGCAAGGTGTGGTGATGCCGGTGACAATGCCTACAGGAGTGCCCCAAATTACAATTACGCGCATAGTGAGCGCACCTCAGGCAATTGTGGCACAAATGCTTGGTCGACACGAATTGTTGCCTTTCGGAATGCGAGATCTGTTTGAACCTCTCACAAGTCATTAGAAGATGTTCCTCATTGCAAGCTGAACATTTGTAACTTCTACCAGAAGTGGAAGGGTACAATGCTAATAGAAAATAATTTGGCCTTATAGCAGAAACACTTGGAGCGAAAGACGGCTGATGATGATTTACTAATATGGATTCCAGAACTCGCATACGACGCTGAAGAAATTCAATTAGACAGTCAAAATTCGGAACGCTCGTAATGGACGCGTGCTCCTCCCAGGATTTTAGCGTATCGTCCGGAAGCTTTGTACATAGTAGGTGCTCCAAGATGGTACTCCAAGACTCCGTTGGTTCTCCTAGCTGACCCAAAATCTTCGTGTGACGCTGGAACTCATCTACCAGTGCGTGTAACGACGCAGCAGTTTCCCTTTTAGCTGATTGGATGTCGAAAAGAGCCTGAAGATGCCGCTTCTTTAATAGATAATCGTTTGCGTACCTGTCCACCAATGTTTGCCAAGCCAAGTCATAGTTTGCTGAGCTGATTGTAATGGATTCTATTAGCTGGGCCGCTTCGCCCTTCAGAGCTGCTCTTAAATAGTGGAATTTCTGAATAGATGCTACATCCGGGTTGGAATGTATAAGTGCCAAAAACGTATCGTGGAACCCTAGCCACTGCATGTAGTCCCCGTCAAATTCAGGAAGCGAGATGGTGGGGAGTTTCAGCCCGGAAAGCGCGGAAGCATGGGAAGACTCAGGGATGCGAGCTTGTTGATTGACAACAGGAAGTTTTGAAATCAAATCGGCTTTTATTCGAAAGAGCCGAGGCTCAAATTCGGCGCGTACCCTCTCATGTTCTGCCCTACCTTCGTCATTGCCCTCGATATCCTCCAACTGCCCTTGCACATCCTCAAGCGTGGCCCACATACTGTTGAGATACTCCAGACGAATTGGCACCTGTCCTCGGTCGCGTTCTTCTTCGTAGGAATCCAGGAATGCCTCCGCCCGACCCAGAGCCGCGAGCACCGTTGACCTCCGGGACACTAGAGTTACTCTTTCCTGCTGATGGGCCATGTTGAATACGGTAACACTACTCGATGCACCCCGATGAAAGAGAAAGGATCTGCCAATACAAAAAGACCGCGGTAGACCCGGAGGGACGAATATAGTCACTTGGAATGGTACTCACCAGTTCCAAGGCAAGAATATGCCTTGGTCCAACGTCCTTCAATCGACTTGGTAACAATCGAACACTCCGTCTCGGACAACGAATGATCATGAAAGAGAGAATTGAGAATCTTAAGGGCACCTGCGAGATCCTAATAGCCCATTGGACAGGTAATTACCTGCAGGCTGAGAATTCAAGCCTTGGATAAATCAATAGCACCTCCAGCGATGGCAGCAATAAAATGGCAGCGCTCTATGGATCGTCTTTTGACTCTCAATTCGTGATGGCGTCGAGTATCCTGGTCACGGCACCAAATTATGTTGGCGCTTACCCCACGTTGTGTAATCTTTCTTTATTCGGAACGTCGTTGAGGGACCACTATCAGCATTGCACCCTCATCGCATCAGCACCAAGAATCTCGTCGATGAGTGGGTGGTGGTTTTTGCACATTGGTGGAAGTTTGACACACAGCAGAACTGCCCTTCTACGCATAGTTGTCCCATGTTAGTTTTTGTGGATTTTGACTTTTAACCATAGAGCAGTCTATTTTGATGTATACTTTTAGAAAACACTAACAGATTTCGAACTTTGTTCGGAAAATCATTGAAAACAACATCAAGTCTATTTGTCCCATTGCTTAATTTCTACACATAATTGTCTCGCGGTGAATAAATTCATCATTATGGCGGATTCTGTTATTTTATGGAGCAACACACATTGAAATGGCATTTTCTGTTTAGATCTTGCAATATTAGCCTGTTGCACTGGTTTGATGGGAGCAATTTGTACAATGCTCATTCTAAGCGACATAATCTCTTCAACCACGTGGCTGGTTCACTTCCATAGATCAACCATGTGGAGACATATGTCAATCGCAGTAGTCATTCATATAATAATGCATTGAACGGGGCTGATATGCGAAGAAACCATAAAACAAGTGCTCTATTTCTCGGCATAACTGTCCCACCAAACTATTTTCATGATCGTTGTCGCAAATTCTATTTGTGAGTGAAAAATAAGAATGATTTCAATGAAATTAAGTCTTCTGAATGGTTTTGTGATGTAATAATCTTATATTGCATTATGGTTATACGCCAGCAATGAAAATTAGAGTTCAATTTCAAATGCCATTTTCTCATTTGTCGTTATTTGAATTTGGTACAAGCATGCGTAGAACGGCAGAGAAGTGAACAGCAGGAGCATCAGCACGAATCGCAGTAGGTTTGTTTCTCTTTCACACTTGTCGGACACTTTAACACTTGGCAAATCAACCAACTTTATTTAGGACAACAGTACTTGCATTTCACGGTTGATCATTTATTCCCTTTCTTTACAGGTGGATGCCTCTTCAAAAATAGGTTGATCGAGACTGACTACGAGCTATCATACTACGAAAAGCAAATGGGTATGCTAGTCTAAGGCTATCAAAAGATTCGCTGAGCGGAGAGAATCCTCCCAACGAGGTAAACATTCGTGTAATCTCACGACCGCTAGCACCGTCTATTCAGTGAGAAGAAGCCGAAGAGGCATCATTGCACAGTGCAGCCAGTAAACAAACATAGAGCTATGTGATAATATCATCATACCGCCGCGTAGATTAAACTAAGTTCAGATTTACTTTTTTAATTTACTTTTTTAATCAATATATGAATTAAATTTATCGGTGCATATCGGGGTGGGTGAAGTGTGTTGATTGTTTGACTGTGTTGGTAAGCCGCAAGGCAGCCATTCTGAACGACATGTCAAGAAGCCTTAATTGATGGTGTTTAACGTCACAGCGCGAATTTTTTGTGGTTTGAAGTTTCGAGTCCGGTCCTCCAATGTTCAGTTTGACTGTGGGTTGTTTATGTATCTTCCAGCTTATTAATGGTTGTTGGTGAGAGTAGATAGTCTGCCGATGATGAGAGGCGCACTCCCTCTTAGAGTGTATTCGCGAAGTCGAATCAAATTCTGCTCTTCCCTCCTATGGGAAACCCCATTGCTATCTGTCAGAGTTTGAGTGAAACATTGCCACCATCTCCTCCTCTCTATTGCTCTGCTAAAACCCCATAAAGAAATGTCATTGGTTGTGTGAAGAATTTTGTTTCGACTTCGCGATTAAAGTTCTGGTGGTCTCTCACCGACTTTTTGAGTGTATGGTGTGGCTGTACGGTATAGAGGAAGATAGGGTGGACCCAATTTGGCACGTTTCAACCGATCCATAAATCCTTATCGGGAAAATTAAAATGGACTCGTCTTGAGAGAGTTTCATCCGGGCAAACTAAATTGTGCCGTGGTCTCCCTTGTGGAGTGGCGCTTAAGCCACGTGCTTTTTTATGCGGATCGCTCCGTGCCGGCTACAGAAGCCGATTTCTAGAATTTATAATTTTAGAATTTTGACTTTGCCTTATAGTACATTATTTATGCTCATGCTTATGCTCAATTTCGTCTTATAATACATTGTTCGAAATCTAATAAAACCCGTCCAGCATGGGCGCGGTCCGGGAACCATGATGCAGGCTCGTTCGTGTTGTGTACCGCGAGTGATGTTCTTTCGTTAGTGTTGTACAAAATACAACAGCTCGCGTGCTCAACAGCGTGTAAGTGTAAGTTACTGTAACTAGCGCTTAAGAATCTTATCTAGAAGCGTTTAACCCTTTCAGGAAAAATATCAGGCATAGGCGATCAAGGCCCTACAACAACGTAGAACGTCATGAACACGGTAAAGTTACGAAAAAGAAAATTTAAGGTGTGGTGGCAGCGTATTGTATTGTTTCAAATTAAGATTATCATTCAAACGTATCCGTAGAGATACTTTGATGTACAATAAATTATATTTCAAGTCCTTGGATGTTCTAGGTCATCCAAACATTTCTTGAGTGTATTACTTGAAATGTACAGCTGCAAGAAAAACGTTTTTCAATACTGAAAGCTTCAATATGCATTCGATTATATTCATTGCACCTCCCATTAAGACAAAGAATAACATAGAATAGTTTTGAGATATTTTTGGAATTAAATTCTTTAATATCTGTTCAATTATGTCCATTACACCTCCCGGGAAGTCAACGGACATGGAAAGATAATTAAGAGATGTTTTTGACAATCCAAAATATCAACTTGAGATGTACAGCTGCTTAGAACCTATTTTTGGTACACAAAGCTTCAATACTCGTTCAATTATATCCATTACACCTCCTGGGAGGGCAACGGATAAGGTAAGATTATTATGAGATATTCTGGGCAATCCAAATTGTCCTTGAGTTTGGGATTTCTGATTTACAGCTTCTCAGAAGCTTGTCATCTCCCCGCCCGAGGAAAGGGATACTGGTCCCATTACCACTTACCAATTCTGCCTACAAACCTGATTCGAAATAAGTACGGCGAAACCAACAAAAAAGAAGACAAAGTAAAAATATAAATTTTTCATGCAAAACTGTAGGTGATGTTTATTAAAGTGTTACTTATATCCTAGGTGTATTTACATTCTAAGTTTTAGTACTTATCCTACTGTATCGTGTCCGTGTCGTGCGTGTATCCCACGTAGACTGCTAGAAATGGCCCGGAACAGAAAGTCCGTGACTACTGGCGGGAAGCCCGCAACTCCGAGATCCAGTAATTCAGTGGCCATGGTGGGATGCTACGTCACCACACCACCAGAGCGATGAATGTCACCGCCATGCAGAATTTTGGATAGAAAAGACGGGCCTGCATGAGAACAGCATTAAACGATCACTTTAGCACTCCAGTCGAATAATTTTCGGAAACTATTTAATTGTTAATCTTCCTTGCTTACCGATCTTATGTAATCACCATCACTCTACTCTGCCATTGCTACATGCATCGTCATGCATTGTTTGGGGGTGTGAGGGCTTGAGGCTGTAGGTTCAAAATTCAGCAAATTATTCCCAGCCAATGACATTATCACCACACTTTACCTCCTACACGGCCTATTTCGGCCCACCCTCTATAGCACCACGTTGATACACTATGACTATACTATCGGTCAGGTAGCACTATGAAATAAATACTGCTAGTCAGGCACAGAGCACAAAATCGGTATTGCCTGCTTGAAATTTAACTAGTGACTGATATGATCACAGTTACGTTCGGGATATAACGTTGGTCCTAGTTGTAGTGGTCAGTGGTTATTCTTTTATCTCTTAGTTTTGTCAGATACTAGTTGACCCGGCAGACGTTGTCCTGCATAGTAGGCGAGAATGCACGTTATGACGCGCCCATGCAAAATGCTCATACGAATCTTAATTTTATTTTTCCCCGATTTACTCAACTTTACTCGTAATTTTTGCATGAACAAATATCATATAAACCCGTCGGAAACTAAAACGAACATATCTGCTGAAGGAATGAAGAAAATCCATCCAGCCGTTTTTGAGTTATGCGGATACGAACACAGACCATTTCATTTTTATTATATAGAAGAAGGAGAGCAATGGCTGTTTCACAAGAGAATGCTGGCAATTGGAGATGATCTCCCACATGGCATACAGTTTAATCGACTAACCGGTGGCATGTATGTATGTTTGATCTGCAGATATATGGATCAGCCTAGAATTCAGATTCTATCATACCGCAGCGTTTCATATGCGCTGGCACGATAATCTTGCCAAATAGGGTATATTGGCAGATCATGGACTATGAAGAGTTGTGGATATGTTCTGTTGTCGTGTTGTTTAGTGTAGGTGGATTACAAAATGGTAAGAAAATTGACCCATACCTTCGTTCCGTACACTAGACTAGAAGCTCAAAAATTGCTTCCGCGGTACAAAACAAAATCAGTAGTAGTGCGCAGCTTACAAGCTCTTTTCATTATTCAAAACTTCAACATGAATTCTCGCTTCAACAGAAAAACATGAAAAATTTTGATTGCAGTACTCAAATTAATTAATGAAAAAATGTTACTTAGGTCCTTTTGAAAAGTTAAGCGAGAATTCCATTATACCCATTGCACTTCCCGGGAGGTCAACAGGTATCGTAAAATATTTTTGAGATATTCTGGACAATCTAAACTGTCTTTTGGCTGGTATATCAACTGTAATCATCCCAAACATATAGTAACTTTAAGAAAATTTGAAATGTTGGTTCCAATATATTAGAGCTTTGAGTGACGGAAACCCAAAGTAACCAGTAGCACTACATTTTACATTTTCGGCATTATAAAGCTATATAAGCCAGGCTCTATAAGCAAGTAAAAAGCATGTTTGCACTGTAACGGATTTTTTAAATGCTTACGATTAGCTGGAAAATGTACTGCTGTGCCTGTAGATCGCATGTTCTGAGCTCAAAGATGGCCAACGACATCCCAAAAACCATCTAAAAATGTCCCTTGATCGTCAGGAATGTATTATGAATATGGATGAACACATATCCAAACTTTAAGCGACGTAAAAAGCTGGAGTAGTGGCTGTAGATCGCAAGTTCTGAACTCAAGGACAGTTTGGATGACCCAGGATATCCCAAAACCATCTGACCAGTTATCAGTTCTCCATTATTAATCACGAAAACAATTGGAACACATCAAATTTACTGCGTAATACCGCTTAGGGCCTGAAAGGGTTAAACAACAAATTGTTCAATAAAGCTATATGAAACATACAGTGCTACAGGTTTTTCATGAAATCCATTTCAAAATGCAGCCACGGTAATGCATTGTTGGTAAATAAGTTAAACTCTGAATAAATGGATGAAACCATTCTGCGGCAAATGGAAACGTGGAATTATGGTGAAGTATTCACAAATAAAGTCAGAAAGCCTATTGAAGCTAGATATTTAGGACTAAAATTCATAAAAAGCATTAGAGAAAAAAAAAATCATTAAAGTTATGGTTCTAGGGCGCCAAAGGGTGGTTTTGGCGGGGTGGTAGATAGGGGGCGTTGTGGTTGGTGTTTACCCAAAATTGGGTGTAAATGAGTATTAGTTTTTTTTCCGTGCAAGCTACACAGGCTAACCCTTCGTTTAATTTCTTGACAGAACAGATTTGCTTGATATGCATTGCAATTTGTATTTCCGGTTAGGGCACCAGCAAAATGTATTTTTTCTTTCACTTGAATAAAGACCGTTGTGAAGTACGGATGTAGAGTTATTTGAAAATTACAGTCCATTAAGTTTTTATTTAGACCACTGAACTCCCGAAGTAACATTTGGTCCGATCGATCCGGATAGTGGATTTCGCGTGGGATAAGTGGATATTTCGTGCTAAAGTGCAGATATTTGGTGCGGTTCGCGAGATGAACGGAGTTTTGGTTGGCGAGTGAACCGAGAAGTGAACAATCAGCCATTGGGGCCGGTTGCCTTCAGTGATACGCGCAATCCGAATTTCGCTCACGAACCGAAGTGCCCTTTAGAGGAAAAATTGATGCATCGTGCCCGCTGAAAAGTGTTGACGGAGAAGCCGGAAGCATTTCGTGGTGCGGTGTAAAAATCGACGGCCATTTTGAAGGCCGAATCAGTGCGTAGTACCTGCGGAAAAGTGTTGGCTGAAGAGCCAGAAGAATTTCGTGGGATTGTGTAAAATAATGACGGCCATTTTCGAAGGCCGAATAAACGCATCGCAGCCGCGGAAAAGTGTTGGCAGAAGAGCCAGAAGAATTGCGTGGTAAAGTGAAAAATAACGACGGCCATTTTCGAAGGCCGAATAAACGCATCGCTGCCGCGGAAAAGTGTTGGCAGAAAAGCCAGAAGAATTTCGTGGTGAAGTGAGAAATAACTGAAATAGCGCATCGTACCATCGGAAAGGTGTCAGCAGAAGAGCTGGAAGCGTTTCGCGAAATTGGAGTCAAAGAAAACCAGTTATTTGAAACCGAATCTAGAAAGAATAACAAAAAGTGGTGCTAGTGTAATGTTGCTACGATCGGGGAACCCGAAAAAGAAAATACTATTTTCAACGCCAAAAGTAACCACACGCGTTTCTCCTGTGGTCCATTCCCCTCGCGTAGATGCTGACATCGACAAGGACGTTGAAGACGTCATACCGTCAGTAATTAGTAGTGTGCGGGCACAAAGGGAAGAGCAACTAGCACGCCAGAAGCTCGTTAAAATGGCGGAATCAGTTGCTGCATTGCAGCAATGCTTGGCAGCGACAAGAGGTAAGGTCGAACGTATCCGACGCGCGATAGAAGCTGCGAATCAGGATCATGGTAAGTTTTCCTATCATGCTCTTAAATTATATGTCGAAACTGTTGTTGCTGCATACAACGAGTACAATTCTTTGCAAAATCGGATTTATCTTGCCGATCCGATGCGGCGAGAAGAGTTTGAGCAGACTTACATCGAGTTCGAGGAGATTTACGAGTTTGTTCGAATAAGTCTCGCTGAAATCAGAGCGAGTAATGGCGCTTAAGCCTAGGCATAAGAGCCAGGACATATGGAAGAAATACCTGTGTCCCATCCCCAGAAGTTAGATCAGCAAGGAGTGACACTAATCTTCTTAGCAATGTCACTTCCAACGTTACCTTTCACATACCCCCTGAACATGGAACGGTTGGTACGGCTGTCCCCGTTTCTTCCTTTTGTCTATTCAAAACTTTTCGTTGATCATGTTATTCATTACTGAATAATCTGATTACCGGGTAGTTATGAATTATCTCCCAATTTCAAGCCTGCACGGTGGGCCTGGCCGTTTTAATATTTGCATCATATTTATGATATGCCTCAAATATTAATACTGACAAGAAAATGCTCGGGGACACAACCGACATTTCCAGGATGCTTTTCAATACTGGCTGTGCATGTGCTAAGACAAGACAAGACAAGACAAGACATAAGTCTCGCTGAAATGATCCAAGCACACGAAGACATCCAAAAGGAGACTGCGGAGCAACAGACAAAGCTGGTTGAAGCTCAGCCGCCTTACCAGCTGAACAGGAATGAGATGAGAACCCAACAATTTGTACCATCCCTTCTACTACAGCAAACGCCGCTGCCAACTTTCGATGGTCGCTACGAAAATTGGCATAAGTTCAAAGACAGATTTAAGGATATTGTAGACAAGTGTACTGGAGACTCGCCAGCTACTAAACTACATTACCTGGATAAGGCGCTAGTAGGCAAAGCACAGGGTGCTATCGACCAGCAGACATTGAATGACAATAATTACGATGGGGCATGGAGGATATTGACCAAGAAGTTTGAGAATCTTCGCATGGTGGTTCAAGGTCACGTTACCCAATTACTGGCGTTGAAACCAATGGCAAAAGAGAGTCATGCAGAGCTGAAGGCATTACTTGATGTTGTGGAAAAACGTCTGGAGTCACTCGAGTTCCACAATCTCGAAATGACAGACAAATTATCGGAGGCGATCATCGTGAATTTGGTTATTTCCAGACTCGATAACGAAACCCGCAGAGCCTGGGAGGCCACGATGGAACATGGCGAACTCCCGGAATATGGTAAAACGATGGATTTTCTTCGAGAGCGGTGCTACATGTTGGAGAGGTGTGAGTTGTCTGTTAACACACTTAAAAATAGAACTCCGATCAACCAACGAAGCGGAGTTTTAGCTCCCTCAAGCAAGGTGCATGCGGCTACCGTACAGCAAACGAGTTGCGCTGTATGCAATAACGACCATATGATCGATAATTGTGAAGTGTTCAAGAAGATGACGGTGAACAGTCGTTACTCCAAGGCAAAACAACTAGGTCTATGTTTCCTGTGTCTGAAACGTGGACATCGCACGGCCAACTGCAAGGTTGAAGGAAGTAGATGGTGTAGGTGCAAGAACAAGCATCACGCCTTGATGCACCCGAAGGACAAGAGCGAGAACGTTGAAGCATCGGCGGCCAAGCTTGAAACGGGTTCAAAGGCCGGTAGTTCCGCAAGCATTGAGGAACCACATATCGTCGCGAAAAGTGAAGCCCCAGTCTCGTCGAACGAATTACTGAAGCAGGTGCTATTGGCAACTGCTATTGTTGATGTGATTGATTCTGGTAGAGCAGCGCACAAGTGTCGCGCGCTGCTAGATTCCGGTGCAATGGAAAATTTTGTGTCGGAAAGAATGAGTGATGTGTTGAACTTGACAAAACGGTGTGCGAATGCATCAATTATTGGTATAAATGGTACCAGAACAACTGTGAAATTCGGGGTCAATGTTTCTGCCAAGTCGAGAACAACGGACTACCTGGTGGTACCTCGTATAACTGGAGCATTACTTTCGTTGAGGCTCGACGCCCGAAGCTGGCCGATCCCTACCGAAGTGCAATTAGCTGATCCGAGATTCTACGATCCTAGCCGAATAGATATGCTGATAGGCGCGGAAATATTTTTTGAGCTGATGCAGATGGGGAAGATTCGAATGGCTACGGAATTACCATTGCTACAGGAGAGTCATTTAGGATGGTTGGTGGCTGGACCAGTATGGAATGTTCGAAACGTTGTGAGTGTTCAGAACTACCACGCAGTTCCCACTAATTGCGGTGATGAAAATTTGAACGAGCTGATGAAACGGTTCTGGACGGTTGATGAGCAAACAATCGAACCATTGGAGAAGGATGAATGTGAACGGCATTTTGTGACTACATATGCTCGGGGTGAAGATGGAAGATATGTGGTCAAACTTCCGTTCCGCGAAGGTGCTGGTGAGCTTGGCGATTCCCGAGTGCAAGCGGAGAAACGGTTTAAGGCCCTAGAGAACAGGTTGGAGAAATATCCTGATACGAAGCGGAGGTATGGAGACTTCATTCGCGAATACATCAAACTCGGACACGCTAGAATTTTAAAGGATGAGGAAAAGGATCCTACGGGGGCTTACTATTTACCACATCATTGCGTTTTCAAACACGACAGTTCGACAACGAAATTACGTGTGGTGTTTGACGCATCTGCGAAAACCTCGTCCAATTTATCTCTGAATGACGTGCTGCTGGAGGCGCCTACTGTGCAAAGCCCGCTATTTGACATCCTACTACGGTGGCGCTTGCACCAGTATGTCTTCTCAACCGATGTACAACGCATGTATGAACAAGTCAAGATAAATGGTGCACATACCAAATACCAAAGGTGTTTATGGCGCGACGAGCGGTCTCAACCGTTGTTAGACTTGGAATTACAACGGGTGACTTACGGGGTGGGTCCTGCAGGATTCTTGGCAACGAGATCATGGGTCCAATTGGCTCATGATGAGCGAGAGAGTTTCACGGAGGCAAGCGATATCATCCTGAAATGCTTTTATGTTGACGATGCGCTTGTAGGAGCGGATACAGTGGAGAAAGCGATAAGGCTTCGCGAGGATCTACAAATTCTTTTGAGAAGAGGAGGTTTTAGGCTGCACAAGTGGTGTGCAAATGACCCGAAGATACTAGATGGGATACCAGTTGACGATCGTGAGAAACAAGTTTGCTTTGAAGACATTGACGTAAACGGAGTGATAAAAACCCTCGGTCTCTTGTGGGATCCGCAAAGCGACAACTTTCTTTTTCGTGTCACGAAGATGCCAATGACTTCCGGAGTAGCAACAAAACGTCTGGTTTTGAGCGAAATAGCCAAATTGTTCGACCCCCTCGGCATTTTGAGTCCTATTGTGGTGTTAGCAAAGTTAGTGATGCAGCAACTTTGGAGGAAGAAACTTGATTGGGATGAAGCAATCCCTAACGAAATTGAGAACGGAGCTATGTGAAATAAGCAATATGAAAATACCAAGATGCATCACAGTCGTGAACCCAACTAATTTTGAGTTACACGGATTCGCGGATGCATCTCAAAGAGCCTACGGATGCTGTATGTATTTGAAAAGTGTAAACGCTGAGGGAGTAGTGGCTATGAAGCTGATCTGCGGCAAGTCAAGAGTCGCTCCGCTGAAGGAGCTCAATCGAGTGGACAATGTAGGAGTTTCGCCGGCGGAAATGACGATTCCAAGACTGGAGTTATGTGCAGCCGTGTTATTGGCGGAACAGTTGAAAACAGTGCGCGAAGCCTTGGAACTTGACTTTCAACGTATAGTTCTGAGGTCCGACTCAAAAATAGTGTTGTGTTGGTTAGAAAAACCGAGCTCTACCCTGCCAGTATTTGTTCGAAACCGTGTTATGAAGATTCTTGACTTGACTCCAGATGTCGAGTGGAAGCATGTTGGTACAAAAGACAATCCTGCGGATCTCGTGTCCAGGGGGGTCCAACCAAGGGAGTTGATGAGAAGTGAGTTGTGGTGGAATGGTCCCGGTCTTTTGGATGGTGCGGATGAGGAAGTTGATACAGGGTATCTTGAAGGTGGTGACGAGTGTGATTATGTCTTAAGTGTGTCTGAAGAGATTGCAGCGGTGGCGACACAAGATCGCAGACTGTACGACGTGATTCAAGGCCGCAGTGATTATCGTAAGACACAGAGAATATTCGGTTACGTGACTCGGTTTATTCACAATTGTAAGGTGAAGAGACTAGGTGTCGATCGTAGAAGCGGCAGTTTGCTTGGTGTTGACTTCCGTGATTCATTGTTAGCAATGGTGAGAATTGTTCAAAACGTCGTCTTCGATGCTGAAATCAAGAATATTGAGCGGGGTAAACTGGTGAAGGGTAAACTTCGAAACCTGAACCCCATTTTTGATAAGGGTGAGAGACTGCTAAGAGTAGGGGGTAGGATCAGACATTCGGACTTGCCTAGAGATCAGAAGCACCCTATAATCTTACCCGAGAAGAATTTTTTTACTGACTTGGTGATCGAGACAATCCACCGTGAACAATTGCACATCGGACTGAATGGGTTACTCGCAAAGGTTCGACAACAGTTCTGGCCAGTTAATGCGAAGCGAACAATAAATCGTGTATTGGGAAAATGTGTGAAGTGTTTTCGTGCAAATCCAAGGGATGTTGTGCAATATATGGGGGATCTTCCAAGTGTGCGCGTAACAGCTGCTGAACCGTTTTTACGAACTGGCGTAGACTATGCTGGCCCGTTTTTCTTGAAGGAAGGTCGGTTCAAGGCCCCAAGGAAAGCGTTTATATGCGTTTTCGTATGTATGTGTACTAAGGCAATCCACTTAGAACTTGTGGGTAATTTATCTGCGGATGGATTTGTGTCAGCGCTGCATCGTTTCGTAAGTCGAAGAGGAAATGTTGCAGAGTTGCGATCCGATAACGGCACCAATTTTGTTGGGGCTAATCGAAAACTGACGGAGTTGAGAAAGTTACTGGTGTCGCAGGCATTGGATAACAAGGTCACGGAGTTTTGCCAATCTCGTGGTATAACTTGGAAATTTATACCACCGCGTGCACCCCATCAAGGGGGACTCTGGGAGGCTGGAGTTAAGTCCGTGAAGAACCATTTGAGTAAGGTCTTAAATGAATCACATTTAACTTATGAAGAGATGTGCACTTTGCTACATCAAATAGAAGCCATACTCAACTCGCGCCCGATGGTTCCGCAAAGTGACGACCCTATGGACTATCAAGCACTGAGTCCCGGACACTTTTTGGTTGGGCGGGAGTTAACAGCTATTGCTGAGCCTTTCTACGACAACGTGAGGGAGTCGACGTTGTCTCGGTACCAAGTGATCCAACGAAGGAAGCAAGCGTTTTGGCGTCGATGGTCTGCTGAATACGTTACGGAACTGCAGAAACGTGGCAAGTGGTACAAAGATCCAACCTTGTTACGTGAAGGATTGCTAGTAATGTTGAAGGAAGAAAATTTGCCTCCGTTAACGTGGAAGATTGGACGAATTGTTGAAACACATCCGGGCAATGACGACATCGTTCCCGTGGTAACCGTGCGAACTAGTTCCGAAGTCTACAAACGAGCGGCGACGAAATTCGCTGTGCTGCCGATTGACCAGGGGAACGACAACCAATTTTTTCACTATGGATTTTGACAGGTTTGCCTGTTCGTGCTTTTTTGGGTGATAAATTTATCCCCCAGTGTCAAATCACCCCAATACTGATTTATTTTGCAATAGTATGTGCGCGAATTTTGAATGTTTACGTTTTTACAGGAGAATATGATGCAAAACGCCCATTTAACTCAATAATGCAACATGATACAATCATGAGAAAATAGAGAAAAAGTGAACGAACTATAAATTAAAACTATTTTAGACTCGATTCCATGCTTTAAACTTAAGAATGTTCAACTTATTTGCTCAATTCTTTAGAATGCTGCTTGCGTAAGGTACTGTCTATGCCTTCGTTCGTTTTATATCATTTTCACCCTGGAAGTTGTTTGTGTTGCATTCGCAGTGCACTCGTATTGGTGACTCAGAAAAGATGTGACAAAGATGGCGTAGCTTGTCATCCCCGTGCGATTGACGATCCGTTCATGGGCGATGGAGCGTCGAGCCATCCGGCTCCGGGGGGAGAATGTTTACCCAAAATTGGGTGTAAATGAGTATTAGTTGTTTTCCGTGCAAGCTACACAGGCTAACCCTTCGTTTAATTTCTTGACAGAACAGATTTGCTTGATATGCATTGCAATTTGTATTTCCGGTTAGGGCACCAGCAAAATGTATTTTTTCTTTCACTTGAATAAAGACCGTTGTGAAGTACGGATGTAGAGTTATTTGAAAATTACAGTCCATTAAGTTTTTATTTAGACCACTGAACTCCCGAAGTAACAGTTGGGTTTTTTAGTTGCTTCATACGGCACTGTTTGTACTCTGCAGTACGATGTATGCTTTAGAAAAAATTGAACATTTTATGACTCTCGTCGGTCTAACGAAAATCACGTGACTTTTAAGCAAATATTTTTGACATGGGACAAAACAAAAGTCTACTTTTTTATCAATTTTTCATAAACTTCAGTCAATTTATAGCTAATTTCTGCAAGAAATCCAAAGTCATCAAAAATCGATATAGGACGGACATGCGAAGAGGGGCAGTGCAGTAACAGAATGATCATGGGAAGTTAATTGGTCTGTACAGTTTTGGTATACATTTATCATATTAAAGCCTTTTCTTTGTCATTGCAAAAAATAGCATGTTGCACAAACTACTATCAAAATTGGTGGAAAAACAGTACTTTTTTTTCAAAACAGTTTTAGGCAATATATTCAAATTTTTGCAGGTCACGTGTCCCTCGCTTACTCCCGAGAGTGAAAATCTTCTTAACCTTACTCAAAATTCATTGCATCGAGTTCCAACGAATCTCATCGAGTGCTAATGATTATACCCAGGGTGTCATTAGGTTTAACTTACCGGAACTTTTCTGTCAGATTCACTGAAATTCACATCATAACAGGCGTCCGAGAAACTAACTTCTGCACTTGTGATGACTGGCACATGAGAAGGATTTTCAATTACCCCCTGCTTGGGTGGCACGGCAAGTTCCACAAGCCAAAAGTTCAACTGGTCTGTCGGTTGCGTTCTCGGGCAGCACAGCAAAAGCCGGAAAGTCACATGCATCAACTTTGACATCGCACTGTGGTAGCATCGCATAATAATTCCTCTGCCAATGGATACTCATGCCGCAACGGGGATAAAACGGGAATTTCCGGGCCCTGGATGCTGCTTCGCAGGGGCTGCTTGCTGAGATGAATTCCCTTGGGTCGTGTTACTTTTGCAGCTGACATTGCTTAAAACGTTTAACGGCATTGTTTGCTCAAGGTTGGCCATGACTTTTTGAGTTACTGCACATCAAGTGTTGAGAGAGAACAAAGTGTCGAAACCACATTCGCTTAATCCTACTTCGCTTTTGTAGATTCCCAGTGGCTATCAAAATAAAATCAATATAATCTTTGTATTTGTATTAGTATAATAAAGAGGGGATTTCCAGAGTGATAATAAAATTAACGGTTCGAAGGATATACTCAACTATAATCGTTTGAGGTTTTTAAGGTGAAACAAACATATTAAAAATCCTTCCATGTTTTTAGCAAAACAACAGAGTAACAACATTGTTTAGATTTTCTCGGATATAAGTGGCATTAAGTCAGACAACCGTATGAACGTAAAAGTACACTTACAACAAGGATTTTTTCCGGCTAATGAAATGTTTTTCCCTAATGATATGAGCTCATTATTTTAGAAATTGAAATAATTCTCCCTGTGGCTATTGTTGTTTCCCATTTCTGCTGAGCCTCGGTGAGCCACCAGCTGGGGACAAACATCCAAACCAACCGAGGGTGTGGCGGGTGTGTGCTTTATCCATTCAGGTGATGCATTCGCTGATGTTGGTGTTTATTTATTTTTCCAATTCGACCACGCGGCGATTAATTCAATTTGTTTTCTGTTCAAATATATTCCCGCTTCGATGCCCGGTGGCTAAAGGTTCATCCGCACCGATTGTTCCTTTATCCCCGAAATAGGGTGATTTAATACCGAATGCTTGTTGATTTTAAGCCCCGCCATTATTGCCGGAACATGCATCCAGGTGCGATGTGGACTGTTCGATGCCAATAAGGTCACAGCAATAGACAACATTGCATTGCATTGTGTAAACATCGTGTTGCACTCTGGTTTGGCGTGTAACTTGGAAACAGCGATGGCGAACGTGTGCACTGTGCAGAGGATCAGGCACGTTTCATTGTCCGTAGGCGAATTTAAATTATTAAATTTTATTTGATGTGGATTGGTTTGGCGAGAAACAATACAGTGTAACATATTAGTCGTTGGTTAGGATTATCCGTTGGTATCCCTTTGTAAAAAAATTCATCCCATTACAAACAAATAATAATGTACCTTCATAGAATATACACTCAACCAGCGGATGTCATGTTTTAGTAAGTTATGCGAAAGAACTAAACAAATTCCGTTCAAAAATTTGGAATACACACAATTGCCGGATTCATGAACTAGAATATTCCGCACCCTATAGAAAACAATGATTTTCGTTAATAAAATTGACTCCCTTGCACCTATAGTGGTGCAACTGTACCCATAGCGGCAAGTCTCATAAGAAATCAATGAATAGCACCGCTATGGAAACCAAAGTTAGTTTTTAGCGCCAATAAAGGAACAATGTAACCATAGTGATGCAAGCAATATTTGGTAGTTGTTGAAGTTAAATTACATCAATCTCATATTTGTTAGCAAATTTATTAGTTTATCTATATTATAAGATATTGAAGCTGTAAATTTCACCCTTATTATCGATTTTCAAAAAATATTTTCTTTTGTGGATCTACTGATACCTCCATTATTGGTACCGTTACCCTAACGGAAATAGAAAATGAGAGCTTCCGAGTTTTAAATGGGGATTTTTTTTCGAAACGGTTCAAATCTTCACAGACACCTCTTATCTTCCTGAGCACGAATAATTTTCTGAATGTAACAAAGCTCTTTGAAATTCCACAAAATTAATGGATTAATTATATCTTTTTTCTACCATTTCATTTATTTGGTAGGCTCAGTCGTGTGTAACACTTTGCGGAGCCGCAATCCTAAAGTATGATATTTTTCATTGTGTATCATCTTATCATTAACAGTTAGTAGAGAAGGGATGTAGACCATAATACTCGTGGTGACTCAAGGTTATTAATTACTTAAATCAGGACGGGCGGGGTTGGAATTTGGGTGTAGATTATTCCAGCTGCTCAACCGGGCGTTTGACGTTGAGAACGATTTTGCGTGGCGTCGTGCTCGAATTTTGTTCAGCAGGGAACACCTTCCGGATGGCTGGGGCTTTAAAGTCAGTACTGAGATATGCATTTTCATTGAGAGACGTTACGCGATGTTTACATTTTACTCTTCCCCGCTTTCATAGAAAACATAAATAGTGACAGGAATTCCGCTCAATTTTCACAGATTTTTATTTCATGAAAGCGCATAAAACAAACCCTGGTAAGGAGAAAACATTTCGCAAAGCGGAAAGTTCTCCACTGGTCCACTGGATGTTGTGTAAATGTCGTGTCCGTTGTCCAATGCTAGATGTTAAGTGTACAGTCTGTCGAAGACTGTCTTTCAACTCGAGGTGGGTTATAACATGGAAGATAAAGATCTGACGATATGCAGTTGAGATACCTTGACCATCAAACCAGTTCAAGCATATTATCGAAGTTGTGCTCATTTGATAGCGACTTGGCAAGAGATGCACTTAGCAAACCCTATGTGAATCAACGAGTTAGTTGATAAACTCCCAGCTAACATCAAGCTAGACTGGGCGTTGTATACGCAGCGTGTGGCACGAGCAGACTTGCGGGCTTTCTCGGATTATATGAACGTCATTGTCGATACAGCGAGCCGGGTTACGCCGGTCACGGTTAAATCAGAGAAACCCAGGGAAAGGGCTGTCGTGAATGCCCATTAATCGGAAAGTTTCGTGAGCAGGAATCTCGAAGAGCAGAAATAGTTGGTCTTGAAGACAAGTTACTCCAAATCACCGATAGGATTTAGTGACAAGCCATGCATGGTTTGCAAAACTAACGGAAACAAACCGAAGGACTGTGCCACTTTCAAATCCAAGTCTCTGGATAACAGATGGAAAATAGCACAGGAGCTTCACCTGTGCAGGCGGTGTCTTTATCCTCACGGAAAGTGGCCTTGCGAAGCATCGTTGTGTGGTGCAGAAGGATGTCAACAACGCCACCATAAGTTGCTCCATCCCGGCAACCCAAGACAAGAACGAGAATCTACCGCATCTTCAAGCGCTGTAACAGGAGTTGTAACCGTTTACCAACAGAGCCACAACAAAGTTCTGTTCAGAATTATTCCAGTTGTATTACACGCGAACGGTAGATCAGCACAAACTACAAACCTTTGCGTTCCTCGATGGAGTGTCTGACTCAACACTAGTGGAGAAGTCGCTAGTAGATCAACTTGGCATACAAGGACCTGTTTTCTCACTGTGCATGCAGTGGGCCAATGGAGTCAAAAGAACTGAAGAAGATTTGTTATCGTTTAGGTATATTAATAAATGGCGCCCAACTAACTGATTAAGCTGATCTGGAATAAAATACGAGTGATCTGGAGTGATGTAGAATCCAAGGTAGGAAAACTCAATCTGCGAAGACTTTTTTCTGAACGTGGAGTGCTGAATGCGTGTGGTCACTCACCGGGGTATTCTGTTTAGGCTTTAATATTCAATTCGTTTTTTCATACTAGTGCGCGAACACTCGCAAAAGTATACATCTAGAATAATTGATTACCAAATTACGGAATTTTGTTTCGAAAATCGCGAATTTGTATTAGTATTTTTTCGATTAATGGGTCTTGATTCTACTCAGCATTAGATTCTCAGTATTAGAAGCTTTTTCAAATTTTCATCGGTAGTGTTCGACGATAGTTACTGGCAACAATGGACTTGCAACCGATGTATAAACACATGGATGTTTCGCATCTCTCGACTGATGAATAGAGCATGAGTTGCTAATTCGTAATATATTCTACGGGTTAGATGAGCATGAGAGCATAAAGAGATGTAAACTGAAAAATCGGATGAGAGTTGAGAGGGACATAGGTAAAGTGGCAGTGTCCCACTCTCCTACGTGGAGGAACGTAGTAGAAGAAATTTCTATAATTAGATCGAACCTGAAAGTAATAGGTGGTTTGTTGGAGAACCCAAAACCGACACGCGTCAACGCGAGAAACTCAAAACTCGCTTGGTACATTATAGAGTGAGATCCTTTCTGCTATCAAGAGCTTCTCAATCTAAGAAATACCGAAATGAAATTTTGGAATTAAGTCAGTGCTCTGCATACTTACTTGAGAATTACTTCCCTAAACCGAATGGTAGAGGAGAAGAGTTATGCGAAGAGTCAGAGAAATTAGAAAAGGACGTGACTATGGCTTTGGAAGAAATTAGGAATGAAATTGATGTTTTGAATGAATCCACGAGCGCTATGGAACTTGACCCGAAAAGAGGGGAAATCGAAGCAAGTGGAGGAGTAAATGAAAGCGTATTAAAGAAAGAGTCAGAATTAGAAAAATCTATGAAGAAATCGGAAGCTATATTGAAAAGATTATCAGAATATGAGAAAGGCGACAGCAAAGGAGCTGCTGATTTGATTCAGCACTTCAGAAGTTTTGTTATCCAAACCACGGAACAAGAAAAAAGTCGCAGAGAAAAAGAAATTGAACAAGAGAAATTAAGAATCGAAGAAACAGCACAGAATGTCGAAAGAAAACGTCGACTTGAAAAACTTCTGCTAACGTTGAATGAAAAAATTAAAACAGAACCTGCAATGGTTAAGCTGGAGTTTCCAAAACAAGAAGAAGACGTGAGAAATTCTGACGAACAGGACTTGCAAAATTTTATCAATTTTTCAAACCCGGAAGGAAATGAAGCTCAACAACACTCTGATTCAAAATTTTCTAACATCGAAAGAAGTACAGAAAGCTCAGTTGAAAGTAGTAAAGAAGGGAAGCTAAGCAAAACTCTGACGAGAAAGCCAAAAAAACATGCTACAACTAAGAGAGATAATCCGTCCGCAAGTTCTCACAAAAAAGAAAGAAAAATCAGTTTCTCTACTGAGTGGGTAGTCGACTTGTCCGCGCAGAATACATCAGCGTCAGTTTCAGAAAGCTCTAGTTCGCCAGAGAGTTCAAGCTCGCGCGACAGTAGAAGAAGCAGACATAAAAAAGGGTACAAAAAGCCATTAAATAGGGTTCCAATCTTAGATTGAAGATTGAAGTACAACGGGAAGGATAATGGCCGTAGGTTAGGAGAATTTTTAAGGGAAGTGAAAATGAGGAACAATGCCGAAGAAATCTCAGACCGGGAACTGTTCAGAAGAGCCATTCATTTATTTTCAGGAAGAGCAAAATATAGGTTAATGGAAGGGCTAGAAAATAGAGATTTCAGAACGTGGCCCCAATTGAAATCGGACCTGAAGCGAGAGTTTCTCCCTCCAGATCTAGATTTTCAATTGGAGATTCAAGCCACAAATCGAAAACAGGCTAGAGGAGAGAAGTTCGTGGATTACTTCCACGATATTCTCAAGATTTTCCAATCGATGACGCGCCCTATTCATGAAAGACGCAAATTCGAGATAGTGTGGCGAAACATGCGTTTCGACTATAAGAATGCTATGACAGGTGCTCACATTAAATCTCTATCAAAACTTAAACGTTTCGGTAGAATTGTCGACGACAATAATTGGGCTAGTTTCCAAAGACCAGTCGACAATTTCCCACGATCTCGAACTAATCAGGTGAATGAAATCACCGGTTCGAAGCAATTCACCAAAAGCACCCAATCTCAGCCTAAACCAGGCAAAGACAAAGGCGAACAAAGTGCATTTAAACCCAACACAGAACACAAAGTGGTGGTCAAAGGACCCAGCAAACAAGAGGTTGAATGGGATCCGAAAGAAGGGTCTTCTAAAAGCCACTTGCCAGACTCAGTCGAGCAATATAAACGTCCAGCTATAGGCATTTGTTATAATTGCCGACAACAAGGCCACCACTATGGGGAATGTTCCCAAGAACGACGAAAATTTTGTCGTATATGTGGCTTTCCCAATGTTCTCACCAAAACATGTCCCTGCTGCCCAAAAAACGAGCAGCGCTCGGCTTAGAGGAGGAAGCCGAAGCCATCCAATTAAACCCTCCTAGTCTCGACGATACCCATACACTTTTGCGACAAAGCGGCTTTGAGCAAGTTGCTGCCGATCAATACGAAAATGACAGAAATGTTGAAGAGATTTTCGTTACAGTCGAAGGAGATGAGAGACCGTTTATCAAAATAAATGTACTCGGAAAAGAGATTCTGGGTCTCCTAGATACCGGAGCACAACGGACTGTACTGGGCATAGGTTCAAAAAAATTGGTTAGGGAGCTCGGTTTAAAAATTTATCCTTCCGAGGTATCTATCAAGACCGCTTCAGGTACCGGAATCGATATTGAAGGGTACGTCAACCTACCTATATCGTTCAATCAAGAGTGTCATATAATCCCCACTTTGATTGCTCCCAAATTAAATCGTAGGCTGATTCTGGGCTACGAAGATTTTGGAAAGCTTTCAGATTCCAACTAAATGTGCTCAAATCGTCAGAGATTTTTGCACTTGACACGACCGAGTGAGTGCCAAGAAGAGCGAGGGAACACGACGAATTGAGTGAAATACAGATGCAGAGACTAGGCGAGGTGAAGGGGTTATTCAAGGAATCGGTAGAGGGGGGAATGCTTGATATCACCTCGTTGATATCGCACAAAATAGAATTAAAAGAAGAGTTTTTGCAAGCACCTCCGATTCGTATTAACCCGTACCCCACATCGCCAGAAATGCAAACTAAAATCAATAAGGAGATTGATAAAATGATTTCTCAGGGAGTCATTGAAAAAGCTAAAAGCGATTGGGCCCTAAGTACCGTGCCGGTTCTTAAACCAACAGGGGAGGTCCGACTGTGTTTGGATGCTAGGCGTTTGAACGAACGGACGAAACGAGACGCATATCCCCTCCCACACCAGGACAGAATACTCAGCAGGTTGGGATCGTGTAAATATTTGTCCACGATTGATCTAACTAAGGCTTTCCTACAAATACCACTAGATTCGAACTCGCGAAAGTATACTGCATTCTCGGTGTTGGGAAGGGACTATATCAATTTACCCGCTTACCTTTTGGACTTGCCAATAGCCCTGCTACTTTGTCACGGCTGATGGACGATGTTCTCGGCTATGGGGAATTAGAGCCAGGTGTTTTTGTCTACCTCGACGACATTGTCGTTGCTAGCGAAACATTCGAGGCACATATTCAAAGTTTACGGGAGGTGGCCAAACGCTTAAGTAAAGCGAATCTTTCGGTCAATATGGATAAATCGAAGTTCTGTTTAAAAGAACTTCCATATTTAGGATACATCCTCTCATCGGAAGGGCTCCGACCGAACCCCGAAAGGATAGAGGCAATCATTAATTATGAAAGGCCAAATTCAATTCGATCGCTGCGTAGGTTTTTGGGTATGGCCAATTATTACAGGCGTTTCATACCACTTTTTAGTGAGTATACAGTCCCGTTAACCAATCTACTTCGAAACAAGCCGAAAACCGTTCGATGGAACGAAGTGGCTGAACAAAGCTTCATCAAAATAAAGGAATGTTTAATTACGGCGCCAGTACTGTGTAATCCCAACTTTGACTTGCCGTTTGTTGTCCAATCCGATGCAAGCGACTGCGCAATCGCGGCTATATTGACACAAGAGCACGCATGTGGCGAAACGATCATCGCGTACTTTTCGCAAAAGCTTTCTCCTGCTCAGCAATCATATGCTGCATCGGAAAAAGAGGGCCTTGCAGTCCTATCCGCCATAGAAAAGTTTCGACCGTATATTGAAGGAACCCACTTCACGGTCGTGACCGATGCCTCTGCCCTGACACATATCATGAAAGGTAAATGGAGAACTTCCTCAAGACTGAGCCGCTGGAGCATTGAGCTCCAGAGCTATGATATGGAGATACGTCATCGTCGCGGTCGAGATAATGTTATCCCCGATGCCTTGTCACGCGCGGTGGAAGCAATAGAAGTAACAGACGAATGGTATTCCCGTCTGTTTGAACAAGTCCGTGATAGTCCTGATGGAAATCTAGATTATAAATTAGAAAATGATAAGCTATACAAATTTGTCCCATCAAA
Source organism: Armigeres subalbatus (assembly GCF_024139115.2). Taxonomy (NCBI): domain Eukaryota; kingdom Metazoa; phylum Arthropoda; class Insecta; order Diptera; family Culicidae; genus Armigeres; species Armigeres subalbatus. The sequence goes on along the minus strand of NC_085141.1, from coordinate 4,938,490 downwards.
AACTGAAGCACTAGACTACGTTTTTCAATGGAAGCTTTGTGTGCCCGAGGGATCTCGTGAGAGAGTTCTCGTAGCCGAACACGACGAAGCATTCCATATTGGATATGAGAAATTGCTGGATAAAGTCCGTCGACGATACTTTTGGCCTCGGATGGCATCGACTATCCGAAAGTACGTCGAAAAATGCAACACATGCAAAGAGTGTAAGCCTGCGTGCGTTTCTCAACATCCCGAGATGGGAAGACAGAGAATTTGCACAAAGCCCTTTCAAATCCTCGCCATCGATTTTATTCAATCCCTTCCGCGCAGCAAATCCGGCAATAGCCACCTACTAGTGCTAATGGATTTGTTTTCGAAGTGGGTTTTGCTTTTCCCCGTGAAAAAGATCAGTACTGGTATTGTGACAAAACTGATTGAAGAGAATTGGTTTCGTAGATACTCGGTACCAGAAAATATAATTAGCGATAATGCTAGTTGCTTTATTAGCAAGGACTTTAAGGTATTTCTTGATCGCTATGGGGTTGTGCACTGGGCTAATGCTCGTCATCATAGCCAGGCCAACCCTGTAGAACGATTAAATAGGACAATCAATTCATGTATCCGCACTTATGTAAAGTGGGATCAGAAAACATGGGATACGAAAATATCAGAAGTAGAACACATTCTCAATAATACTATACATTCATCGACAGGGTTCTCGCCTTATCGTATATTATTTGGTCACGAAATTGTTGCCAGAGGCGATGAGCACAGGCTAGATGCTACCACTAGAGACATTACAGAGAGCGACAGACACGAAAATCGGCTGAACGTAAACAAGAAAGTTTACGATTCGGTTATGAACAATTTGAAGAAAGCTCATGACAAGAGTGCACATAACTACAAATTGCGGTACCATACGCCGGCACCAATCTATGCAGTAGGTCAAAAGGTCTACCGAAGAAGTTTTACCCAGTCGGTAGCTGGTGAAAATTTTAATGCTAAGCTGGGTCCCGCTTACATTCCTTGTAGGATAGTTTCTAGGCGCGGTACAAGCTCATATGAGATCGAAGATGAGTCTGGGAAAAATTTAGGAGTCTTTTCAGCAGCTGACTTAAAGCCAGGGACTCCAATACACTAAAATAGATGTCAATTCACTCAATCAAATTTATATTCAATAGGATCAATTAGGTAGTCTTAGAATTAGTCCAACATTCAGTCGAGGTCAGAGTCAATGTCACAGCCTTCAGTAATGTGAGCAAATGAAGCACGAACAGCTCGTCTAGTTGGTGCGACGATCATGTAGTAGTTTTCAATAGTACCGCCACTTTCACAAAAATAGTACAATTAGAGGTTTTCGTTTGTTTTGTAGAGAGTAATTCGCGTCGTTGTAATAACACAGACAAATGAGTAAAACTGATAAATGCCCACTTTCAATTAGATGCACAGCAGAACTTTCTCGAACCGGTTCATTCTGCGTTACGTCTCGAAGAAGCACAAAGTCCTCATGCCATAGCTCCGGAATAATCAAAATTCACTATATCAATTGCCGCAAAAGTTTTACGAATAAAAGTAGGTAGCCAAAACAGGAATCACGTCAATCTTCCAGCAACGACGATGTACGTTTGAATGCCAGCTTCATTTGTTGTATCTCACAAAGCAAAAGAGATCAAATTTCTTCCTCTGAGTACTGGAAGTGTACTCAGATGATTGGGAGAGGATAAGATCAAGTAATCGATTCGGGTCTAAAATCGTTCAATAAGTTTCAATTTAAACTGCAATTATAAAATTTGGTTATTGAAGAACTAGATGGATTCTTTTGGGAAAGTCGAGTCTGCTTGACAAAGAAAGCTTCTCAAACCTGAGTAGGAATAAATTGGATAATGTTAAGACAAAAATAAATCGCGAACGATTTATTTTGGGGGGGTGGTAAGGTAGTGTTACCGTTTAGGTATCTCCACCCTAGGGAAGAAGTTGAAGCAGAGCGAGAGAAGCAACAAAAAAGAGCCAGAGACGAACAGCATACTACTGTTCGTCATAAAGAGAATGAGTTATCTTTTGAAATATGTCATTTTTAATTGTTTGCTAATTAAACTATAACTATTAAATACTAATTAAGCCTAGAGGACAATAATGAATATCTTATATTAAAGTCTTAAAACTATGCAAGGATTAAACTATAAACAATTAGCTTAGGACATCAAACAAGTTATAAAACAGCACTCCGATGAAACGGTCATATTAAAATTAAGTTACATCTGACATACACTAAACAAATACAAGCATTATTGGGGATCTGGGATTTAAAAGGAAATTTAGACGACGGAGTATGTACAAGGAACGTTTGGAAAAGGGAGGGAAATTGAGGGTCAGCTACCGGTCCTAGACAAAAGGCGATTTCTTTCCCAAGCCAACCAGCAAGCTAGATAGTTGCATCTTTGGAAGTTTATTAACCTAAAACAATAATTTGAGTGAAGCCGTGTTATAGTGCTCCAAATAGGCTAGTGGTGAAAGTCTGCTTGCATAGAGACCAAGCAAGAATCAGGTATAAGAATATGTGAGTGGACCGGTTAGCTCGAACATTATCCTCTTTCCCAATTCCCCTAATTAGGACCCATAGGTATTTATTACCTAAGCCCTCGTGGTCAGCCCCGAGCATCCGAGGGTTTCGGAAGATTCGACCAGAAGAGCTGAACACCTACGAATCGTTTGCATAGGTGTGGACGAACCGTCGGAGAAGTCCGTAATAGCGACGCATCCCTTCCCATCCACACGGCTCAGCAAACTGAATTTGTGCTCCGAGAGAGAACCAATGAGGACCAGCTTTCGTCCGTAGCCCTCGATTCCTCCGTCCAAGAACCGCTGGGGAACTCAAGAGAGGCGAGGTTTTATCGTCGTTGCATCAGCCGATCATTCGCGTGGAAACGTACACCAGCGCATGGTCCCCCCCACCAACGTTCTATCGTCGTCTTCATCAGGCGATCGCCGCATGGTAACGTACACCAGCGCATGGTCCCCTTCCTCATCAGCAGTGATCCCCAAGACGGCCGGCCGCCACCCTTACACTACACACTCACACTACCATTGTAAGTACACAATAAAAGTTGGTAAAAAGCATAGACCGTGTTTGTATTTCCGATCAGTGTTCCGAGCCGACCCTGAAGTTAGTGTTGAGAGGCCTCAGCTGGTAGCGGAGCTCAAAGGGAGTCCCAGCAGATAATAAATGGCGCTCAACGTGGTGCCCAGAAAGGTTCAACTCAACACATCAGGAGTACGGCAAAACAAGCAGTTCCAATTAAGAGGCGTGCAGACCCTGGCGTGCTTAGATCTACCTCAACAGTCGCTTTACTTCACGGAGCCCATAAATCGTGTCGCTCATTTGCAAGGTCTACCTGTCGATAGTTATCGCAATGGAGCTCCAGGCATCCTGATCGGCCTGGATAACACCAAAATGAAGACTTCCTTAAAGCAACGCGAAGGAAAAGCCAATGAACCTGTAGCCAGCAAAACCAGACTAGGATGGATTGTGTTCGGCCATTCCGGAAACATGGATCCAGCGCCACTTCATTGAGTTCTACATATCTTCACTCGTTCTCGCGACGACGACCTCAACGCTCTAATCCAGTAATTTTTCTCGACGGAAGGTGTAGGAGTGTCTGCTACGAAAATTGTGGAGTCAGAAGATGATCGACGAGCACAAGAAATACTGCAAAGGTCAACGGTACGGACTCCTTCTGGAAGATATCAAACAGGTCTTCTTTGGAGATACGACAAAGTCGAATTTCCGAACAGCCGACAAATGGCCGAGCGGCGTTTCAAATGTGTTGAAAACCGCCTCACCAAGTCACCCGAGCTCTACGAAAAAATGCGACAGCAGATAACCGACTACCAGGCGAAAGGTTATGCCCATCAAGCTACGCCACAGGAACTACAAGAATCGAATCCTAAACGCGTATGGTACCTTCCGATAAACTGCAAATTGTCTGGGATGCAGCCGCCGCAATGCAAGGAGTCTCATTCAATTCAGTGCTACCAAAAGTTCCGGATTTGTTGGTACCCCTCCAAACCGTGCTTTGTCGATATCGGCAGAGAAAAATTACCCTTAGCGCGGATATTATGGAAATGTTCCATCAAGTGCAAATACGACCAGAGGATCGACATGCTCAAAGGTTCTTGTGGAGGGACAACCCAACCGAGCCAGTGAAAGTTTTCGTGATGGATGTGGTCATATTTGGATCTGCGTGATCAGCATGTTCCACCCAGTATGCCAAGAATGTAAATGCCGACGACCACGCAGAAGAGTTTCCAAAAGCAGCCATTGCGATCAAGGAGAACCATTATGTCGACGACTATTTGGATAGCATTGGCAGCGTCGACGGAGCAGTTCAACTGGATATTGAAGTAAAAACAGTCCACGACCGAGCAGGATTTCAAATAAGACATTGGACGTCGAACTCCGCCGAAGTGCTTAAACGAATCGGCGAACAAAATTCTCAAGCAGTGAAAAGCTTTGTAATGGACAAAGGCAGCCAGCAAGAACGCATTTTAGGAATGGTCTGGTTGCCCAGCGAGGACATGTTCTCGTACACGACAAATTTCCGTAGCGATTTGAAACGCCTTTTCGACTTAGCAGTCATCCCTACCAAACGAGAGGTCCTGAGGCTGGTGATGAGTCTGTTCGACCCTCTGGGTCTCGTTGCATCGTTTGTCGTCGAGGGAAAAGTCATTATCCAAGAAATTTGGAGGGCAAAGGTCGGTTGGGACGAAAGTATCCCATCCGATATCGTTCCTCGATGGCAACAGTGGTTGGAGGTACTACGGACGCTGGATAAAGTAAAGATTCCCAGATGCTATTTCCCAAAATACAACAAGGAAGCCTACGGATCACTCGAACTACACGTCTTCGTTGACGCGAGCGAGAGCGCCTTCGCTGCAGTCGCCTACTTTAGAATCGTCGATAAAGGACATGTTCGATGCTGCTTAGTGGGAGCGAAAACTAAAGTAGCTCCTCTGAAACAACTCTCCATCCCTCGCTTGGAACTACAGGCAGCTACGATTGGAGCACGGCTTAGGAAGTCTATCAACAACAGCCACACCGTGGCTATCAAACGCCGATTAATGTGGAGCGATTCTCGGACTGTTCTCTCATGGCTCCGGTCAGATAAAAGGCGATACCGACAATTCGTTGCATTCCGTGTCACGGAGATACTAGAGGAGACAAGCGTGGGCGATTGGAAATGGGTGCCGTCTAAACAGAACGTGGCGGATGAAGCCATAAAATGGGGGAAAAGCCCTGACTACATCGAGAGCTGTCGCTGGTTCAAAGGTCCTGCATTTCTATACGAGGACGAGAGTCAATGGCCTGTGGAAGACCCCCTGGCGAAGGAATACACAAACGGAGAGCTGCAGAACGTCCACGTTAACCCGCAGATTTCGGTCGAGCTGATCATTCAATTCCAACGATTCTATAAGTGGGAGAGGCTGGTCAGAACTGTAGCATATCTACAAAGGCTCCACAGCAATTGTCAAAGCAAAAGAGTCGGCTCTGCGATCAGCGTGGATATCTTGTCGAGCGAGGAACTAAACGCAGCTGAACATTCCATCTGGAAGTTGGTACAGGCAGAAGCGTTTTCTGATGAGATACGTATTATTCGCAGAAAAAAATCCATTCATGAAAGTCAGCAGTCTATTGTTGAAAAGAATAGTCGTATCTACAAGCTGTCACCGTTTATCGGCGAAGGAGATGTGATACGAAAAAACGGACGAATCGCCGCATCACCGTACATTCCGTACGGCACGAAATTTCCGATAATAATACCAAAAGAGCACCACGTTACACACCTTTTGATAAATTGGTACCACCGCAAATATGGCCACGCAAACGGAGAAACAGTGGTCAATGAGATCCGACAAAAATACCACGTCTCAGATATAAGAGTGGTTGTACGGAAAGCTACGAAAAGCTGTAGTTGGTGCTCAATATACCGAGCTCTACCTCAGGAATCCTGTAAACAAGCTATCTGAAGGTTTATTGCACGGCGAGGAGCTCCGCAGGAGATTTATTTGAAACAGGGGACCAATTTCCAGGGCGTTAGCGGTGAACTGACCAAACAAATACGGTGTGTTAACCAATCTCTTGCTTCCACCATCACCAACCAAAGAACCCACCCAGTGGAAGTTCAACCCACCGTACGCCTCTTTGGGAGAGGCTTGTACGTCTCCGTCAAAAAAGGACTCAGCTGTCTACTGACCGATAGACATCCCGATGATGAAGCTTTGACTACTATACTTGCCGAAGTTGAATCGCTCGTTAACTCACGACCACCGACCTTACTTACCCCTGGACAGTGAAACGAACGAAGCCCTTACGCCCAACCATTTTTTGCTCCTGAGCTACAGCGGGGTAGTGCAACCAGCTACCATGCCTACGGAAGAAGCAACCGCACGGTGCCCCCAGACGCGAATATTATTGCACTTTCATGAACCTCCGTGGTTTTATCATGAAAAGAAAGCTTAGAGCACCCGGAAATGGATACGGGGTGTTTTAAAATCTTTCATCGGTGAAATTTTGAATACGCCCTATTTTAAAATTGTATGGTTTTTCCCATATATATGTACATGTTAGCTGCGGAATAGAAATATATAGTGCTTTTCTTTTCGATAGTAATTGAATCAAGTATTGTTAAAATGCCAGTAGCAATACGAAATCTTCCAAATAGATGAATATTTTTCGATATTCGTCTAATGTGTCCTGCCCACGTAGGTCTGTCATACATTAAGATTGGCCGAACTATAAATTTGATGGAACAACAGTGCTGAACGCGTAAGTTTTCGCTCTCAATCCTGGTAATAAACCTATATGTCAAGACATGTTATAATATTGAATAATCGAAATTTGTTTATTTATTAAAATTTTCCAACTGACAACAAATGTCTAAATGACAGGGTTTGCAGAAATCGCTCTCAATAGATAACGAACAAAGATAGAAGAGAGGCAAAAATCTCTTCGAATCATAACCAGCCATGAAAACAAAACTATCGCACTTGTATACAAGAAAAAAACTGATTCGGACTCCCGCCCCCACTGGGGGGGTGGGGTGTTTTGATAAAACGCTTTGTTCTCGCTCATTTTATGTTGGGAGCCACATTTTTTTCGCACAGCTGTATGAAACAAGTTGAAATGTATCATCAGAACCGGTGACCCCCCCCCCCCCCCGCAATTAAAAGAAATTTATCATGGGTTGTAGTCCCCCGAATCAGTTCATTATCGTATCAGCTACCGAAAAACTTCTCTCATGGTATGATACCTTTCGAGAGTGTATATAGACATGATAAGTGAGAGATTTTTTCATTCTTCTTTGGATTCAAACCCTGCTAAATGAATATAGCTTAAACTACTTGGTTGCGGCCGGCAGTACGGAAAAAGTCTAGTAACCGATGACAAAACACGTCAACTGAAAGTCAAAGTCAAACATGTCGCAGAATTCGTTGAAGTGCCGACTGATAGATCGAATTGGCTCGTATAGTGCATAGTTGCTAGTCTGTGGTTCTAGATACAAAAATAGGCGTTTGCGAAGAGGTCTTTCAGGTGCGTACAGATTTAACTGCGATATTAGAGCTGGACAATAGATGTGGTGCGTGAGCAGGTTTCCAGCAAACGTAGTTTGAACGGCGATCCGCCTTACCTCTAGTGGTTCGATGCTGATCAAATGACAGCCTTCCTCGTTTCAGGTTTATCGGATCACGCTACCTTAGAAGATCAATCCATATATTCGCAATAGTCATGAAGATCGATCACGAGAAGCTAAGTTTATATTACCCAAAATGTACTGTGATACACACAATATTGAGAATATTAAATGTACTCAAATTTGAATCATTGGGACGATTTTTGTAACCAGTGATTTGTTTTTAGTGATTATTCAATTTTACATATCTGTGCTTAGACTTTGACGATTGTTGATGTTGATACATTAGGAAAGCTAATATTTTATACTTGTATCAATTTATTATGTTTACATGTGACACTTTTCTTTCAATATCTATTATCCAATAAAATTCGTAGAATTTATCGTAATAATGCAATAGTGAATTGGCTTTTGCACACATCTTTTATTAGGTTTTCCTTTCCAAACACCATATAACTTACTCAATATTATAAAATGTCTAGACATATGGGTTTATTATCATGAAAACATGGGAATGTCTCATCTGGTGAGTAAACTGTGCAATTAAGAACGAAAACTTACGCGTTCAGCATTGATGTTCCATCATATTTAATGTTCGACCAATCTCAATGTATGACAGACCTACGTGGGCTGGACACATTACCCGAATGTCGAAGAACATTCATCTATTTGGAAGATTTCGTATTTCTACTGGCATTTAACAATACTTGATTCGATTACTATTGAAAAGGAAAGCACTAAGGGTATGCGGGTAAGGGTATCCTTAGCCGTGCGGTAAGACGCGCGGCTACAAAGCAAGACCATGCTGAGGATGGCTGGGTTCGATTCCCGGTGCCGGTCTAGGCAATTTTCGGATTGGAAATTGTCTCGACTTCCCTGGGCATAAAAGTATCATCGTGCTAGCCTCATGATATACGAATGCAAAAATGGTAACCTGGCTTAGAAACCTCGCAGTTAATAACTGTGGAAGTGCTTAATGAACACTAAGCTGCGAGGCGGCTCTGTCCCAGTGTGGGGATGTAATGCCAATAAGAAGAAGAAGAAGGGTATGCGATAACACATTTTTTCCTAACGAAACGAAACGAAACGAAAATTAAAATGTCTATGTTGATTCGGATCGAAACGAAACGAAATATAGATTTACTTTCGAGACTTCGAAACGATACGAAATCAAGGTTCATTTATTTCGAAATTTTTCGAAACGAAACGAAATTTGAATTTTTTTTCCGCGGAATTTTTATTAAATTGGTTTTACATTATGTACGCAATTCTGATTTCACTTTTTCGAAGTCAAATAACAGTTTTGCGACCAATAGAGTTATAATAACAGAAGAGGCAGTCTGTGATAAATCGCCGCATTCTCGCCGCATTTGATAAATCGGCGACAAGGCAATACCCCAGCATTTGTGCCGCTTTCAAAGGAATTCATCGTGGAGCGTGTGCTCCCGAATCTGATCAATTTTATATCAGTAAGTATGTAAAAATACAGTGAACTCTCCCTTACTCGATATTGAAGGGACCATCGAGTTAGGGAGGTATCGAGATACGGAATATATTTATATTTGGCCAAATGCCATTTAGCCGAATAGTTTATATTTGTTTCCTTATAAAGTAAATTGGGAAGTGAGATGTTCAGAGTGAATAGTGAACAGTGAGAACTGGGGAAGTGAGAAATGAGATGTTCGGAATGAGTACATAGTAATAAGAAGTGAATACTCAGAAACGGAAGTCAGTATCAAGTAGTATGATCTGTGTAGTGACATGTGAGTAGTGGGAAGTGAGACATGGGAAGTGATGAGTGAGAGTGAGATGTGATAGTTGCAAAGTGAGGATAGTGTGATATGAGTAGTTAGATAAACAGAAGCAAGGGGTGAGCAATGAGAGATGATAATTAGGTAGTGAGAAGTGAGATGTTGAGTAGTGAGAAGTGAATGGAGGGACATAAGACATAAAGAAGGAAGACACAAGAAGGAAGATGATAAAAAAGAAGGAAACAGAAAAAAAAATCGTTTCTCACTTCTCGTTCCTAGGCTCTCAGTTTTCACTTCTTAGTGCTCCCTTCTCACAAATAATTTCCCATTACTTACTTCTTACTTCTCTCTTCTCACCCCCTCTCTCGAAGTGAGAAATGAATAGTGAAAAGTGCGAAATGAGAAGTGAATAGTGGCACTTCTCATTTCGCACTTTTCACTATTCATTTCTCACTTCGTTTCAGTACTACATCGCACTACAAATGTCACACTTCTAACTTCTCACTTCTGACTTCCTATAATTCATTTTCCACTACTCACTTCACACATCTCACCTCTCACTTCATACTTCTCATTTTTCACTTTTCACTTCTCACTTATACCTTCTTATATCTTATTTCTGACTTATCATTTCTCACTTTTTACTTTTACTTCCAACATAAAATTTTCCCTTTTTGTTTTTTACTTCTCACTCCTCATTTCTCACTTCTCACGTCTCGCTTCTCATTTTTCACGTCTTCTAATTTCTTCAAATATCTCACTGCTCACTATAAACTTTTTACTTCTCACCATTCATTTCTCACTTCTCACTTCACACATCGCACTTCTCGCTTCGCTTCACTTCACTTCGCTTCACTTCACTTATCACGAATTTCTCACTGTTCACTTTTAATTTCTCACTTCTCACTTCACACATCTCACTTCTCACTCCATACTTCTCATTTTTCACTTTTCACTTCTCACTTATACCTTCTTATATCTCACTTCTGACTTATCATTTCTCACATATAACTCTTACTTCTACCATAAAATTTTCCCTTCTTGCTTTTCACTTCTCACTCCTCTTTTCTCACTTCTCACGTCTTGCTTCTCATTTTTCACTTCTTCTAATTTCTTCAAATATCTCACTGCTCACTATAAACTTTTCACTTCTCACTATTCATTTCTCACTTCTCACTTCACACATCTCACTTCTCGCTTCGTAATTCTCATTTTCATTTTTCACTTCTCACTTCTCACTTCTTCATTCTTATATCTCACTTCTGACTTCTCATTTCTCACTTACCACTTTTCACTTCTAACTTCTAACTTTTTCCTTACTACTTTTCACTTCTAACTTCTAACTTTTTCCTTACTACTTTTCACTTCTCACTTTTCTCTCCTCACTTCGAGTTTCTTACTTCTAACTTCTCTTTTTTTATTTTTCTATCGCCACTAATCACTTCCTATTTCGCATTTCTCACTCCTCATTTCTCACTTTTCACATCTCACTTCTCATTTCTCACTTCTAACTTGTTATTTCTCACTTCCCACTTCTCATTCTCTTTTTTTCTCTTATCACTTTTCACTTCTTACGTCTCATTATATCGTGCATGTAACTGTTTCAGACAGCATCGAGTTAGCGAGGTAAAAATACATTGGAAAATTACTTCGACTTAGAGAATATCGAGTAATGGAGGTGTCGACTTACGGAGAGAACGCAGTATGTCAGATTGAAGGGACGTTGAATTTCATCGAGTAAGAGAAATTATCGAGTTACAGAACATCGAGTTAGGGAGAGATCACTGTATAAAAATTGTGGGATTTTTCATATACGGATTCAAATTTCGTTTAAAACCTTAGTTCACTTAAGAATTATGTAATTATGCTGAAGCATACTACATATTGTCTTGTCAGCGTGGTTTTATAGTATTGAGCGAAGTCAAATTAGAAAATGAATGCTTAGGTTTTTTTATTTAGTGAGATAGGGGTAGCGGAGGTAAATTGAACAGGCGGGGTAAAATGGGTAACGGCTTGTTCATCCCCTGTTTATGGATTTCTCGTATTATTTTCCATGCTACATCATAAATTAAGCATTTCATGCCCTCCGAGCTATTTCAAATCATGAAATATCTATTTAACATCTGGATTTTAGCAAAATTCTGCGCGCTTTCGCAAAATACTAGTTTGATGTAATTTTGGCACTGTTGCATTTAAGCCATGAATACTCTGAGTTAGTAGTTCTAAACCAAAATATCGTTCACATGTTCATTTTGCTTGTTATGAAGCGGAACTGGTTGATGGAAGATAGTATTTGAACTTTTTTCTTAGTTTGGGTGATATTTGAAAACCTTGTAGCTATGGGGATAAATTGGTCATGTCGCCTGGGGAAAAGTGAGCAATGTACTGACAGAGAAATGGAGATAGACTAGCTCAAATTTCAACCTTAATCGGTTCGGTTGACAGTTCGATCATTAATCAGGGGGTAAAGAAAAGAGGGATCTGATCGTTTACTCTCCACACACACACGTTTTCGTACAATTTCGACATTCCTTACACCCAACCAGCGGATGGCAGATTATAATACAATTCTGCATAAGAACCTTACAGAAACTGTATAATAATTTGGCATATACAATTTCTGAAGATTTTAATACAATATTTGTATAAAAAGCTTACAGAATTGTATATGCCAAGATTTTATACAATGATTGCCAGATTTGTTTTTTGGGTGTAGCGAATATTTCCATAATGCTATGTCCATTTAGAATCCGGAATCATTTATTGTATTGCAGCGGCACGGAAAGTGACCGCTGCAAGAATTCTTTTACAGCGGTTTGTCTACCTAGGCGCCCACTGTGGTATAAATTTCACGATGTTTCGTGCAGCGAGTCAAAAATTATTCCAAATGGAAGCCGAAAGGAGAGAAAAAGATCTGCACACCCACAGTCCACACCCATCCTGCTCATAGACGATGGAACCTACGTCAAAATGGATTTCGGACAGCTTCCTAGCCAAAAATTCTACATGGCGACGGCACGAGGAGTAGTTCCTGCGAAGTTTAAGTTTGCTTTTTGGACAAACTTGCAAAAAAAACAGATGATTTACCCCACCACCCCTACTCAATTATGTATCCACATCTGCCAGGCGTATACGCAGATAGAGAACTGATATTACTAGACCAACATTTAAAAAGGGCGTAACAGCTAAAACTTATTCCTTCTTATTCGTCCTTATATATATAACATACTTTTGATCATTAGAAGAATCCTGTGCACCTTTATAAAATGCATAAAGATATGTATTTCAGATTGAATTTCACAGATCCTTAGACTTATATACAATCAGCTCGACGAATTGAGCTATTGTCTGTGTGTCCTTGGCATACGAGAACAGCTGGCCAGTATGAGCTGTAAGCTTTCAGCTTTCAGCAATTTTAATGATCTTTCAACCCGTTCTGGATTTTTGTTTTGCAAATTCCATGCAAAGATCTAGAAATGCCCACAAATCAGCAATGTTCCTTACATTTTGTGCAAATAGTCAAAGCAGAGCTTAGCTTGATTAACTGTACACATCGTAGTTGCCAATCATGATTGGCCGAGAAACAGCAAATATGCACACCTCACCAATTAAATAATATTCTTGGGAAATGAAATGAAATTATTAATTTATTAATTATCAATTAAAAAAGTTATTCTTATTGTATACTTGCTACAGAGTTTCCAATTCATGATCAATACCTTACGATGCTCCTTACTGTCAATTTAGGATTAGGAGCGGAAAATTAGTTTAACACTCATTGTTATAAGAGACCGAGGAATGCTCTGCATCTCCGTGAGCGCTACGGGAAAGGAATCGTTGGTTAGTTGAGAAGGTAATTCATGTGAAGCTCCATGGTAAGCGACTAAATATTTATTGTAAACGAAGTTATTTTGAAAACAAGAAGACGAAAACTGTGTTTCAAATCAATCTAACGCAAGATCAATGTGCTTCGTTTAATAAGCCTCTACTATACGATCGATGCCGCACTAAATCTTCGATGCAGACATTAGTTTTGTCACTTCACGATCTCCAACACTAGCTGGCGTGATCAACATCAACACGATCGATTGCACACTGGTTGAACAAATTTCTGCTACGCGAGGTAAAAAAATATTATCAAATTTAAATTTGAATCTTGGAAACACTGAAGACGTTTTATAGAAGAAAACTACATACGTATTTGTCGACTAAGAATGGGGTTATATGGTAAGCGTTAATAGAAAAACAAATTTATAACCTAAAATTTTGAAAACAACTTTACGATTTTGTTCAGCGGCGCAGCCAAAATTTTTGATAATATAAAGTCTGGTTCAAGTTTAAATTTGTTTCGAAATTCCGCGGAATTCCGTTAAATTTCGTTAGAAGCTAGTTTTTTCTAGCGAAATTTTTGTAATTTTACGAAACGAAACGAAATCAAGAAATCAGATTTCGCCTTGCTCAAATTCCGCGAAATTCCGCGGAATTTCGTTTCGAACCACCTGAAACGAAATTTTTCGAAATACCGCATATGCTTAGAAAGCACTATATATTTCTATTCCGCAGCTAACATGTACATATATGGGAAAAACCATACAATTTTAAAATAGGACGTATTCAAAATTTCACCGATGAAAGATTTTAAAACACCCCGTATCCTTTTCCTGGTGCTCTAAGCTTTCTTTTCGTGAGAAAACCACGGAGGCTCATGAAAGTGCGATAATATTCGCGTCTGGGGGCACCGTGTAACCGCTCTTCGTTCCAGTTGGAATGCCATCCAAGTTATGCTGGACAACTTCTGGAAGCATTAGATTAAGGAGTATCTCCCAGTAATGTCACCTCAATCCGAATGGATTGGAGAGGTGCGAAATGTTCGTGTCGGCGATTTAGTAATGATAGCTAGCGACAAAGAGCGAAACAGCTGGACGCGAGGAAAAATACTTCGTGTTTATCCAGGGAAATATAGGCGAGTGAGGCGAGTCGACGTACAGACTACAAAGGGAGTTCATCAACGACCTGTATCAAAGCTGGCTATACTGAACGTCACTGAGGATCTTGGTATAGCTGGAGGTTCTGGCAGCAATACGGGTGGGGGTATGTAGCGACTGAACCCACGTCGTTCAGTATCGCCCTGAGAACTTCGCTACCAACTGTTAAAACGAAATGAAATCATTGGCACCAGTGTGTCGTTCTATCTGTACACATATACCTAAACCTATAGCAAAAACAACAAAACGAGTCGTAAGCCACAAACGTGAAAAAGTTATTCTTGCTAAAAATTTTATAAATATCTATTTCAAAATTCCTTAAAATCGTAGGTAAATACAAATTAAACTTGACAAACCTATTGTAAACTAAAATTAAGTTATTTATAGCACAACACAAAACACGAAAGATTAAATTGTTACGAACGACGGTAAACTAACGAAGAAAGCTAAAACTGTAAGTAACTTAAAATTGAAACGAATTCATGCGAAATCAATAAACTCTATTTTGTAGCTTAAAGCTTACTCCACTAAAACCGAGTTCGACCAAAGAGGTTTCGAAATTTCGTCCCGTAATAAGTAGAGTTTATTCAACTCTCCAACAAAATTTCTCACATCGTACTCCAAGTTCTTACCTTTTTCAATGCCATCTTCAATGTTTGTTACTGCTTACTTCAGACGCTTTCTGATACCTTAGCAAGAAGAAAAAATTGAACTGAAGTAAGTAATAGTTTAACACAACAGGTGTAAAGATCGGATATTTGACTACATGAAAAATCACTATGCGGACCCGGGGGGACAGCTACCGCATACAGACATTGATTTTCCACCACAAATTCATTACATATCTAACAAATTATTGATTCAAATTTTGAAAAGTGTCCCCCTACGATGTTCTTTCGAGAGGGTTTTAATGAGACTAACGCGGGATTTACATGCTACATTCATCGCCCGGAAGTGCGGTAAAACTGTTAGTTTCCGGTAAACGGTTAGTTAACGTTGTATCTAATACATATTTGTAACACATTTACCCATCGCCTAAAATTAAATTCATAAAATCTTCTATTATCCCATTTCATCCCATTTTTCACGAATTACTTCAACTTACATTTCATTCACATTACATTTACTCTCGACTCACGCAAGTCAAGTACTAGACACTGAAGACGGTCTTATAGTTGAGGTCGACATGTGCATCCGTAAATATGGCAGGATACTAATTTAATATCAAAGACATATGTTTCAGGAAATAAATTATCGCTAAAAGCCAATGCATCAAAAACCAAAATCAGTCGTGTTCATTTACCAAGGTCAGTCCATCAGGGAAGAATGAGAACCGGCTCTCTGCTCGTTCCCCTTCCAACTTATTGATTTGCGGTCATGTTTTCGAATAAATCCCAGCTGACGAATGAGTGGCCGGCCTTAAATAAGCATTTGCTGTAAGTGCGGCATAGCAGGAGCCAAAAAATAAATACTTCAATCCCACGCGGAATATTTTAAATAATATTAATCTCCTGCAGATCGCACGCGAATGAATCGCCGGATGTCCCAATGGCGCGGTCCAATACAGTAAAGTAGAGTAGGACTCGAAGCAGGAAACATTTACATACGCCAGTTGGGCCGAAATAAAA
The DNA here is from genome assembly GCF_024139115.2 of Armigeres subalbatus. Classification (NCBI taxonomy): domain Eukaryota; kingdom Metazoa; phylum Arthropoda; class Insecta; order Diptera; family Culicidae; genus Armigeres; species Armigeres subalbatus. The sequence goes on along the minus strand of NC_085141.1, from coordinate 4,922,459 downwards.
TATTTATTGATTCAAATTATTCGAGTGAAACAAAGCTGTCGGTTTCCGTTTCACACTTACCAGTTCGATTGTCGTTGGTCGTGTTACGTGACAGACTGTTGGACTCACGAGGATGATGGTCCTTTGGAGGGAAAATAATTTATTTGGTTTTATTCATGGAGAGAGAGCGAATGGTTATAAGCTGAATGTGATTTGATTCATTCCTATTCCTTAACATAGTATAGAAAGCATAATTTTCTCACCATCAAACTTTGTCAAGAAAACAACCGTATTGCAATTAAAAAAAATGTTGTTCGATTATTAGAAACAGTTTCCAATAATGCCAGCGTTCATCAATTTATGTAAAACGATTCATTGCACGATACCTAATCTACCTCCGAGAGCACGGTGAGTCCACATTCCGTGTTGTAAAACGAATTGAACCCTTTCGTCGATATGAGCCAATACTCGTCACCATTGTCGGATGTGCAGGCAGGTGCATTGGTTAAAGCTTACGTATGCCAAAGCCGGACTATGTAAACTATGCAAGCCCAATAATGGAATTCCTAATTGCAATGCCATACTTTTACCGGCCGGCCGCCGGAGGTTGTGTGATTCGTTCAACTTCAAATCGGTAGCATCTGGCACTACTGTTGAGTGTTGAATCATGAGTGCGAATGTTTTGTGCGAGGGACGGGGTGATGGCAATTGAGAATGAGTGATTTACTGCCGGCTTGGGTCAATTGAATTGCAACTACTCCGAATCACACCCGAAGGTATGCGAATATGCATCTACTAGCGTCATCATGTTATTGATACCAAGCGCTACCCCTGAATCATTGAGTCGAACATAATGCCGCATTATCAGCGCAAATTTATGGTAGCAATTGAGTGGAATTGATAATTGGTCTCTTGATTAGAATGCTCAATGATTCTGACGATGCACTTGAGAGTTTTTGCTGCAGTTTCAAAAGCCAATAGTAGTATAATTTACCCTTTGCATAAACATGTATATACTATTTTGAAGCTAAACTGATCGTATTTAATCCCATAATAATTGAATTCTTCAAATGCATCATGTAATATGAATTCGTATGGAATTCGAGTCAGAGCTGGTGCCAATTAAATTGCCATAGATTTGAACTCTGAGCAGACACTCATTTGAAATGTTTCTGTCGTAATTTAACCAATTCTGAACAATATTCACAGTAACCATATTTGAAAAAAAAAAATTTTCATTTTTCTTTGTATCGGCAATGCGTTAAAATTTGGGGATCCGCGTGGTACATAATTTATAGTGTTGTTGCAAAATTGTTAGATGTTCCACCCAAATGCTGAAAATTTTAGCTTTTTATTCCATCCCGTCTCACCTGTCATAAGACGAGTTTATACAATCCCATTGAATTCCACCACTTAATAGTATCTTGACAGATACGTATTTCGACCTCAACAGTAAGGCCGTCTTCAGTGTCTCGTACTTGACTCGACTCAAAATAATAAGCTACTCAATTGTCGAAATCCAAATTGTGTTTTATGTATTTCACGATAAATATGAAGAAATATAAAATAAGTGTTACATTAATGGTTACAATGGTCTTGACTGTAAATTTCGTCAACTTTTCAAAATCTTTCCCCAGTTATTCGCTTCGTTTCCATCAGTTCAGCAAACAGAATGGCGTTGATCGTAAGTCAATTTCAATGTATACACGTGTTTGTCCAATGAAGCGAAACTGGCATCGCACGGGCCAAAATCTACATCAACATATATCAGAATCGGTCGCCCAATCCTCCAACTTGCGTGTTGACTGATCACTTATGCAAATCGCAACACGATGGAAACCAAACCCGCCATTGTCAATATCGAGTGGAAGGAAAAACTACAACAAAAAACCACCCCACACGGAGATTGACAAAAGTGATTCTTCTACATAGTGGTCCCGTTTCCTTGTCGCTTTAGTCAGACTGAACGCTCCATCCCTTCCCCCTCTCAACTCAACCCAGGTTCCAATTGATAGCGAAGCTGACGATAATGGTCCCTTCCGTACATCCAGCACCTTCATATGATCCGAAGCAGATTTGGGAAATTTTTTGTTCATTTCCCATCACCGAGCTATCAAAACTCAACTTTTGGCTGCCACTTGTTCATCCAATGCTCCCACTTCATACGCAATCAAATAGAAATATCTCCCACTTCCATTCGTTGTGTTACGCAAGCTAACAAAAAAGAACCACCCAGAAAAGGTAGGGAGAAGAACTATTTCTGCCGTAGGCAATCGTGCTAAAGCATACCCCCTAAAATAGGCTAACGGTAAAGTTTGACAAAAATCTTTTAATTGGTTTTTAAGTTTGCGTCGGTAATGTAAATTTTGTCAAACATTACTATTTTTACCCCAAAAAAACTGACAAGCATCAAAATTTCATCAAAACGTGATGCAACGCCTGTCTCACCCCTTACAATCGGCCGGAGGGCTCCTATTGTTGGGCCGTTGTTGTTGTTGCCTGTCGTCGGTCGGCTGGGTGATGTAATCTGGAGGGCAGCCTTTTTTGATGACGGTCAAATGACGAACTGATCTAATCAGACACACGCATGCTTCCCAACGTGGGAGATTGTGATCTGTTTCCACTTGTGTGTTTTCTGGACGCTAGAAATATGTCGAGAAAACACAAACTTCGCCAACAGAAGTTATCAGTAGGGGCTTTTCACGTTTCGACATCGGTGTTCTTGAGCTTCTGTGCTTCAGTTCGGCACTTTTATTATAATGAATTTAGCAAATGTCAATAAACTATTGAGAATTAAGCATATGCGGTATTTCGAAAAATTTCGTTTCAGGTGGTTCGAAACGAAATTCCGCGGAATTTCGCGGAATTTTAGCATGGCGAAATCTGATTTCTTGATTTCGTTTCGTTTCGTAAAATTACAAAAATTTCGCTAGAAAAAACTAGCTTCTAACGAAATTTAACGGAATTCCGCGGAATTTCGAAACAAATTTAAACTTAAACCATACTTTAAATTATCAAAAATTTTGGCTGCGCCGCTGAACTATATCGTGAAGTTGTTTTCAAAGCTTTTGGTTATACAAATCTTTATATTAACGCTTACTACATAACCCCATTCTTAGTCGACAAATACGTAGGTAGCTTTCTTCTATAAAACTTCTGCAGTGTTTCCAAGATTCAAATTTCAAATTTGTGATATTTTTTCACTAATTGCACAATATGAATGCGGAATCGATCGTGGGACGGCAATGAGTGAAAAAAATCTACATCGCGTAGCAGAAATTTGTTTAACCAGTGTGCAATCGATCGTGTTGATGCTGATCATGCCAGCTAGTGTGGGAGAACGCGAAGTGATAAAACTAATGTCTGCACCGAAGAGCAGAAAATTAGTTAGTGCGGAATCGATTGTGTTCAGTGGTGCCGGGAGTGGGTAGGACAAGTAGGACATGTCCTACGCACGAATTTTCCTGGGTGGGACAGTCAAGGCATTGTCCTACCCATGATTCTGTTGAGAACATATATTTTAGGTAAATATTTTAGTTGCAATACTGTCTGGTAGGTCTGATAATACCAGTTCTACAAAAATATAATCAAATTTTAGGGAGTTCAATGTTGAATTCGTTTAAATAGAAGAATAGAAGTCTGCGGGATTTGCTTTTTTAGAAACCTGAAAGAACTCATCTAAGACATCACAAAAATCCTCAAGCCCGCATGAAATCTGGTCCACAAGGGGTTCTGGTTCTGTTCCCCAAAGGATTGATTGACTATCATTCAATTTCCTGGGAGTGGATCCGTATAATTTTCTGAAAGTTTCTGAGGGAGAATGGACAACAGTTCAAATGAACAAAATTTTAAAAATCTTTGGTTTTATACACATGATGACTGAAACACAATAGTTTCAGAAACATATTTCTAAAAAAATATAGTTTTACCAGACTTTCTCCTTCTTTATTTCACGGGCAGTTCTATAACCAATATACTGAGAATATTCAGCGCCCACCGGGCGAGTAATGTATGGGTTATTGTTTTCCCTTGTAACGAGACAGTAAAGTTTATGGGTCGTGCACTTCTAGAACGCGTCATTTCTGTCGAAAAAAGGGTGATTCTTTACAAGCCGTTGGAGCATTTAGTTAAAGTTGCGTAAAAAACGCGTAACTCCCAAAAACCGCGTAAAAAAAACTTAATCGATTTTTCTCTGTTTCCACGTGTTCCCAGATCCTTTTGATAGACCGCGTTAAAAAACTTGGCGAAAAATCCGCGTAAATCCCGAAATCCGGTTAGAACGTAAAAAGCAACCCAGTGTACGCGATGGAGTGTGCTTTCGTTTATCAAGTGAAACACTTTGACCGCACGCGTTATCGTTTTAAAATACGCATTGATAGCGCGTTTGAATGAAAATTGTTTTCATCTTTGCGTCTTGAAGTAGCGTCGTAAAATGAAATATTTAGTTTATTTCCAAGGCTTATATGTTACCATTCCTCTTGTAGAAAGGATTGAAGAATTAATTTTTATATTTAGAAATATTTATATGTAAAATGGGCATCGATTTCTCAATACCAGGATTGTAATCTAAATCGACATTTCTCCTGTTTGTCCTACCCACGTTTTGGAATGTGGGTGCGCCTCTGATCGTGTTGTAGAAGTTTATCAAACGAAGCACATTGATCTTACATTAGATATGGGTCTATGAAATTCATTTTGAAATACATATCTTTATGCATTTTAGAAAGGTGCACAGGATTCTTCTAGTCAGTTGGCAACCGCTTCTCGTGCGCGATAGTCGTGTTTTCGGATAGCTCGCATACGTTTTTACGGTTAATAGCATTTTTTGTGGATCCTGTCGCGGAACAATTTTGCATTCGTCGCAAAATGTCATCGAACAGGCGAAACACACTAGTCGTCGATTTCGGTGTTCTTCCGAAACGACCTACGCTAGAGCAAGTGAAAGAAGTCATCGAGGTTGATCTTAAGCTCAAGATGGTGGATGTCAGAAATATTCAACTGCACAACTTGAGAAACTGTGTACTCATCGAGTTGAACGATGCAGGCTTGGCATTACGGCTGCAAAAAGAGCATCATCTCCGACACACATTCCGATACCAGGGTGTGAAATATTCTATCTCTGTATGTAGATGGCCCCACCACCACCGTAAGGCTTCTAAGCTGCCACCATGTATGTCTAACACAACCATCACCCAACATATGGAGCAATATGGAAAAGTGATCTCCATTCAAAATGAAGTATGGAAGAACTTCTTCCCTGGGATACCAAACGGTGTCAGAGTGATACGAATGAGGATGAAGGTACAAATACCATCGCGTATAGTAATAGAAAACGAATCTACACTCGTAACTTTCCGAGGCCAAAGTAAACAAGTGACACCGAGCGGAGGATCTGAGACTCAGCAAGAAACACGAACAGTTTCAAACACCGCCGAACGACAGAGAAAAGACGTGGACGAAAATTGCAACGATACAACTGAAGCTACCCCGCATGCGGCAGATCTCAACTCAAGCGACAACGAATCTAATGATGATGATGATGACGCACACATCGACCCACAGCCACAGCCCGGAACCACAGCAAAGAGGCGGTTGTCGACTGGGACAAATGAATCGAATTCGAATGAGGCTAGATGCGAACAAGATCGGAAGAGATCGTGTGGCGATGACTGCTGCCTGGACGATCTGCAGTACACCGAAGAGAATGTTTCCGATCCAGGATGGAAAGTGTACAACACTAGGTCGAAGAAAAAATGAAATGTATTGCGCATAAGCCCCACAATTTTATTCCCACCTTTGGGTTTCCGCGCCGAGCACTCAGCGCCAGACTCGGCGACAAGGAGATTTAATTGTCAAATGCACATTTTGACAGTAATATAGATGTATGAGTGAATAAAATGTGTAAATGCTCTATCGCGGAAGCAGTCGCTGAAGACAAGTGTCAATGATTTTAGTGACGAAACGAAAAGTTTCAATGCAAAAAGCAATATTCAGTACGAAAATTATATCGGGAAGGGGGATTTTTTTGATTCGACATGAATGCACTCCAGCAGTGTGAAATGTCGTTAATAAAAACAAACAAAACAAAAAAGGATTCTTCTAGTGAGCCAATGTTTGCTATATGGACAGGAAAGGTATTCTACCAGGATTTGCGTAACAAATGTTTCATGTGCCGAGCGGAAGGTCACCGGAAGGATGCGTATCCATAAAGGAAAAAATGAACGATCAAAAGGAACGATCAATCGGAAAGAAAAAGGCGAATGTGGCAACGCAAGGTGGGCAACGAAAATCGTATTCCGGTGTCGTTATCGGATTTGATGCAGCAACCCGTCAAATATCATCGGATGCAGCGCAGAACGACGTAATTGAAGTGGCTCAGGAAGAAGTGATTGGATTGGATACCGATTCAACTGAACGGATGGAACCATTTGAAATTCCCGATTTAATGGTGGAACGCAAAACACTAGCAGAAACTATGACATTCAAGAATAATACAGATCGGATCTGGTTCGTGAAGGAAGGAATCATGGGCTACACGGACTTCTACAGAAAAATGAGAGAGGAAGAGGTCAGCGACGGGATCGTTCGGGATTACTGAAGGATCAATGAACCGATCCTCACCAATGAAGACCTCACGCAAAAATGTTTCTGAAACATCTTTAGAATAATTAGTTCTATTATTTCTAATGTTTTTGGCTCCGTAGAGTTTATTATTAAACATCTGAGCCTCATAAATAGACAGATTGGTAAAAAAAATGTGTGCTATATATATGTAGACGAAGAATAAGAAGGAATAAGTTTTGACTGTTACGCTCTTATCAAATGATGGTCTGGTAATATCAATTCTTTATCTGCGTATACACGCTTGGCAGATATGGATACATAACTGAGTATCCCACTAAAAAAAATAAATCTAAGCATTCATTTCCTAATTTTGACTTAGCACGATAACGTGGGGCATCGAAATCCGTACACTTAAGCACCTCAGTATGTGAAAAGGGTCTGGAAAATTAAAAACGAATGCAAATGAAACGTTTATCGTTAATACAGGAGCACGAAGGCCACTATTTTCAAACTTTTGCGCATTTACACATTAAAAATTTAAAAAAAATATGATAAAATAATTAATTGAGGCTACGCCTCTTGAACCGAAATCCGTGCACCGTGGAAGGATTTCGAATCAAAGGATCAAAATCCGTACAGCTATTTATTTACTAAATATATAAATTGGGGCCCTCCTTAGTCGTGAGACGCGCGGCTACAAAGCAAGACCATGCTGAGGGTGGATGGGTTCGATTCCCGGTGCCGGTCAAGACAATTTTCGGATTGAAAATTGTCTCGACTTCCCTGGACATAAAAGTATCATCGTGTTAGCCTCATGATATACGAATGCAAAACTGGTAACTTGGATTAGAAACCTCGCAGTTAATAACTGTGGAAGTGCTTAATGAACACTAAGCTGCGAGGCGGCTCTGTCCCAGTGGGGGATGTAATGCCAATAAGAAGAAGAAGAAGATATAAATTGTAGTAGACTAGTTGAGTAAACTACCACTGTAAATAGTTAAATACGAACCTTGAGAAGCAATCCCTTTGGTTTGTATTTCACTTACCTTACTTTATTAGTCGCAATTTGCAATTAAACCGCACTTAATTTTGATGCAGTTATGTTCTACACGCATGACAATGGTGCCAGAAACTATGCGTTCGGTGGGTAACGATTTGTTTTTAATTTATGTTGTTTTAATTTCAAAGGCTACTTTTCATCTCCATGGCCTAAAAGCTTACTGTCAAGTATATGAACAGGATATAATAAATCATTTGTTTTTTATTACTTGAAATCCCCTACAATTTATTGATATCTCTTGGAGTGGATGGATTTCGGTGCTGTACGGATTTCGGTGCCCCACGGTACTATAAAGCCAGGCTGACAAGAGAATATGAAGTAGGCTTCAGCACAATTACATAATTCTTAAGTAAACTAATTTTGAATCCGTATATGAAAAACCCCACAATTTCTATATTTTTATGTACTTACTGATATAAAATTGATCAGATTCAGGAGCACACGTTTCAAGATGAATTCCTTTGAAAGCGGAACAAATTCTGGGGTATTGCCTTATCGCCAATGTTATATGCGGCGAGAATGCGGCGATTTATCACAGACTACCTCTTCTGTTATTATAACTCTAAAAACATTATTTGACTTCGAAAAAATGAAATCAGAATTGCGTAAAACCATTTTAATAAAAATTCCGCGGAAAAAAAATAAAATTTCGTTTCGTTTCGAAAAATTTCGAAATAAATGAATCTTGATTTCGTATCGTTTCGAAGTCTCGAAAGTAAATCTATGTTTCGTTTCGTTTCGATCCGAATCAACATAGACATTTTAAATTTCGTTTCGTTTCGTTTCGTTAGGAAAAGGTGTGTTATCGCATACCCTTATTGAGAATAGTATCAATTTTTGTCTGTATTTTCGAGGAGAATTCCTCCGAATTCCGGATAGAATTCTTCCGAATTCCGAGTAGGAATTCTTCCGAATTCCGAGTAGGAATTCTTCCGAATTCCGAGTAGGAATTCTTCCGAATTCCGAGTAGGAATTCTTCCGAATTCCGAGAAGGAATTCTTCCGAATTCAGTAGGAATTCTTCCGAATTCAGTAGGAATTCTTCCGAATTCAGTAGGAATTCTTCCGAATTCAGTAGGAATTCTTCCGAATTCAGTAGGAATTCTTCCGAATTCAGTAGGAATTCTTCCGAATTCCGAGTAGGAATTCTTCCGAATTCCGAGAAGGAATTCTTCCGAATTCCGAGTAGGAATTCTTCCGAATTCCGAGTAGGAATTCTTCCGAATTCCGAGTAGGAATTCTTCCGAATTCCGAGTAGGAATTCTTCCGAATTCCGAGTAGGAATTCTTCCGAATTCCGAGTAGGAATTCTTCCGAATTCCGAGTAGGAATTCTTCCGAATTCCGAGTAGGAATTCTTCCGAATTCCGAGAAGGAATTCTTCCGAATTCCGAGAAGGAATTCTTCCGAATTCCGAGAAGCAATTCTTCCGAATTCCGAAAAGGAATTCTTCCGAATTCCGAAAAGGAATTCTTCCGAATTCCGAAAAGGAATTCTTCCGAATTCCGAAAAGGAATTCTTCCGAATTCCGAAAAGGAATTCTTCCGAATTCCGAGAAGGAATTCTTCCGAATTCCGAGAAGGAATTCTTCCGAATTCCGAGAAGGAATTCTTCCGAATTCCGAGAAGGAATTCTTCCGAGAAGGAATTCTTCTGAATTCGAGAAGGAATTCTTCCGAATTCGAGAAGGAATTCTTCCGAATTCGAGAAGGAATTCTTCCGAATTCGAGAAGGAATTCTTCCGAATTCGAGAGGAATTCTTCCGAATTCGAGAAGGAATTCTTCCGAATTCGAGAAGAATTCTTCCGAATTCGAGAAGGAATTCTTCCGAATTCGAGAAGGAATTCTTCCGAATTCGAGAAGGAATTCTTCCGAATTCGAGAAGGAATTCTTCCGAATTCGAGAAGGAATTCTTCCGAATTCGAGAAGGAATTCTTCCGAATTCGAGAAGGAATTCTTCCGAATTCGAGAAGGAATTCTTCCGAATTCGAGAAGGAATTCTTCCGAATTCGAGAAGGAATTCTTCCGAATTCGAGTAGGAATTCTTCCGAATTCAGTAGGAATTCTTCCGAATTCAGTAGGAATTCTTCCGAATTCAGTAGGAATTCTTCCGAATTCGAGTAGGAATTCTTCCGAATTCGAGTAGGAATTCTTCCGAATTCAGTAGGAATTCTTCCGAATTCGAGTAGGAATTCTTCCGAATTCGAGTAGGAATTCTTCCGAATTCAGTAGGAATTCTTCCGAATTCAGTAGGAATTCTTCCGAATTCGAGTAGGAATTCTTCCGAATTCCGAGTACGAATTCTTCCGAATTCCGAGTAGGAATTCTTCCGAATTCCGAGTAGGAATTCTTCCGAATTCCGAGTAGGAATTCTTCCGAATTCCGAGTAGGAATTCTTCAGAATTCCAAGAAGGAATTCTTCCGAATTCCGAGAAGGAATTCCTCCGAATTCCGAGAAGGAATTCTTCCGAATTCCGAGAAGGAATTCTTCCGAATTCCGAAAAAGAATTCTTCCGAATTCCGAGAAGGAATTCTTCCGAATTCCGAGAAGGAATTCTTCCGAATTCCGAGAAGGAATTCTACCGAATTCCGAGAAGGAATTCTTCCGAATTCCGAGAAGGAATTCTTCCGAATTCGAGAAGGAATTCTTCGAATTCAGTAGGAATTCTTCGAATTCGAGTAGGAATTCTTCCGAATTCAGTAGGAATTCTTCCGAATTCAGTAGGAATTCTTCTGAATCTGAGTAGGAATTCTTCTGAATTCGAGTAGGAATTCTTCCGAATTCGAGTAGGAATTCTTCCGAATTCGAGAAGGAATTCTTCCGAATTCGAGAAGGAATTCTTCCGAATTCAGTAGGAATTCTTCCGAATTCAGTAGGAATTCTTCTGAATTCAGTAGGAATTCTTCCGAATTCAGTAGGAATTCTTCCGAATTCAGTAGGAATTCTTCCGAATTCAGTAGGAATTCTTCCGAATTCAGTAGGAATTCTTCCGAATTCCGAGTAGGAATTCTTCCGAATTCCGAGTAGGAATTCTTCCGAATTTCGAGTAGAAATTCTTCCGAATTCCGTGTAGGAATTCTTCCGAATTCCGTGTAGGAATTCTTCCGAATTCCGTGTAGGAATTCTTCCGAATTCCGAGAAGGAATTCTTCCGAATTCCGAGAAGGAATTCTTCCGAATTCTGGGAAGGAATTCTTCCGAATTCGAGAAGGAATTCTTCCGAATTCGAGAAGGAATTCTTCCGAATTCGAGAAGGAATTCTTCCGAATTCGAGAAGAAATTCTTCAGAATTCGAGAAGGAATTCTTCCGAATTCGAGAAGGAATTCTTCCGAATTCGAGAAGGAATTCTTCCGAATTCGAGAAGGAATTCTTCCGAATTCGAGAAGGAATTCTTCCGAATTCAGTAGGAATTCTTTCGAATTCAGTAGGAATTCTTTCGAATTCGAGAAGGAATTCTTCCGAATTCGAAAAGGAATTCTTCCGAATTCGAGAAGGAATTGTTCGAATTCGAGAAGGAATTCTTCCGAATTCGAGAAGGAATTCTTCCGAATTCGAGAAGGAATTCTTCCGAATTCCGAGAAAGAATTCTTCCGAATTCGAGAAGGAATTCTTCCGAATTCGAGAAGGAATTCTTCCGAATTCGAGAAGGAATTCTTCCGAATTCGAGAAGGAATTCTTCCGAATTCGAGAAGGAATTCTTCCGAATTCGAGAAGGAATTCTTCCGAATTCGAGAAGGAATTCTTCCGAATTCGAGAAGGAATTCTTCCGAATTCGAGAAGGAATTCTTCCGAATTCGAGAAGGAATTCTTCCGAATTCGAGAAGGAATTCTTCCGAATTCGAGAAGGAATTCTTCCGAATTCGAGAAGGTATTCTTCCAAATTTCGCGAAGGAATTCTTCGGAAATCGAGAAGGAATTCTTCCGAATTCAGAGAAGGAATTCTTCCAAATTTCGTGTAGGAATTCTTCCGAATTTCGAGAAGGAATTCTTCCGAATTCCGAGAAGGAATTCATCCGAATTTCGAGAAGGAATTTTTCCGAATTCAAAAAAGGAATTCTTCCGAATTCCGTGAAGAAATTCTTCCGAATTCCGAGAAGGAATTCTTCCGAATTCCGAGAAGGAATTCTTCCGAATTCCGAGAAGGAATTCTTCCGAATTCCGAGAAGGAATTCTTCCGAATTCCGAGAAGGAATTCTTCCGAATTCCAAGAAGGAATTCTTCCGAATTCCGAGAAGGAATTCTTCCGAATTCCGAGAAGGAATTCTTCCGAATTCCGAGAAGGAATTCTTCCGAATTCCGAGAAGGAATTCTTCCGAATTCCGAGAAGGAATTCTTCCGAATTCCGAGAAGGAATTCTTCCGAATTCCGAGAAGAAATTCTTCCGAATTCCGAGAAGGAATTCATCCGAATTTCGAGAAGGAATTTTTCCGAATTCAAAAAAGGAATTCTTCCGAATTCCGTGAAGAAATTCTTCCGAATTCCGAGAAGGAATTCTTCTGAATTCCGAGAAGGAATTCTTCCGAATTCCGAGAAGGAATTCTTCCGAATTCCGAGAAGGAATTCTTCCGAATTCCGAGAAGGAATTCTTCCGAATTCCAGGAAGGAATTCTTCCGAATTCCGAGAAGGAATTCTTCCGTATTGCGTGAAGGAATTCTTCCGAATTCGAGAAGGAATTCTTCCGAATTCGAGAAGGAATTCTCCCGAATTCGAGAAGGAATTCTCCCGAATTCGAGAAGGAATTCTCCTGAATTCGAGAAGGAATTCTTCCGAATTCGAGAAGGAATTCTTCTGAATTCGAGAAGGAATTCTACCGAATTCGAGAAGGAATTCTACCGAATTCGAGAAGGAATTCTTCCGAATTCGAGAAGGAATTCTTCCGAATTCCGAGAAGGAATTCTTCCGAATTCCGAGAAGGAATTCTTCCGAATTCCGAGAAGGAATTCTCCCGAATTCCGAGAAGGAATTCTTCCGAATTCCGAGAAGGAATTCTTCCGAATTCCGAGAAGGAATTCTTCCGAATTCCGAGAAGGAATTCTTCCGAATTCCGAGAAGGAATTCTTCCGAATTCCGAGAAGGAATTCTTACGAATTCCGAGAAAGAATTCTTTCGAATTCCGAAAAGGGATTCTTCCGAATTCCGAGAAAGAGTTCTTCCGAAATTCGAGAAGGAATTAATCCGAATTCCGAGAAGAAATTCTTCCGAATTCAGAAAAGGAATTCTCCACAATTCCGAAAAGGAATTTTTCCGAACTCCGAGAAGGAATTCTTCCGAATTCCGAGAAGAAATTTTTACGAATTCCGAGAAAGAATTCTTCCGAATTCCGAAAAGGGATTTTTCCGAATTCCGAGAAGGAATTCCTCCGAATTCCAAGAAGAAATTTTTCCGAATTCCGAAAAAGAATTCTCCACAATTCCGAAAAGGAATTCTTCCGAATTCCGAAAGGGAATTCTTCTGAATTCCGAAAAGGAATTCTTCCGAATTCCGAAAAGGAATTCTTCCGAATTCCGAAAAGGAATTCTTCCGAATTCCGAAAAGGAATTCTTCCGAATTCCGAAAAGGAATTCTTCCAAATTCCGAAAAGAAATTCTTCCGAATTCCGAAAAGGAATTCTTCCGAATTCCGAAAGGGAATTCTTCCGAATTCCGAAAAGGAATTCTTCCGAATTCCGAAAAGGAATTCTTCCGAATTCCGAAAAGGAATTCTCCGGAATTCCGAAAAGAAATTCTTCCGAATTCCGAAAAGGAATTCTTCCGAATTCCGAAGAGGAATTCTTCCGAGTTCCGAAAAGAAATTCTTCCGAATTCTGAAGAGGAATTCTTCCGAATTCCGAAGATGAATTCTTCGGAGTTCCGAGAAGAAATTTTTCCGAATTCTGAAGAGTAATTCTTCCGAATTCCGAAGAGGAATTCTTCAGTATTCCGAAGAGGAATTTCTCCGAATTCCGAAAAGGAATTCTTCCGAATTACGAAAATGAATTCTTCCGAATTCCGAATAGGCCACATATTACGAAAATTTTGAGCCGACATCTGTTAGCGCTGGATTAGAATCCAGCGGACATCGCAGCAGAGACAGGCCCAGGCGACGAAACCTCAAAAAAATAATAATAAAGTAAGTCGATAAAATTCTAGACCGAGGTCAAGGCCAGAGCGAGCAGCCGCCCAGTAATCAGGAAAGAGATCTTCTACGTTTGGCAGTATTCAAGACCCATGATACTTTTTCTACCTCTCTTGGTTGATTGTAGTTAGATTCGAAATCTGTAAATTAATCTATCTATAATTTCGTTCTGTTGCCGATTGACACTGTTCCCCTTTTTTGGCGAACAGTTTCCCAGAACAATATATCAATCTTTATCCTTCCGACATAGGACTTTCACTTTCAGCTTCACCGCCCACTAACTGGATGTCAGTAAAGCCACCATCATCCACAACCGTCGACCATTACGAGAAGCCTTTCGGAAAACTGTGATTTTGCACAAAACACAGTCGTGCGTGATTAGTAGACGAAATTCCGTGCATCTCGAAAGTCATTGCCGACTGCCGAATGTTGCTGCAGCACCATATTCCTCTCGACGATTGATGGTTATGGTTTGCCTCGTTCCAACAAAGCTCCAACTTGGAAGCAAGCGATGATGGCAGAATTACAAGTCAGCTCAGCTCCATGGACTGGGTTGGGGTTCGGTGGGGTGAACCCCAACCAAACATGGCGGCAGATTTATGGCAACTGGCGCGGAAATTCATCACTTGCCACCTGACACGTTGTGAAGCGGCGAACGGATGGCTCGAAGATGAAGCACCCAAGAAGTTCAGCGGACGTGTTTGTAGGATTTCTGCTCTTGTATCGAGCTGGTATTAATTGCGAGAATAACATTTGGCTTTGCCCAACGGTTTCCACTAATGAGAGACTCCTTCAGTTCGATGAGCAATCTAAATGGTGCGAAGTAATAAGGGCTTTTTGATTCAGGCGACGTGGTATGAGAAGCGTTGTTGAGGTTTGATGAACGTGCAACCATCCAATATGATCGGGAAGGAATATGAAGGGGATTGGTCCTGCTCTGACGTTAATTGTCACGTTAGAGAGTTGTGTTTAACATTTAAGCTAATCACATTAATTCAAAAGATAATTAAAACCTCTCCCTCTATAGAAGCAAGAGGGTTTACTAGTTATCCTCGCTAAATAATTTACATTTGTTCAGGTCGAACAACGGTTACATGTTTAATGATTGAATGCTGGTTGTCTACTAATTAACGGAAACAAATGAATCCTGGAACACTATTTTCCACGGAATCGTAAGCCGGCGCCGCAAGCAAATGCTTAGTTGTTTCTCAGTACGTAATTGTTTTCATTCCTCATATATCACTGACACTGTTGGTCAGAGCATGGGATACGGTAAGGAGTGGAAATGAGAAACAGAAATCGGACGGTAAATGTAGCAAGTTTAGGTGGGAAAATGAGGCGTTTTGATTTTCAAATGTTTTGTGAAAACCCGGATCTTAAGTCTGTTAGCTCTCAATAAGTTAGTCCTGTCAAAATCTCCGAAAATTTGGAGGCGAATCTGAGGTTAACCGTTATGCGATTTATGATTCTATAACAACTTTCGTTGGATGAAACTTAAATTGGTTAAGCTTTCAAATCGTAAGAAAAAAGGTGAAAGTCATCATTCAATTGGCTAGAAAATTAAACCAGATGACAAGACAGAGCAAAACTATTTACTTTTGAGATAGGGTAAAGTGACCAATAGTGGACCCCCAACCAATAGTGGACCCTCCAGCCATTTTTGCATCATTACAACACAATGTAAACATTTTGCTATGAAATTCCATCGGGAGAACCTTCCTTACAGTCCCATGATTTGATTACATGCATTGGATATGCTATGGAAAGTAAAGTTAGATGATTTTTTACAATTCTCTAGAAAATAAACACAAGAGTGTCCACTATAAGAATATTTGGGGGGTCCATAATAGGGAAGAAGAACATCCCGAAACGGGACATGAAAATCAAATGGAGTGTCGGTTATAGGGAAGCAATTTCCTATTATGGACCCCCAGGGGGTCTACTATAGGGCGAATTCAGTAAGACTTTAAAATGTTAATTTCAATGAATAACGTCGTGTATTTGGGTGTTTTATGCATGTATCGTCAAAAGGAGATGCAGAGCTTGTTGTTAGATATCAATCAGAATTAATATGTTGAAAATGTCTACTCCTCCACTATTGAGCATTTTACCCTAATTCGTTGAATTGTTTGTTCATAAATGTAGTAGAAATAATTTTACGGGTGCTATTTAGACCACTTTCCGCCATCGAATTCTCTCGAACTTGTGTAAATCTTGTCATTATCTTCGGTTTATCGCCATTCTCCAACTTAGTCGTCCGTCACCATGACAATCGACACGACGCCTACTGACGAACCGGCATCCGAGCTTGGCGGTTGCTTCGATAATGAAATTTTGTGGAAATGAGTCCTCAAAACGTTAATCAATATGTTTCCTCGGATTGGCTTTCGTTTCCACTTACGAGAAAGATATCATTGCCAGTAACAGAGATAAACAACATAAGGTGGGAAGGAAATTCCTCGGGTTACGCTTGGAATCTTTGTATCAGGGGTGAATGACGAAAGACAAAAATGTACAGCTGAATGAATATTAAATCATGTTTTCGATTGTCTTAGCAAGTAGTGCATCCTCGCCACACGCCAGATAAGATAGAGAAATAATTGAAAGTTATTATAACGAAAGATTATTATTTATGACTAGAAGAGTGATAAATTGATCAGGGATTGAATCCAGAACGAAACGAAAATGTCTCACACTTATGATATCTGTGTACATAGCCGTTTTTCGCAAGCTGTGACGATAATGAACTGATTCGGGGGGATCTACTCCATGATTCGAGTTGCCTCCGGTCTTCTTTCATCTACACCAGCCGGATCTACATGTGTCGAAGCCGGTATTCTACAATTCCACCACCATGTGCTCGCTACCTTCGTCACAGCAACATCCGGGAATATAGGAAGGGGACCCTGATCTTCGTCTTAATCGACTCTGCCAGAGCAATCGCGGCTCTCCAAAGCGACCCTCACCCGAAACACCCCTGGATGCAGGGCATCCTCGCCAACGTACTCCAGTCGACATACTTTGCCTGGATCCTGGGCCCTGCGGGATGCCGGGAAACGTGACAACAAACCTTCTGGCTGACTCCAGTCATCATGGTAGGCGCTTTACCAGCCAGAGCTCTTCAGCCAGGATCTGGAGAACTGCACAATAACGTAAGGGGAAGGAAACCAGAGCAGAGAGTGATTTAGAGTGATTAAACTACAGAAAACAACACCCGCTCTTTGAACAACTTTGGCGGAGGTCCATTCCGGATTTTTTTTTACGAGAACATCCCAAGCTAAGCACACATGCTGTCGGCAACCAAATCGGTTTTGAATTGTGCGTCTAGGGATACTTACTTATGGAGCCAACATGAGATGTTGCTTTTAAATGATATTTTCAAATTTAATTTTACATAGTGGCCTAAGACATGCACTGATTTGTAACTACTTATGGAGCCTTGTTACGGTTTATTTTCGTTCGTACACCCTTTGTAGATGTTAAAGTGAGACAGTACCATTATTCGTGACACTATAAAGGTTCCCACAAACACACGCGATGCGACAGTCGCAACGCGGTTCTATCGTTTGGCGACAACGATTATGTCGCCGTTGGTATGGAAGCGAAAATAGAATATTGCCTGCAGCGACCCAACGTTGCGGCGATGAAATCGTTTAGGTCTGGGGGGCCTTAAACGTTCTGCGTCTGGAATTAAAGTCGACAGCCTGTAAGTAGGCAATTAAATGTTTATGTTGTGGAAGTTTCCAGGCACAGACATCAAATAATTGATGCCTCATAGCTTCGATTCTACCGAGGAGCCCAAATACGATAAGAATCCTAAAAGAAAAGGTCAGCTATGAATATAGCAAACTGATTGCTGTAGACAGCTATGCACCTCGCCTTCTTGGGCCCGTTGGGTTGCTATCCAGAATCATTTTCCGTGAAAATCCAACATTCTGTCTACGTGCTGTTGGATAAGATGGAGCACGAGCGAAAACAACAGCTTAAGGATAATGTCAAATTATCATATCATATTTAAAAAAAATAGTTCATAGAAAAACTTCCACCACGAGCCAGAACTAAACGAATAGTGAAATCCGAAACAAGAGCTTCTTAAAGCCCGTACCAGCCCTAAAGGAAAGTTCTGAGGAAACCTTCCACCACGCGCTTTCACTCTTACCTACGATTGCTTTCTGACGATTGTTTGCGTCATCTTAGTCCCTATCCATCTTTCAGGTGCATGTAGAGCTAGCGATGTGCAGCCTATACGGGTTGTTTACTTATTGCAGATTGCTTGCCTACCATCTCTTGATTTCTTTCAACTACTCGTTCTCTCTCTCATACGGGAGGAGAAGATCGCCAGCTTTCATCGAGAGAAAAAGTAGAACCATGAAGGATGTTCAAAAATGGTTTAAGAGGACAACATGGATCACGATCATAGCGTATTTCATCGATGGCACAAAGCTCAATTCTTTCCAGTGGGATGCGCACCATAAACTCTCCGTTATGACATGGTACAATCATGGCATCATTTATTGGACTACGTTTCATCAATCCATGTTGGATTCCAATGTCAGGGCTACTGTTGGTGGTATCTTTTTCTGAGAACAGTCGATTGTGATCACCAATGGTACTTTGTCATTTGCTTGACCATTCGGCGATATCCATTCAGGTGTTCAGACCGAAGATATGATAATAGGACAAACCATTTTGGTCACAAATTAATTTATTTATTTATTCATGGTAAAGGTTCCTGTTTTTGGCTTTCAGCTATCAGCAGTGTTGAGGATTCGTTTGTAGAATGATCAACCGTTACATCATTGGTATGACAACCCGCAGATCTTGGGTATTGAAGAATCCAAAACTATGGATAACAATGCCACGTCCCTAACCACCTCATCAACTACCGGGGCTTGGTCGTATGCTCTTAATGCCAGACAATTTTGTTTACGGTGACCAATTTTTTCACATTTGAAACGGGTCATGTTCATCTTATAGTCCTTATTCGTATCTGTTTCGGCCAGAATTATTTCCCATGTAGGCTATTTCTTGCTTCACGGGATGAGAAACATGGCTGCTGCTTATAGCGCCATCATGTCTTCCTAAAGAAAAAATCGATATTTATCGGGAATCGCTTGTAATAACGAATTCATTGGATCTTCCGACATAACTGTTAAAGAGAATCAAAATTTTCATTTTGCAACGAAACTTGGAACGAAGACCCAACATTGCCGTTGCTCCTTGTGGAAGAAACACTTCGTCTAATCTGCCCATTATTTCCTTTGCATTGTTGCATTGCATTACATGAATCAATGCATCGTCATCCAAAGCTAAGAAAAGTTCATTGATGGCCGCACCATCATCTTTCTGGGGTTCTGGGGTTGATCAACTAAGCATGGTCTGATCGAATATTTCCGGATGAATGTCGGAAAACCCTCGTTGAACCCATCCACAACAAAAAAAAATCCTCTCGAGATGTCACAATGTACCGGCCTATTTCTCTGACAAGAGGTGTCTTCAAAGCCGTGGAAAGGTTTGTAAATCAGCGGCTGTAAATTAAAAGTCGATAAAAGGTTTGGCTTTCGCTAACAAGCGTTCCACCCGGAATACGACACGGGCACATACTTCGCATATCTGGATGATGTACTGCACAACGCCTATAACGACGTCAAGCACGCGGATCTAGAACATTTCCAAGGCCTTCATCAGGACTTCTAACAGTGGCAATAATGGGAATTCTCCGGCAACCTCCTTGCTTTTGTCAGGAACTTGGTAGACTCTGACAACCAGCAAATGCGTTCGAGGACACGTCCTCATTCCGCTGGTTGGGTGACTAACCCATCTCCAACAAAAAGATTGTGGAAGTTCTCGAAGTCTTCATTGATCGGAGACTCTCGTTCCATTCGCACTTCCGCGAATTCTAAGTAAATTGTCGGACCAAAGACAACGTGGTTCGGACCTTGTCTCATCCTCATCGAACCAACAACAGGAGGTCCTTCAATTCCTTCGTTCGAGCCGCCTCAGAATTGTTACTCGCAACACCAGCCGAGTCTGCCTGTGCAGAGGCTGGCATTCTGCCTTGTTGCCACCGTGCGCTGGCGGCCATCTGCCGCTAGCCGGCTCGTTCGGCCGGCCGGAGTCGGCCGGAGTCGACACATTACGGCCTGCGGCGAATATAAACAGTTTGCAATTTCCGCAGGTGTGACTATTCCGTGGCTCACAGACGGTCGGTGATTGAGCCACAGATATTTCCACAACTATGAACACAGTTTTTCTGATAAGTGAAGTCGGCATTGGGGTCACTGGGACCGGTTTCACTATCTCGGACCGCCTCCCGGACCGGACCAGAACCCATCCTCGTACTTTTAGCATCTTAGCGAACATGCTCTCGAACACAACCTTTCCTTGGATCCTGGGGCACTGCGGAGTGCCTGGCAACAACAAGGCGGATCTCTTTGCCGAAGTCGGACATCAGGACCAACATTTCACGACATTCGTCCTGTTTGGTGATATCAATACCTGCATGAAGGAAATCATTTGAGAAAACTGGGAAAAATTGGACAACTACATCCGTTTACCTCCGGAAAAGTAAAGGGACCACATCGGCGCACACTGGGGCAGCCCTGGTTCAAACATGGAATAAACCTCTAAGCAGAGCCGTAGCGTAGCGTCCTGGCGCCCTTGGCGAAACCTTTATTGGGAGCTCTTTACTTTCTTGCAGATAATCAGAACAAAAAGCGCAATAAAAGCAGGGAGATTTAAAATCAATGTACCCTATTTTTTATGAATTCTCGCTTAACTTTTCAAAAGGACCCAAGTAACATTTTCTTCATGAATTTATTTGAATAGCGAATTCAACAGAACAACACGAAAGCTTTTGATTACAGTACTCAAATTAAATCATTCTTTAAGCCTCTGTAACCTTCATTTGTTTCAATATAGCGGTAGGAAATAAGGTTTCCTTAAAGAGTAAAAGCCATACAACAGCCACAAATCCATTGACATTTTCATGAATTTTTGAGTTCATTAAACCTACGCAAATATCTACTCGATCCAGTGCTGCGCCGATTCTCGACAAAAAAAACTCCGAACTACTTGCTGTGAGTATACGCACTAGTGGATCTAGGTATGCCAATAAAATCTGTGCTGGTTGGTGCTTGAAGCGCTATCGGACCTAGATGAACAAAAAACCCTACTTTGGAGAGGATTAGGTGACCTTCAAAATCGCTATATTGATTAGGAAAAATTGAACTTTAGAGTGGTTAGGTCGGTGGTTTGAAAGAAAAGGATTTTAAATAAAATTCAACTAGTCGTATCAAGAAAACCCCAAGTGGGTTGATTAATGGCCATGGAATTGCTTGGAAAAAAAATCAACTTTGAGTCAGTCGCAGATTCTTGTATTCCGTATGCCGTTGGATGAGTGACGTCTTTTCAAATACTCATCTTCGTTTACAGCTTAAGGGTCTGTCTCATTTGGAGAATTAAATTTAAAAGTGACAGTTCGAAAATTAGCAAATAATCCGGTCATAAGAATGGCTGGTGCTACCCAGCAATTCCAATAAGACATCGATGCAAAATGATTCTATATATCTTTCAAAAGTAATCTTGCTCTGCCAGCAGGATTATTCGATAATTATTGAAATGTCCCTTTTAAGTTTAATTTCAATTTAATTCTCCAAATGAGACAATTTATTGAGATCCAAAAAAAAAAACTCATGTTATCAATGCTCATCGAATATTCAGCATATTCGCTTTGCCTTTTCACCTTCGACCTCATGCTAGTTTCTGGTTAAATGGAATCGGAAATGTCACTGGATCGAATGCGATTGTTTTCAGACCTGAAACAGTTTTTCTGCGTGAAATGAGTTACTTTATCTCTACTTCCGTGTACATATACGATTTTTACAGTCTACTCTGTGTTTTGCCTTTAGCGTATTGAAAAGTCCCCTTCTAGAGCTTCCTCAACAGAGGTCTGTTACGTACACTTTGCCATTTGTATTTTCTGTTCTATCTTTTTTCTTTAGGTTTCTAATCCGTCAAATAAATGCTGTAATAGACAGTGAAGACGATGACATAAATCTCCTAAATTGAGGTAAACGTGTTCCCTGAGTCGACGTTATTAATTATCAGTTATTAACAGAAAAGCACTCTCTGGATACTACCCAAACAGCTGATTACGATTCGTTGATTATGGAGGAAATAATCTGGTCTGGTCGCTTGAATCTGAATACTTTTGAACCATTAAATTTTAAAATATATTTTAATCATTTCCTATAGCGACATTCTTGATTTCGGCGCCTGGAGCCTGGCGCCCTTGGCGGGGGCCAACCTGGCCAACCATACGCTACGGCGCTGCCTCTAAGTCATTGAAATGATGAAATTGACCATAGGTATCTTCAGCGAAGTTTCAATATACATCAATCCCGACATTTTGGTCAATATTCATCATTTTTAGCGATAATCGTATAAAAGTCCCAAACGCCAAATTTGCCATACAGCGTTTTTAAAGTGTGATTTCTTCAGAGAAGTTGCTTACCACTTAATTTCGATGAACCTTGCTAAAAATTTCAAATTTCCAGAGCCTACTGTGTAAATCATCACTTTGCTTTCTTTGTTTATTTTGAAAAGAAAGACCAAAAAATGAAATTTGATCAGTAATTGTACTTTTTCAACACTTTTACTATTGGATATTTTTCAAAATCATAGATATTGGTAAAATACACGATTCGTGGCGTTGATCCAGTTAAAAAATGATTTTTGGCGATTAATCGTGGAAAAAAGGCTAATTTATGGTACTTTTCACATATGCCGATTATGCGATGGGGCAAAGACGGGCAGCTGTTTCAATCGGCAATGGTCAGAAAATTCAAGCCCTTTCAAATAAACACTTTACCAAAGACATGATATTTGATGATTTTTTTTTTTTTATTTTTACAGAATGACAGTACTGATGCTATAAAAAAATACCTCCTAATGATTTTTGATTAGTTAGGAGGGTAAATAATTGAACAACATGGTACAATGAATTAAATTTAAATTCGCAACGCATTTGTTAAAAAATATATAAGAACTAATGAAATATTGTTATTTCCCCTTTGGATGGTTGCTCGGCTTCTCGGCATCTGATGCAACTCGTGGTTCATTTGCCTCCTCCACGTACCGTCCGTCATCTACAGTATACACCTCATAATGGTACGCAAGAATTCCCTTTCGACAACTCCAAGTGCGCATTGATCCTCCATTAGCATCGCCTAGGTCTTGTGTCCGCAGAGAACTGCCGATCTAATGAGCGTTTTGTAGATAGTCAGTTTGGTACGGCGGCAAACACTATTCAATCAAAGCGTCTCGTTGAGTGCAAAGTATGTACGGTTTCCAGACAAGGTGCATCTCGAAATTCTCTGCTGGTATTATTATCGTCACCAATGAGCGAACATAAAATTCTTCAACGCGCCGTTTAGATTTTTTTTCGGCAGATTTTGTCGAACAATAAAGGTAGTGTGAGCTTCAGTATAAGAAACAGTTTGCGCCATTTGAAATAATCGTTCCACCAAATACCAGCCTGAATGATAGATGTAGGGATTGTACGACAATTCCCGAATGCAATTTCCCCGAATGTAACAATTCCCCAATGCAAAAAAGAAAATATCTTTTTAATCGACTGTATGCGTCCGAGCAGCGTTTAAAGATATGTTCAAGAGTGTCTTATTGGAGATTATCAGCTCAAGATCCTTTGATAGTATTGGATGTTACTGAATGTTGTTTAATTGAAGAAATATCAGAGTACAATGTTTCCCATGGTAGTTTTGGTGTTTTAAAATAGCGATTTTTGTAAAAGTAGTATCGCGAACAGCAATTATGATTGAAAGCGACATGAAACATATTTTTCTATCTTTAAAATCAAACTCTTGTTCTTTACAGGGTGTTGAATAAGTTCGAATACACTTTCAAAAAATGTTTAAAAATTGAGATTAAATTATTTCTTTTCCCGGTTGCATTTCATTGGAAGTACTGTTTATAAGGAACGCTTGAAACATTTCTTATGGAATGACCTGTATTTTGTACTTCTTCACGAGCTTCAAACGTTTTTAAAACCCATCGCAAGCGACACGCACGGTCTGCATGGGCATTTCGTTCTAGATATTGAGAATTACGTCTTGAACTGGTCCAAGTTACTGACCTTGTATTCGTACAGCTTTAACATTATAAAGGACCAAACAAAAAAGTTAAGATCAAATCCGGGAAGCTGGGAGGTCGCAATGTTTTGTCCAAAAAGTCGATGAAATTGTCCCCATATTAGGCTGAAATTGCAATTTCAGTGTATAAAGCGTTATCGTCCTATTGGAACATGTAGGGCTCATCTCCGTATTAGCACCGGGCAACTGGGGGCATCAATCGTCCCCAAAACCTCAGTTATGTAGTACGCCGCAATGATTTTGACCTTCAAACACGGCTATTTATGATGCCCCAAACACAATGATAAAACATTTGTATTCCAACTTATTGAACACCTTGTATATACCCAGGGCAATATTTTGTTCGGGAGTAAAAATCACGGTCGCGAGTATTTGTGGTTACTTCGAATGCAATGGATAAATTTCACTTGAGATAAACACAATAACAATAAACAAAAGTCTCGCGCTTAGTTTCATAGGGGCGTAACTGTATTGATCGATTTCTCTTCGTCGATGTTTTCTTTTTATTATTGTACCGAATTGCGCTAGTTTGTCGATGATTTAATGGTTTGGTGTGATGAAGGATGATTGTATCTTGCACCAGAATCAATAATCACGGTTGTAGCTTTTGAAACAATTGAGTTATTAACAAAATATAAAATCGATTAAGAGAAATCGATCAATACAGTTACGCCCCTATGAAACTAAGCGCGAGATGTGTTCTTGCTCGAAAGCACGGATTCAGGAGAAGATCGATGCGGCTCTCCGGCGGCAGCAAGCCAGATTCCGTGCCGGAAGGACCATATTGTCACGCTCCGCATCATTCTGGAGCAGGTCAACGAATTCCAAGAGTCCCTTTACTTGATATTCTTTGACTACGAAAAAGCTTTCGACCGTCTCAATCACGAGAATATGTTGGGCGCCCTGAGACGCAAGGGGTTCCTGAGAAAATCATCGGCCTCATCGAAGCACAGTACGAGGCCTTTTCGTGTAGAGTTCTGCACAATGGGGTTCTGTCCGACCCTATCCGGGTCGTAGCTGGTGTGAGGCAAGGATGTATTCTATCACCGTTACTGTTCCTCATCGTAATCATCGTAATTCTGGTACACAGCAAAAAAAATGTAATGTGCGTCAACGTAATCTAACAGACGTACTGAAAATCCGATGTGATACTGAAAATCAAAGGCATATTTGTATATATTTGGATGTAATATTACATCGCCACAAAATTACACAGATTCATAATCATCATTTTCAATTACATTGCTTCAGTGTACTATTTGTATGTAAAAATATTGAATATTACACTAGAACTGATGCAACCCATTCAATAATAACTTGATAGGTAAAATTACACAGTTTCAGTGCTATATCACATTCAATTATAATGCAAAATTGAATCTCGGCAACACTGTTCAGTTTCTGCTTTTTTGAGCGATCGTCAACAGCATCGTCGCCATGTTTGTTTTTACTTCGCGACAATCGTGCGGTGCGGTGTCGAAGTCCCAGCCTCGGTCCCAGCCGTCCCAGCTCATGAAGTGACCAACTTTTTCGGATCTGCTGCTGGTAAGTAATCAATTCTCGAAGGTCTTTTTATTTTGTTTATTAATACGGTTTTATATACTTATTGTTTCAGCTAAGGAACCTGCTGACCAAATATGTGAAGTAGAGCTGCGAAGGTCGCCGCTCCGTGTCGGCTGATTAATATGGAACTGTGTGCCTCTGGCCACATTCCACATCTTCGCCGCCCTCGTCATCGTCCAGCTTTAATCAAGCAGCAGGACAGTAGTCCAAGTAACGGACAATCAAATAGAGGAAACCAATTTCTCACAAATCGCCGATTGTCGTGAAATCCGTATTGCCTACATCAGCACTTGCTGGAAGGGTGACTTGCCATGGCCATCCCCAACTGTACCCCGCAAGTTAAGTATTATTTTTCCTATTTATTATTATTTGGTTCCCCGTATAAGACGCATAAAATCAAACCCCATGGACAGGGGGTTTGATATAGACGCAATTTAAACATATTCTTTAGTGAAAAATATCCGCAATGTAAGGCGTTAATACGCCTCTATCGACAGAAGCAGGGAATCCGGTCAGAATTTTTCTGGGAAACCTTCCGGATTCTGGACGGAATATTTGTGCAATTGCTCACATATTTTCCCGAGATTCCGGACGGAATCTTTTTGGATTTTGGAATTGAATCCCGCTGGGTTTCCGAAAGGAACCCTTGAAATTGTGAAGCAAATTTTTCTGAAATAACAAAGGGATTGGAAATCTTTAGATTTCGATAGGGATTCATTTAGGATGAGAATTTAGAACGAATGCTTTGAAGACTTTTGTAAAACCTATGGAAATCCATTTTAGATTCCGAAAATTCTCCTGATATTCCGAAGGAGACCCTTAGTGGATTCCGCATAAAATCCTCCGGAACGGTTCCTCCGGGAATTTAAACAAAATCAAAATTATGGATGAAATATTTCCGGGATTCCGATAAGATACTAACACTAAGGATACGGGTAACGCTACAATAGATCTAATAACTGGTCGCAGTGGCACACCGAACAGGAAAAAAGATACTTCAACAGATTTCGACGTAAATAGTCTAGGAATTTCGACATGAATGCTTCCGAGATTCCGACGGAAAAATTTTCGTGTTTGCGACAGGAATCCTTTCGAGATTCCGACGGGAATCCTTTCGGGATTGTGACGGGAATCCTTTCGGTATTCCAACGCGAAACTTTTCAAGAATTCAACACAAATCTTTCGGGATTTCAACGGGAATGCGACGGGAATCCTTTCGGGATTCCGACTGAAATCTTTTCGGGATTCCGACTGGAATCCTTTCGGGGTCCCAACGGGAATCTTGTCGGGAATTCAACGGGAATCCTTTCGGGGTTCCGACGGGAATCCTTTCGTGATCCTTTTGAGATTCCAACTGGAATTCTTTCGGGATTGCGACGGGAATTCTTTCGGCATTCCGACGGGAATACTTTCGGGACTCCGACCGAATTCATTTCGGGATTGTAACAGGAAGCCTTTCAGGAATGCGACGGGAATCCTTTTGGGGTTACGACGGAAATCATTTCGGGATTCTGACGGGAATCGTTTTAGGACTCCAACTGAAATCCTTTGGGGAATTCCTCCAACTGAAAAACTCCAACTGAAATCCGACGGGAATCATTACGGGATTTCGACGGGAATCCTTTTGAGGTTCCGACGGGAATCATTTCGGGATACCGACGGAAGTGCTTTCGGGATTCCAACTGAAATCTTTTCGAGATATCAACGGGAATCCTATCTGGAATTCAAAGAGAATTCTGTCGAGACTGCGACGGGAATCCTTTCAAGATTCCGACGGGAATCCTTTCGGTACTCCAACGTGAAACTTTTCAAGAATTTAACGCAAATCTTTTCGGGCTTTCAACGGGAATCCTTTCCCGAATGCTACGGGAATCCTTTCGGGATTCCGACTGAAATCTTTTCGGGATTCCGACTGGAATCCTTTCGGGGTCCCAACGGGAATCCTTTCGGGGTTCCGACGGGAATCCTTTCGTGATCCTTTTGAGATTCCAACTGGAATTCTTTCGGCATTCCGACGGGAATACTTTCGGGACTCCGACCGAATTCATTTCGGGATTGTAACAGGAAGCCTTTCAGGAATGCGACGGGAATCCTTTTGGGGTTCCGACGGGAATCATTTCGGGATTCTGACGGGAATCCTTTTAGGACTCCAACTGAAATCCTTTCGGGGTTCCGACGGGAATCATTTCGGGATTCCGACGGAAGTGCTTTCGGGATTCCAACTGGAATCGTTTCGGGGTTCCAACGGGAATCTTGTCGGGAATTCAACGGGAATCCTTTCGGGGTTCCGGTGGTTCCGACGGGAATCCTTTCGTGATCCTTTTGAGATTCCAACTGGAATTCTTTCGGGATTGCGACGGGAATCCTTTTGGGGTTCCGACGGGAATCATTTCAGGATTCTGACGGGAATCCTTTTAGGACTCCAACTGAAATCCTTTCGGGGTTCCAACGGGAATCTTGTCGGGAATTCAACGGGAATCCTTTCGGGGTTCCGACGGGAATCCTTTCGTGATCCTTTTGAGATTCCAACTGGAATTCTTTCGGGATTGCGACGGGAATCCTTTTGAGGTTCCGACGGGAATCATTTCGGGATTCCGACGGAAGTGCTTTCGGGATTCCAACGGGAATCTTTTCGAGATATCAACGGGAATCCTATCTGGAATTCAAAGAGAATTCTGTCGAGACTGCGACGGGAATCCTTTCGGGATTGCGACGGAAATACTCTCTGGATTGCGACGGGAATCCCTTCGGTATTCAAACGCGAAACTTTTCAAGAATTCAACGCGAATCATTTCGGGATTTCAAAGGGGATTCCTTTCGGGAATGCGACGGGAATCCTTTCGGGATTCCGACTGAAATCCTTTCGGGATTCCAACTGGAATCCTTTCGGGGTTCCAACGGGAATTCAACGGGAATCCTTTCGGGGTTCCGACGGGAATCCTATCGTGATCCTTTTGAGATTCTAACTGGAATTCTTTCGGGATTGCGACGGGAATTCTTTCGGCATTCCGACGGGAATACTTTCTGGACTCCGACCGAATTCATTTCGTAATTGTAACGGGAAGCCTTTCAGGAATGCGACGGGAATCATTTCGGGATTCTGACGGGAATCCTTTTAGGACTCCAACTGAAATCCTTTCGGGGTTCCGACGGGAATCATCATTTCGGGATTCCGACGGGAATCCTTTTGAGGTTCCGACGGGAATCATTTCGGGATTCCCACGGAAGTGCTTTCGGGATTCCGACTGGAATCCTTTCGGGATTCCAACGGGAATCTTTTCAAGATATCAACGGGAATCCTATCTGGAATTCAAAGAGAATCCTTGCGGGATTTTGACGGGAATCCTTTCGGGAATGCGACGGGAATCATTTCGGGATTCCGACGGGAGGGCTTTCAGGATTCCGACTGGAATCATTCCGGGATTTCGACGAAATTCCTTTCGTGATTGCGACTGGAATTCTTTCAGCATTCCGACGGGAATTCATTCAGCATTCCGACGGGAGTCTTTTCTGGGTCAGAACGGGAATCCTTTCAAGATTCCAACGGGAACCCTTTCGGGATTCCAACGGGAATTCTTTTAAGGATTCTAACAAGAATCCTTTCGGGATTGTGACGGTAATATTTTCGGGATTCCGACGGGAATCCTTTCGTGATTCATACGGGAATTCTTTCGCGATTCCGACGGGATTTTTTTTCGGGATTCCGCCGGGAATTCTTTCGGAGTTCCAACGGGAATCCTTTCGGAGTTCCAACGGGAATCCTTTCGTGATCCTTTTGAGATTCCGACTGGAATTCTTTCGGCATTCCGATGGGAATCTTTTCGGGGTCCCGACGGGAATCTTTTCGTGATCATTTTGAGATTCCGACGGGAATTCTTTCGGGATTCCGACGGGAATTCTTTCGGCATTCTGACGTGAATCCTTTCGGGATTGCGACGGGAATCCCTTTGGGATTGCAACGGGAATTCTTTCGGGATTGTGACGGGAATCCTTTCAGGAATGCGACGGGAATCCTTTCGGGGTTCCGACGGGAACCATTACGGGATTCCGACGGGAATCCTCTCGGGATTCCGACCGGAACCCTTTTGGGATTCCGACTGGAATCCTTTCGGGGTTCCGACGGGAATCCTTTCGGAAATGCGACGGGAAATATTTCGGGATTCCGACGGGAATCCTTTCAGGGTTCCGACGGGAATCATTTCAGGATTCCGACGAGAGTTCTTTCGGGATTCCGACTATAATCATTCCAGGATTCCGACTGGAATCCTTTCGGGATTCCGACTGGAATCCTTTCGGGGCTCCGACTAGAATCCTTTCGGGGTTCCGACTAGAATCCTTTCGGGATTCCGACGGGAATCCTTTGGGGATTCCAACGGGAATCTTTCGGGATTTCGACAAAAATCCTTTCGGGATCGCGACGGGAATGTTTGCGGCATTCTGACGGGAATCCTTTCAAGATTCCAACGGGAATCCTTTCAGGATTCTAACAAGAATCTTTTTCGAATTGCGACGGGAATCCTTTCGGGATTGGATTAGGGAGAGAAGGAGAGAATCTTAAAATTTTCTAAAATGTCCTGAGATTCCCTGAGAAAACCTTCTGGGGTTCTCTGAGAAATCCTACCGCAATTCCCTGAGAGATCCTTTCGAGATTCTCTGGGATAACCTGAAGTATCATTCCGAAATTCACTGAGGTTATCTTGTGGTATTCCCTGAAGGAAATTTTCGGAATTACCTTCAAGATATTTAAGAAATCCATGAGGAATCATTCTGGGATTTCCTGAGGAATCCTTCTGGGATTCCATGAGAAATTTTGTTGGGATTCCTGAGAAAATCTTCTGAGATACTCTGAGGAGTTCCTTCCTGATCAATCAGGAAGATTTCCTGATCAATCATTCTGAGATTTCAAGTGGAATCCATCCAAGATTCTCAGACGAATTCTTCTGGGATTTCCTGAGGATTCCTTCTAGTATTCTTTGATGTTTTCTTGTGGGATTTCCTGAAGGATCTTTTCGGAATTACCAGACGAATCCTCAAGGATTTCCTAGGGCATACTTATGAGATTCCCCGAGGAATCATTTCGGGATTCCCTCAGGAATTCATTCTGAGGAATCCTTTCAAAATTCCGCGAGGTTTTCTCGGGGGATTCCCTGAAGAACCCTTTCGGCATTACCTGACGATGATCAAATGTGTTTGATCACCTTCAGGTGGCCAAGCTGTAGCAGGTTCTGAAAGGTTTGACAGCTCAAAATTCGTGTTTTTTTTAAGCGAATGATGGTGGCGGCGTCGCGCTTTTCGCGATCGGCGATGTGGGTCCGCGTGAGCATATTTGATGTATAAAAAGTTCTCCAAGTTTGATGTGCAAAAAGTTTTCCGGAAGCTTTCTCGAGAACTTATTAAAAAAATTCTCCTAAAGTTCTTCCAGAAATTCCTCGAGAAGTTCCTCCTGGAATTTCTCAAGAGGAAAATTCCGGAAAAATTCCAGGAGGAACTTCCGGAGGAATTACTGGAGGAACTTCCGGAGGAACTTCCGGAGGAATTCCTGGAGGAACTTCCGGAGGAATTCCTGGACAAACTTCCTGAGGAACTTCCGGAGGAACTCCTGGAGGAACTTCCGGAGGAATTCCTGGAGGAACTTCCGGAGGAATTCCTGGAGGAACTTCCGGAGGAATTCCTGGAGGAACTTCCGGAGGAATTCCTGGAGGAACTTCCGGAGGAATTCCTGGAGGAACTTCTGGAGGAATTCGCGGAGGAACTTCCGGAGGAATTCCTGGAGGAGCTTCCGGAGGAATTCCTGGAGGAGCTTCCGGAGAAATTCCTGGAGGAGCTTCCGGAGGAATTCCTGGAGGAACTTCCGGAGGAATTCCTGGAGGAACTTCCGGAGGAATTCCTGGAGGAACTTCCGGAGGAATTCCTGGAGGAACTTCCGGAGGAACTTCCGGAGGAATTCCTGGAGGAACTTCCGGAGGAATTCCTGGAGGAACTTCCGGAGGAATTCCTGGAGGAACTTCCGGAGGAATTCCTGGAGGAACTTCCGGAGGAATTCCTGGAGGAACTTCCGGAGGAACTTCCGGAGGAATTCCTGGAGGAACTTCCGGAGGAATTCTTGGAGGAACTTCCGGAGGAATTCTTGGAGGAACTTCCGGAGGAATTCTTGGAGGAACTTCCTAAGGAATTCTTGGAGGAACTTCCTAAGGAATTCTTGGAGGAACTTCCCAAGGAATTCCTGGAGGAACTTCCTGGATTAACTTTCGGAGGGCTTCCTGGAGGAACTTTCGGTGGATATCCTGGTGGAACTTCGAATGGAATTCCTGGTGGAACTTCCGGTGGAATTCCTAGAGGAACTTCCGGTGGAATTCCTAGAGGAACTTCCGGTGGAATTCCTAGAGGAACTTCCGGTGGAATTCCTGGAAGAACTTCCGGAAGAATTACTGGAGGAATTTCTGGAGAAATTACTGGAGGCATTACTTGAGAAACTTCCAGAGGAATTCTTGGATGAGCTTCCAGAGGAATTCTTGAAGGAACTTTCAGAGAAATTTCTGGAGGAACTTCCAGAGGAATTCTTGGAGGAAATTCCAGAGGAATTCCTGGGGGAACTACCGGTAGAATTCCTAGATGAACTTCCGGAGGAATTCATGGAGGAACTTCCGGAAGAATTACTGGAGGAACATCTGGTGAAATTGCTGGAGGAATTCCTGGAGAAACTTCCAGAGGAATTCTTGAATTAACTTCCAGAGGAATTCCTGGAGGAACTTCCGGAGAAATTTCTGAAGGAACTTCCAGAGAAATTCTTGGAGGAAATTCCAGAGGAATTTCTGGAGGAACTTCCGGTGGAAATCCGGGAGAAACTTCCGGTGGAAATCCTGGAGAAACTTCTGGTGAAATCCAGAAGTTTCATTTGATACCCCATAAAGATTTCAATTAAAAGCCCTAGCAGGATTTCATTTGAAATTTCAGGAGCCTTCCTTTCAAAATCTCAGGAGGAACATTCCAGGAGGATTCCACTTAGAATCCCAGGAACATTCTATATGAAATCACATAATAATTCGATTTGGAATCCCAGAAAGGGAAGGAGGCATCCCAGAACCAGGGGCCTTCAGTTTGAAATTTCAGAAGAATTCTATTTCAATACCCTATATATTTAATACCCTATTTGAAATCGCTTGGAGATTCCAATTTGGAATACCAGGAGCCTTCAATTTGAAATCTCAGAAGGATTAGATTTAGAATGCCATGTAGAATCCATTCCAAATCCCAATCCCATCAAGATTCCATCAAGCTTTCCAGGAGGTTTCCTTGTAGAATCCGCTGAACCTTCCATTTGAAATCACTAAGTATTCCATTTGGAATCCCAGAAGGATTTCATTTGGAATCCCATGATGTTCCAATTTGGTCTTGGTTTGTAGCCGCGCGTGAGCGCCTATGATGTACTTATTCCTACTACATTTTTCATTCATTTTTTTCAGCGGTTTCGAAGTACCTTCGAATGCAGAAGCCTTCCGCGCCACGCTATATAACATCAAGTCAACGAAGGTAATCCAATACCGAGCCCTGCAGGATAGGGGCTATCTTTATTCTTTGGATCAATACTGGGTGGATTTTTATGAAATGTAGTCGGCAAATAAGTA
Organism: Armigeres subalbatus; assembly: GCF_024139115.2. NCBI lineage: Eukaryota > Metazoa > Arthropoda > Insecta > Diptera > Culicidae > Armigeres > Armigeres subalbatus. The sequence goes on along the minus strand of NC_085141.1, from coordinate 4,889,384 downwards.
ACCTGAAAGGAAATTGCCCGATAACAACTCGCCAACTCTGCCAACCACGAGAGAGGATGATCCAGCACCTGTCCACGATTACGAAAACGTGGAGAAACTTACCAACACCAGCTTGTGGGAAACGGACACGGCTCATTTACTACTGAAGAAGAAGAATCAGTTGATCGGTTCAAGCTGTATCGCTATTGCATGTTCCCCGACCCCTGAAGGTGACGGGATAAAGGGCAAATCGCGGCAAACGCTTTCATGACCGATCTGCATCATAGTGGAAAAAATTGATATCGTTTATTTGTCGACATAATGTATTAAATATACAAATCCTTTTAAAAAAAAACAAGGCTAAAAACTTATTGAAGCAAGAAAACACGAAAAACTCAATGAAACAAATATCATGTATGTACATCGCACTATTTTACGTAGCTTTATTTTACATCTCTTCAATTCCGTCTAATATTATTTACATCGAGAAATAATCACATCGCTTCTGTTTATTACACAGCCATCCGTCGAGTACATCGCGCAGTGTAATATTCACCAAGCGATGGATTCGACGGGTTGCATCGATTTCGATGTAATATTCAACAACTTTTTTTGCTGTGTAGATGCGATTGACCGTGAACCAAACCGCGGGCTGTTGTGGCAGCCTATAATCATGGAGCACCTAAACGACTTCGAATTGGCTGATGACTTTGCACTCCTCGCGCAACGGCGACAACAATTATTAACCAACATTATTAACAGTACGAATTGTATCATTTGTTCAAAATATTTAAAAAATGACGATATTCTAACTTCATCACTGGCCTCGAAATTATCTGACGGTGCGCCATTCAATTATGTTTTTTCGGCAGATTTTATCGAACAATATGAGTAGTGTGAGCTTCAGTATAAGAAACAGTTTGCTCCATTTGAAATAATCGTTCCGCTAAAGACGAGGAATGATAGGTGCAGGGATTGTACGACAGTTCCCCGAAAACCAATTCCCCGAATGCAATTTCCACGAATGTATCAATTCTCAGAATACAACATCTCCTAACGTAATAATTTCGCGAATGTTTCATTTCCCGAATAAAACAATTCCCCGAAAATATCTTTTTAATCGACGACTACGTCAGTTCAGCGGACGATGGAAGCCAACCAGCCCCCACCTTGAGGGAAGTTAAGGATGCCATTCAACAGCTAAAGACCAATAAAGCAGCTGGTAAGGAGGGTATCGGAGCTGAGCTCATCAGGATGGCCCCGGAAAAGCTGGCCACCTGCCTGCATAAACTGATAGTCAGAATCTGGGAAACCGAACAGCTACCGGTGGAGTGGAAGGAATATGCCCCATCTACAAGAAAGGCGACAAGCTGGAGTGTGAGAACTTTCGAGCGATCACCATCCTTAATGCGAATCTATACCATTTCGTCGAAAGACATTTCGTTGAATGACATTTAGTCGAATGACATTTGGTCGAAAAGACATTACGTCGAATGGATATTTGGTCGAAAGGACATTTAGTTGAATTTTTTTTATTCGCTAGATACGCAGGACATTTGGTCGAAAGGACATTTGGTCGAAAGGACATTTGATCGAATTGACATTTAGTCGGAATCTGATTTTAGTATGAAAAATCTTCGTCACTTAGTCGAATGATGTTTGGTCGAAAGCGAGTTTTCGAATTAAAAATCTTGGTAAATTTAGTCTAACAGCGTTCCATCGAATGGCTTATTGAAAGAAAAGAACTTTAGTCAATAACAATAACAAATAAATGATTTATTCGGGTTTCCTAAAAGTCACATAATTATTGCTCCAATGTTGTCCAAAGAATGATGGGTCCATAAAAAGAATAAATAATACGAAAACGGTGAATATCCCGAGAATATTTCCGACTGGATATTGACTTTGGTGAACCCCTCTAACCGACTACGATGAATCTATACCACCTGGTCAAAAGAAATTCAGTCACCATTTCTCCAGAAATTCATATGGTCGGGGTTCAGCTAAACCGCACCAAGCGGCTTTTCGACTGACTTGTGATATTTTGTTCGTAAAAGGACAACGGAAATAGTTTCATATAAATTTAAACGTACATTTGCAGTAGGATATCCTCAGTTATGGGGTTGAGGGATATCCGATACGATTTACGATCAATTAAATCTGCTAAACGAAAGTTTGAGCAGAAAAATCGGTAATGTTTTGTTGGCACTTGGTGCGTTTTGGCTGAACCCCGACCATATGACCATTAGGTTGGAATTAAATTTTCGGCCAATAATAAACGAATTATGGTTGGAGGACAATTTCGTTCTGAACTAATTATTGTATAAATATTGAGTGAAAGAAAGAGTTTCAATGAAAAGAATAAGAAAACCATTTTTATTCGAATAAATGTCCCTTCGACTATACGTCCTTTCGACGAAATGTCATTTGACCAAATGTCATTAGACTAGCTGTCAATCAACGAAATGTTCCAAAGCCGACTACGATGAAGTAGTAATATTGATATAATTGGTTTTTGATTATAAGCTGAAAAAAAGTAGAGGGTATTTCACCATCAGTACCTAATATTTTGTTATTTCTGTAGGTTTTAAATTTTTCTATAATACACCAGAGTCTCCAGAAGTTTCTTTAGCTCAGGTGAAAAATCCTCGTTGACATCCATATTCGTTTCTTCCGCTCTTCCGCACTTCCGCTGATGTTCCTCGCATCGACTGAATTCCTCTTATCAGTTTATCCATGAATCTTGTGGATTATTTATTCAAATTCAATCAAAAATCTATTGACGAATTATCCATTTAACTAATTACCTATTACCTAAACACTTTCAACATCCGACTAAATTTCCATTCGACTAAATGTCCTTTCGACTAAATGTCCGTTCGACTAAATGTCATTTCGGTTAAATGTTATTTCGACTAAATGTCCATTCGACTAAATGTACATTTGACTAAATTTCCATTCTACTAAATGTCATTCAACTAAACGTCATTCGACGAAAAGTCATTCGACGAACTGTCCCAAAGCCCTTAATGCTGTCTAAAAAGTGATATCCCAGATCATCTTCCGTCGTCTGTCACCATTAGTGAACGAGTTCGTGGGAAGTTATCAAGCCGGCTTCGTTGACGGCCGCTCGACAACGGACCAGATCTTTACTGTACGGCAAATCCTTCAAAAATGCCGTGAATACCAGGTCCCAACGCACCATCTGTTCATTGATTTCAAGGCGGCATACGACAGTAGTTAGACCGCGTAGAGCTATGGAAAATTATGGACGAAAACAGCTTCTCTGGGAAGCTTACCAGACTGATCAAAGCAACGGTGGATGGTGTGCAAAACTGTGTGAAGATTTCGGGCGAACACTCCAGTTCGTTCGAATCGCGCCGGGGACTAAGACAAGGTGATGGACTTTCATGCCTGTTGTTCAACATTGCGCTAGAAGGTGTCATGCGGAGAGCCGGGTGTAACAGCCGGGGTACGATTTTCAACAGATCCAGTCAATTTATTTGCTTCGCGGATGACATGGACATTGTCGGCCGAACATTTGCAAAGGTGGCAGAACTGTACACCCGCCTGAAACGTGAAGCAACAAAAGTTGGACTGGTGGTGAATGCGTCAAAGACAAAGTACATGCTTGTGGGCGGAACCGAGCGCGACAGGGCCCGCCTGGGAAGCAGTGTTACGATAGACGGGGATACCTTCGAGGTGATCGAGGAATTCGTTTACCTCGGATCCTTGCTAACGGCTGATAACAATGTTAGTCGTGAAATACGAAGGTGCATCATCCGTGGAAGTCGGGCCTACTACAGGCTCCAGAAGAAACTGCGGTCAAAAAAGAATAGCCACCACAGCAAATGTGTCATGTACAAGACGCTTATAAGACCGGTTGTCCTCTATGGACATGAAACATGCTCGAGGAGGACTTGCAAGCACTCGGAGCATTCGAGATACGGGTGCTTAGGACCACCTTTGGCGGTGTGCAAGAAGACGGTGTGTGGCGGCGAAGAATGAACCATGAGCTCGCCCAGCTCTACGGCGAACCCAGTATCCAGAAGGTACGGAAGGGTACGATGGACAGGACATGTTGCAAGAATGCCGGACAGCAACCCTGTAAAGATGGTGTTCGCTTCCGATCCGGCAGGTACGAGACGGCGTGGAGCGCAGCGAGCGAGATGGGCAGACCAGGTGCAGAACGACTTGGCGAGCGTGGGGCGTATCCGAGGATGCAGAGATGCGGCCTCGAACCGTGCATTGTGGCGTCAAATTGTTGATTCAGTGTTATCTGTTTAGATGTTAACTAAATAAATGAAATGAATGAATGAGAAAAATATTAACGAACTTGGTATTCAGAAAGAATATAAAATCGGCTATAACAATTATTATAAAAATCCTGCATTCTTCCATAAGTTTAAGAAAACTAGAACCATACATCTGAATTTCTAAACAAATCCTCTCTGAAAAATCAATATGCAAGCTTTCTCCAGGAATTCCTTCGACAATTGTTCCTGGCATTCTATCCGAAATTCTATCAGGGAATCCTTAGGAATGCCTCCAGCAACTTCTTCGGCAGTGTCTTCAGGAATTCCACCCTAAATTTTGCCGGAAATTGATCCGAAAATTTCACCATTATTTACTCCAAGAAAATCTTCACGAACTTCTTTATAAGTTCTGCAGAATTCCCTGCAATAATTCAAATAATTTCGTGCTGTTTCCCATAATTTTTAAGAATAAGAATATTCCGTGGAAATTCCGCAGAATTGCCAATAAACATTCCTGAAAATTTCACAAAAAATCTTCGAATTTCTTGTGTAAATTCCATAAAATTTTCCTTAAATTGTTTCGAATAATTTATTGTGAAAACTTCAGCGCATTTCTCCATGAATTCCACAGGAAATTTATACAGAAATTATACCGAAAATGAAATCAACAATGGAATTTTCTGAGGAATTCCTAGATTAATTCGCAATGAAATCCTGAAGGAATTCCGGTAGAAACTTAAGATTTCCACTGGGAGATCCTCCGGGAGTTTCTCTGAAAATTCCTCCTGGAATTCTTCCAGGAGTTCCACCGGCATTTCCACCAAGAATTTCTGTAGGATTTCCTTCGAGAATTATTCCGGTAGTTCTATCGGCAGTTCCTCTGAAAATTCTTCCGGGAATTTCGGCAGAATTTATTTAGGCTTCTTCAGGCATTTATATAGATTTTCCACCAGAAGCTCCTCCGAGAATTTCTCTGCGAGCTCCTCAGGGAATTCTCCGGGAGGTCCTCTGATGATGATGATGCTCCAGCTACAAACCCCAACAAAGGTTTCAGCTAGACGAGATTTGTCTATAAGATGAATTCTCTTGTTTCCGAGAATGCTTCTGGTAGTTTCCACGGAGCTCCTTTGAAAATTCTCCCGGGAGTTTCTTCAGAAATTCTTACAGAAAATTCCTTCGAGAGTTCCTCCGGGAATTCCACCAGCAATTCATTCGGGAGTTTCTCCGGAAATTCCTCCGGGAGTTCCACCACAAGCTATTCCAGGAAATTATTCAGGCTTTTTTCAGGAAGTCATTTAGGCTTTCTTCCAAAATTAAGCAGGAAATTCCTCCCGAAGTTCTTCCGATAGTTTCTCTGGGAGCTCATCCGGGAGATCCTCTATGAATTCCTCTAGGACAGCGGTTCTCAACCTGGGGTACATGTACCCCTGGGGTATCTTCGCCGGGCCTAGGGGGTACCTTGGACAAAAATGCGTAATGGCGGATGAATTACAATTTTAATCAAAACTTATTGACAAAGTTTTGATAATTTTGTATTTTATTTAATTACAAAACTTTGTCTTATACATAATATGCATGGCGATATGTAAATCATGGCCTATTAAATCCTGCCCTTTACAACCAGTACAATGCATAGAGGGCTGTGGGACAAAAGATCAAAAGGGCAAAACCTCGAACGAATTTTCAAAATCTTCTGTGAAATCTACCTGATCAAAATTGCATGTTGAATAATATGTTAAAAATATGATTCTAAATTCTACTAAAATCAAGAGTTTCAGCTTCAGAAGCCTCCATTTGAGAGACATTTTCAAAAGGCTTGGCCTCCCGTTAGGAGGCTCGGATGTATTCCTTCAAGAGGCTTGGAAGCGTCCATTCAAAATTCTCCAATGCCTTCTTTTAAGTGGCTAAAAAGCCGCCATTCAATAGGCTCGGAACGGAACGAGGCTTGGAAGCCTCCTTTCAAGAGCTCGGATTCAAGATCAAGATTCTCGGAATTCTTTTTTAATAGGCTTGGATGCGTATTTTCAAAAGGGCTCAGAAGTGTCCTTTCAAGATACTCAGAAGCCTCCTTCCAAGTGGCCTTTCGGAGGCTTTCCATTAAATGGCTCGTAAGGTCTTTCAAGAAGCTCGGAAGCCTCCCTCGAAGGTGTTCAAAAACATTCTTTCAAGAGACTTGGAACCCTCTCTTCAAGAGGCTTGGAATTATTTTTCCAAGAGGCTTAAAGGCATACTTTCGAGCAGCTCAGAGGCGTCCTTTCCAGATGCTCGGAAGCCTCCTTTAAAGTGGCTCGAAAACTGCCTTTCAAAAAACTCGGAAGCCTTTCTTCAAGAGGCTCGGAAGAGGCGCAGAATCCAACTTTCAAGAGGCTCGGATGCCTCTTTTCAATGCGCTCGGATACCTTCAATAGATAAAAAAAATCGTTGGGGGCTCGATGTATGAATTTATTCCGTTAGTTTTCGGGTCAATTTTTCTTATATCTTAAGAGTTACGATTATTTTCAGTTACAGCGAAAAACATAGGGGGTACCTTAATTAATGTAAAAGTTCGCAGGGGTACCTCTCAAGAGCTCCTCCGGCAGTTCTTTCGGGAATTCCTCCGGGAGATCCACCAGCAGTTTCTACGAGAATCCCTCCGGGAGTTTCACCGGCAGTTTCTCCGGGTGTTTCTCTGAAAAGGAACTCCCGGAAGAACTCCCAGAGTAATTTGAGGAGGAACTCCAGGGAGATTTTCTATATGAATTTCCGGAGAAATTATCAGAGGAATTCTGGGAGGAACTGCCGGTGGAACTTCTGGAGGAATTTATTGAAGAACTACAGGAAGAATTTCCGGAGGAAATCCTGAAGGAACTCTCGTAAGAATTCTAGGATAAACTCCCAAAGGAACTTCCTTAAGAATTCCAGGAGGAACTCCTATAAGAATTCTTAAAAGAACCTCCTGGAGGAATTCTCTTAAGAACTCCCAGAGAAATTCTCCGAGGAAAATCTGGAGGAATTTGTAGATAAATGCCTAAAGAAATGCTAAATGAATTCCTGGAAGAAAGCCTGATTGAATTCCCGAAGGAACTACTGGTGGAACTTCAGAGGAACATCCGGTGGAATACCCTAGAGGAAGAAAAAAATATTTCTGAAGGAACTTCCGAAATCCCATTTCCCGTGAAATTCCTGCCAAATATCGTCCAGGAATTCCCTGTGAAGTTCCTGGAGGTATTACCGGAGAATTTATTGGAAAAACTCCTGGAAGAACTCCCGGAGGAACTCCCACAAGCATTTCCGGAGGATTTCCCACATGGAAGTCCTGAAATAATTCTTAGAGAAGTTCCTAAAGGAATTTCCGAAAAAAAACTGAAGGAATTCCCAAAAAAAATACCAGGAAGAATTAATGCAGAAACTCCCAGATGAAATCCTGAAAGTATTCCCAGACGAATTGCTGAAGAAAATCCCTGCGGATTGTTTCGAAGAAATTTCTGGAAGAACTCTTGGCAGATATCCGAGTGAAATCCGGAAGGAATTCCTTGAAAAGTACCTGAAGAAACTCCCGAAAAAATACCTGTAAGAATTTCTGGTGAAATACTTGGACGAATTCCAGGAGAAATTCATGAAGATATTTCTAGAGGATTTCTTGAAGGCTATTCTGAAGTAATTGCGAAAAGAATTCCAGATTGGAATGCTAGATGATTTCGCTATTGAATGTTTGGAGGTATTCCCGGAAAATTTCCTGGAAGTAATCCCGGAGGAATTAAAAGAAGAGTTCCGAGATGGATGCCCGGAGAATTTCCGAAGGAATTTCTTATAGATTTAGAAGTAAAATTATGGAGCTAAATCGGAGGATTTCCGTCATAAATTTTTGGAGAAACTTCTGGTAGAATTTTGGGAAGAAATTCCATATGTTTTCTTGACGGAACTCTCTAATGCATGCCTGAAGGAAATGCCGGATTCTTCCTGAAGAGAGAAAAGCCGAAGAAATATCTAGAAGTAAATCTTGGAGAGAAGAAAAGACATCTTCAAGGAATTTCCTAAATAAATTTATAAATTTAGGGGGGTTTCTAGATAAGGAGGAATTACAATTACATGAGAAGGATTTTCGAACGATTTTCAGAGGAATTTGTGGAAATGTTTCGAGTTGTTTTGAACTTTCATATATTATGGATCCTGGATGCCCTAATAAGTTTTGGGAATCTTTTGAATTTCAACCACCTATTTCTGTATATGATTGGATCGTGAAGTGCACATGTTTGAGGGAACTCATTTCAGTACGTGTTCAATCTTTCCACAATTAAGGGGGGGGCGACGCCCCCCTGCCCCTTTCTGGCTACGCCCTTGGTGTATCCTCAATTTTCAATAATAAAATTAGAAGCAGCTATATTGAATTTGTCCGCCATTTTGGATTTCTTTTTGAAAACTATTTCTCGCCAGGTTCGCAACCACCGATTTTGAATATTATTACCTCGATGGATTACATAGCTTATGTTCTGCATTGTGTTTAAAAATCTCAAGTGTATGTTTTTCTATCGAAGGTTATGTACGATTTACCATTATCAAAATTCTTGAATTATTTAATACAATTGCTTGAATACGGCTCCGTTATGCTCAAAACTTTTGAGCCCTTCAAATAAAATACTGTTTTAGATATGCTTTCATTTTTTAAACATATTTGGCTTAGAATAGTGTATGAAATCAAGGAAGTGACGTCGCAGTATCATATTAACCTTCAAAAAATAATTTGGTAAATCGTTCATAACTTTTGATAGAAAAAAAAACATACACCTAAGATTTTCGGACACAATGCACAATACAAGCTAAGCTTTCCATCAATGTATTTATTATTCAAAATCGGTGGTTGCCGACCAGGTGGAAAAATAGTTTTCAAAAAGAAATCCAAGATGGCGGCCAAATTCAATATGGCTACCTCTATTTTTACTATTGAAAATTGAGGATACACTCTTCCTCTTTCCAACGATATGCTGATCTCTAAGATCGGATGAGAAATATTGGAGTTATGACAGTTTTGATGAGTCAAGAATTGACAAAAAATCGAGGGGTCCATTAAAATGATTTCGTGTATAAGTAACGAGGGGTTCATCTTTCTGAAGAATTCAACTCGGATCCTCAACATTCTCGCCGACAGCTTTCGAATGAATATAAATTTAGGCATTTTTAAGAACCTCGTGCAAATAGTGGCCCGGTCTCAGCGAGAATCAGGGACGGGAACGGTTGACATTTTTTTTTATTATTCATTCTGCCATGCAGTCACAGAAAAACAAAACCACGGCAGCCGCAGCAGCAGCCCTGCCAAGCAGACAACAGTCAGCACTTGCTTTTACTGTTTTCTCTCCCCACAATTATTGTTTTTGTACAATAATTTCACAACGTATAACCGTTTTTTGGTGTCGATTTTCATTTCATTACTCCTTGCTTATTTTGGAGATTAGAACTAATAAATCAGTACCTGTGGCTAGCACTCTTTCCAGGCTGTGCGCCACAGGTAATTGAACTCGATTCTGTTCTGTTTGCGCTGCGCACGAGCCGAAACAAAAAACTCATGCATTGCCATGCGAATGCGACGGACGAGACTATCACACAGAAGCAAACAAACAGTTTGTCTCATCGGCAAAAAATAGTCACAATGTCGCGTACATTTTTTGGAAAACTGTTTCAGTTTGTTTGGTGCATGAAATTTGATCAGATAAAATGTAAATATTCACATAATCACAGTGTTTTACTGTACATTTCCCATCACTGGCGAGAATTACTCATCGCCTTCTTTCATCTTTACTTGAATGGCTGACTGGATACCAATCGGTTTGTACCGAACTTAAAAAAAGAGAGAATCATTATTCGGGGAATCGTTATTCGGGGAAATTGCATTAGAGAAAATTGCATTCGAGGAATTGGTTTTCAGGGAATTGTCGTACAATCGAAGTAGGTTTAATTCCCCGTAAAGGCAATTGATTCGCAACGCAAACTAGGTATTACGGGGCAGCTCTTGAAATGAGCGATCAATGGCACTTAGGCACGTTTCCAATCGAATGTAATTGTAAGCGAAGGTGCCATTTCCCACAAGACACAGTCTGAATGTGGCATTGTCATTGACCGTAATCGTCGGGAAAAGCGAGCAAGGAGTCCAATTTTCCATTTGTCGAACTATTGGCGGTACGTGCTTGCGTGATCCGGATCACACTTCGGAATGGTCGGTTAGCAATGGCGCTTGCTAAAAGTTTCCCATTTCAATGGAATTACGCTAAACACTGCTTGGGAATGAAGGGGAAGAATGGAAAACGGTTTTCGCTTTTGGAATTATTTCACTAAGTAGTAGATTCATTTTCTTATTATTTTACCAACTGGTAGTGAGGTAGCGGTAGAGGATTATGATCAGATCTATTATTAAATTTTATAGTTTGGCATATTCCAAATGTATGGCGAACTTACTCCTGCTTTGACTTTAAGATGCTTAAACCATTTATATGCATGAATTAGGTGCAAGTGAAATCAACGTCAATCTCCCCACCTTCGAGGGACAAAACGTTTCCGTCGGATTGAATCAAGATGCCGACGCTAAGTGCCACTGTTCACTTGATACCAGCACTCCGCCATATCTTCGGTCCCGCTGAGCGTCGATGAACATGACTCCGGTTTTACGCTCTGGTCCCTTTGCTGGCGCGGCGTGTCAGACCTTGTCGTCATACTCCAAGATGCGGCCAACCCTTTTCCTATGGAAGCGAAGGTTTTATTCAACAAGACCGACATCCGTCGTTTCGTCTGTAGAACTGTCTCCACCGTTCCTCTCAGGGGGATGCCTTCGCAGTCGTCTTCGCAGTCAGACGTCGCAAAACGACACGAACATGTGCTACCCTGACTGGGGAGTCATTTCTCCCTCGGAGTGGGAACGATGCGCGGATGTAGATAAAATTAATCGAATTGTTCGGTATCTGACACACAATCTGAGCTGTAAAGAAAGAAAGGTTTTTGAATCAAATATCATCGATAGATAGTAGCTTGTAGTGTTAAGTCTTTCAGTTGTTCATCTCAAAAACACAAAAATCAAAAGAAAATGGTTTTGTTTTCTTTTTGTGAGTACGTATGTTTGCAAGCGAATTTGAATAATTTCCAAAGGACAACCTCACATAGTGTTTTTGTTGTTTTTAAGGGCATTTCGATCCACTCTATTTCCAGGGGTCCACATTTTCTTACTGATTACCATGCGCCTCCTGGACGACATCCCTCAATCTGTTTCTGTTTATACATAGTTAGCTAAAATTTATTGGAAACTCAAAGATTGAGGGTGCTCACAACAAGAAAGTGCATAGGAGAAAGTTTCAGAATAATATTTCAAAGTGTTACTGTTGAGATAAAAAATCAATCAAACTAATAATTAATCCATCCATTGTGATTTATTATTCTTGCGAAGTGATGAAGTGATGACTATTCAAGTATCCGAAGGGAGGAGCATAGCCTTCTCTTTCTGACAACACCGTATTGCACTGTCAGGATATTGGATTCGAACTTGCGGAACATGTATAAAACGAAAGGCAAACTTTGGCTCGTTATCGAATCGCATATTGAATTTTCATTCTCCAATTTATTAAAGCGGATTGTTCGTTTTTCTTTCATTTCCATATTTTTTCAACCGGAACAACAGAGATCGACGAAAGAAAGAACAATGCTTTCAACGGAGCAGCGAAGTGGCTCCGGAGCCCGGATTGGTCGTGTGTCGAGTGGAAAACCTTCCGATAAGGCAAATCCGCTTCCTTGTGCCTTCCAATTTGAATCACCGGGAGCAAAGTTATTCCTTCGGCATACGGGTTCTCTGCTCAAGGAGTCGGTAGGTGCGATCTGGGATGAATGCTCACGGTGCTACAATATCAGTAAACGAGGAAACCTTGTTTTGCCAATTTTCGAATGTAAATTTATGGCATTTCCAATGCGTTTTATGCAAGACAGTGCCAATGCACAGCAAGACTCTTTTTGCTTAGGGGATCGAGTTTGTCAGATTTTAAAACGAATTTATTTGATAGGCGATGCCTAATAAAGAGTGGAGGGGTAATAAAAAGATTTGAAATCAATCATTTTCTGGGTATGTTGTTGTGTGAAATTTGAACACTTTGAGCATGCAGACCTAACCTTGCTCTATAAAATGTGCAAAAAGATCCAAGAAAAATTAAAAACGATCTATAAAAAACACCTTATTGTTCCATAAAACACTATGTTAGAAAAGCTCAGTTCTGATTTTTGAGTTCTCATTTCTCAGTTTTCAAGTCTCAGCTCTCAGTGTTCAGTTCACTTTTCACTTTTTCACATTTCATTTTTCCTTCGCCTTCCTACATCTCACTTCTAAATTCTCAATTCCCACCTCTCACTTCTCACTTTCCATTTCACAATTCTCACTATTCACTTCTCATTTTTCACTCTTCACTACTCGTAATCTTTTAAATCTTTTAAATTATTCGGCCTAACGGCATTCGGCAAAATGGCGTTCGACCAAACGGCATTCGTCCAAATGACCTGACACCCATATAAAAATTCGACAATCATAATACTGTATTCAAAGTGTTATTCAATGTCCTGTAAATAATCGCTTATTTCGTCACCATGAATCATATCCAGTAGTACTGGTTAAATGACACTTATTGTTAATAACTGTTGTGACAAATGCGTCAATCGACGCACCCCCCGACAGCTTAGACGATTCGGATATGACGGTGTGAGTAGAATACACTAACGAACATTCAATGTAAGAGATAGAGCAAATTGATAAACCTATAGCATTTGTTTTGATTAAACGTGAATATTGGATTGTAAAGTGAAATTAATGTTAAATATTAAATAACCACATACTAATTATAAAATAATTGATTACAGACGCAAACTTGAATTTATAACGGTGTACATGCCAATCTATTTAATATTATCTATTAGGAGACCAATTGTAAGTAAATTTATTTTGTTTTCATGCAATTCCTCACGAATAAACTCTTACAGCTTTGAGCTAATTATCACTAGCAAAAGTGAATTTCGCTTCAAAGTCCTCCGAAAGGTAACCACCACAATAATCTCAAATAATTGCGGCAGAAAAATGCAGCAGAGATCGTTTGTTCGCCAAACCCGGTCGAAAACTCGAGCGGCGCAAGATGCAGCCACCAGGAGTTCACAACCTTTTTCCAGTGACTGTGCACAGACACGGCCTCGCGACGACGAGTCTATCGGGGCGTTTGAACCTTCGGCAACTGATAATGAGCACGGTGAGGATTACGATTGTGCGGAATGTGAGCGGCCAAATAATGCCGAGTTATATATGGTGCAGTGCGGAGAATGTAAGCGCTGGTATCATTTTTCTTGTGCGGAAATGGATACAGCTACAGTACGATACAGAAACTTTATCTGTGTGAAATGCATGCCGTCCGTCCCTCAACCCCGCTAGCTCTAGGGCAGGTCAGTCTAACACTTCAAGTTCTCGAAGGGCTCAGATAGCTAGGGATCTCCAGAAGCTGGAGGATGAGAGGAACATGAGGAAAAAGCTGGAAGAAGAACGGTTGCAAGAAGAAAAGTCCTTAATCGAGAAGGCGATGACCGAGAAACTACAACGGGAGAATGAGTATCTGGCTCGCAAACATGTCTGCATAGTCATGCAAGTAGCCGTCAAAAGGTAGAAACGTGGTTCCAGCAGCAACAAATGTGTACCGGAGGTGACTCAGCTTCCGATGCCGATTTGAGGCCGCGGGATAATCAACAAATTGTCCCAAATCCAGTCGTTGAACCCGTCGGATCGTCAACTCCCATGGAAATTAGCCAAATCTCTGGCAGTGGCCACCAGCGAGTTACGGGAACAGTTCCACGTAGCACCGACAGCGTTGCGATCGGCCATAGTACAGAGACCGAATATGATTATTCGAGTCAAGCATTTGGCCAACATCAACACACCAGCGAACAAGAGCCGAATATTCCTAAATTATTGCCACTTGTCAACATCCAACAGTATGTCCGTCTGTTGGACGAAGATCAGGCTCCGAAGGGTACGGAGATTTCTCGGAAAGATGATGCAGGTCCGAAAATGTTTCCCAAGTTGGTTAGAAATCCTTTAACCTATACAACGTGGCACCGCGAGACAAATGATATACGACGCACATAGGAGTACGTAGTGTAAATGCGTGGCCAAAACTATGCTAATCATTTTGTCGGCTGTAAATGCATTCAATTAACATCCAAAGCGTATTTTTTTGGTTTTGTGCTCTTTGTATTAAACTAGTAGTGAAGTATGACCACCGGCGGCATCAGTTGTTGTTATTCGGTAGAGCACCACTGGGCGTAAGAACGCTGCCTTTGGGAACTACAGCGTGCTTGCGACGAGTGATGTCCTCCTCTGACTCTGTCATTGAGTATGATTTTTATGTTAATTTTCATTCTTGGATTACTACTTTGTAATTGCCGGTCTAGCCAACCGGGAGCACTTCTGAGACTCCCCGAATCAACTGCCTCAGGGTCGGCACACGGAAGTTTATCGCGGGACAGGGAATCTTCGCACTCGAAATTAAGGAAAACCTACCAGCACTTTTAACGTTTTTAACAATTTTATTAGCTACACTCCTTCTAACTTTTCCTTCCTCCCACTTTCTTACTAACTATTTAGCTAACCTTTACTGTTGGGGCCCCTTCTTCTTTCCAACCACCTCTTTCCTCTTCGCTGCGTCCTTCCTCGTCTTGACCGCAAGCTTCAGCCACGTCTGGCTACGTTCCGCGCCTTATGATCCAGTTGCGCGTCCTAGGCTACCGATGTGTTGTCGGATCGGTCTTCGGCCAACAACGGTGCCGGAATCTACCCGGCGAGGGGGCACTAGGACGGCGCAGGGCTTCACGGGAAACTGGGGACAAACACGGCGTATCCACGAATCCACGGTAGAACAACGGGGTCCTGATTTTCCTCCTTCTGCTCACAATCTGGTAACTTTAAACTGTTTGTATTTAGACTTCTACTTAGCGCTTCGCACATCTAGTCTTGTTCACAACTGCCGGGTAAGTGAACGACTTGTCCCAGACCAATCAGCCCCAAGGTTCATGACCCCATCTCCGGTCATCGACTTTTCACAGTCTCCATCCCTTTTTCGTGCCACCCAATTGTGCAACCCATCATGGCCGCTCCCAACTCCGTATCCTGCGGCTCCTGGTGGTGGGTTGAAGAAGCTTGGTGTGTGGTTGGTAGCAGTTAAGGTGGTTGCTCCTAGTGGCTATCTTCTTGTATGCCAAGTGGGCCTCTGCTGGGGAAAAACCTTCAAACTCACACAAAAACATCCTGCCATACACATTTACGATTATAGAAATACAAAATCTCTTCGATATACACAATTAACAAAACCAAACACTTACAACTTACTAATATTTCCGAAGATGTGTTTTGTTTGTTCACTTCGACCATATAAATTTGTCATCGGATAATGTTAAAGTCCCTGGATAATGTATTGATATTACAATCAATGGAGCAGATCAGATAAATTCTTTGCACTTCAGCCGCTTTATTTCTTAACAACCTTTTACATCCGAAAAATGCGTATGCCTTTCATCAAAGTCTAACTCTTCTTTGAAAGCGAACCATTTTATGAGCTTTGTCGCTAAAATCATAAATATTTATTTTTTTCGCCTAGCTTCCCGGATAAAAATTAACAGTAACTTGTATGACATAACCCATCGAAATACAATAGATTATGTGGTAAACAATACAAATTATTGTAGGCTTATTGTAAAATTTTCACGGCTGTTAAAGATCTTTGTTGTACTAACAATAGAAGTACAATATATTTAAATGTTACCGATACATTCTATTATATTTTTATTGTTCGCTTATGTTTAGTATTACTCATCCAAAAACTAAACAAATTTTGTGAGTATTCTATATGGATGATCAGGAAATCCGTCTTAAAGAAAAAAACCCTGATTAATCCACCTAGCGGTGATGATGCCTTTCTCGCTCGTTAAAATAGTTGATAAACATATAGGAAAAGTTTATAATAACAATTGGTGAATAAGACTTATTTTTACATTTATTTATACCAGATGAACCGGCCTAGGGTCGAAGATCTCGTAAATAAAGATAGATTGAATTGAAAATTCACATTTGTTATAATTGCTGCCGGATGCAATTTGTTGCAAGCAAATCGGATGAGGTTAAGTGCCCGGAAAATGTGATGAGATTGTGCAATTGCACAAATTGAGTTTCAGGCATAGTATAAAAATTTGTATTTTGGCCATAACTTTCGAGCCCATAGTGAGTTCGGGCTGATTTTTTATGTGAAACAATGGGACAGGATTCGCCGTTTAAATAATCGGTTCAGGATAAGATTTCGAAAAATGAGTTAGATTTTTTTGCACACATGCACATACACATACTTCTTCTGAAAAAGTTCGTATCGTTTGCTTTGAATACGAGAAAAGCAAAAAAAAAAACGGTGGTGTTTCCATTTGTCAAACTTTCGAGTGCTTTCCGTTTTGAAGCCAGAATCCAGCTTAGACTTCTATCATCTAATCAATAAGTTAGCTTTTTTGAAATTGTTGTTTTGAATAATATGATTCTTCATATAAATAAAAATTCAGTTGACCCTTCCCGTTAAAAATTGTATTTCGTTTCATTATTTCAGTCGATTCTTGGGCTTATTTAAGGTCAACTTTCCCAAAGAACCCATATTTTTTTAAGCCTCTAACTATTAAATCCAATGGCCTCATATGCCTGTCACTGGCGAACAAAGCTCGTGTACGCTGCAAGCTTAGAACCGGTGTTAGGGCGCAATCGTTAATGTGACCATTTCTCGCTTAACTTAAGCGAGATTTTTAGATTTGGTTACTGCAAATAAATTCTTTTTCGAGTCCCTATAATCAAGCAGGTATCTCAAGCATCCCACATCGTTATATTGCTGCATGATTGAGTGTTTAATTTTGATAAAATATCGAAAACAAAAGTGTGTGATAGGGGAGCTAAATGTCAAAGAAGGAAAATCCATACGATTTGACAGCTTGATACCCAACATGTTCCGGACAGCAGAACAAAGGGAACCAAAGCGACAATCTTTATCTAGTAACTAAAATATCTTTCATTAGGTCGAAAACAAAAACCGAAAATGTGTGCATGTGTGAACCGGTCTGCAAAAATTCACTCGATGTTCGTTCAAAATCTGGTCAATCTTAAAAAACAGCACATTTTTGTTTTGAATTTAAAAAATATTTAGTGGCGTAAAAAAATATAGGTTAATTGGGAATGTTGACCTTAAGTAAGCCAAAGAATCGATTAAGGGAATGAACATTTTTGACGAGAAATGTAAATTTTTGCTGATGAGCAGTTCCATTTTTGTCATTATCATTCAAACACTTTTCAACAAGATTTATAAATTTGATCCGACTTAAAAAAATCTGAAAAGAATTCTACTGGGGTTGCTTTTCTTTATATGGAAAGCATTTCGCAGTAATTGGTATGAATGTATGGTTAAAATTGAATATTTTAATTTCTAAACTGATCCAAAATTATTTATCAGATCACTCTTTACAGGTAAACGCTTCAAGCACAAAATCTGATAGATAACGCGTGACAGAGCTAGTGTTACCAAAATCAGCATTCTTGAGCTCATATTGTGCAATACTTTATATCGTAATGATAACATATATCGGAAAATCGAAAATCGTTGCGTACCTTCGTGTAATTTGATATGGATTATAGCAAGGCTGTTTTCGATTATTTTAGTAATATAGTTTCGATAATTTAGTAGTTTGTCTATAACTTATTCCAGAGGTTAAATTTCAAAAGCGATATGTGGAGGACTTCTAGAGTGAAGGTTTTTACAACTCTGCCTAATTGTTGTTTCTATTGCACTAATAACAGAGTTATAGCGCTAGTTGCAGTAACTTATTATACAGACTGATTGAAATTTTGTTATCATTTAGTATTAGTAACTAGTGCTTTAACTCTGTTATTAGTTGAATTAAAACAACAAACTATTATGCAGAGCTGTAGAAAAATAATCGCACTAGAACTCTGCTGTAACACGTTTTGACATTTAACCTCTGGAATGAGTCATTGTAGTTTGTCAATCATCGAACTAAAACTATTATATTATCTAAAACATACTTGGATTATAGAAAAGTTTGAATACTTTTTCTACTGACTTCCAAAAATAGAAAATTTTCTCCGAAGCCTACCAAAACTCATTTTCTCCTACATAATCCGAGTGCTTTTTATTGGAATTCTTCTAACAGACATGCTGTCACTATGAACGGGGTTCCAATTATTTGGTCTAGCGAAGTCCAAGATTTAGGACTTATGTATAGCATGAATGAATTAACTATCAAAAACCACACAGAAGCAAGGTACAAATATAGTAAGTGAATATTCATAGAAAATCAAAATCTTAAAAAAAATAAAAAAAATTTGATTTACAAACTAATTGTTAGGCCAGCCATGTTTTACATATACTGTGCCAATATGGGTTATTTGCTGCAACGCCAGGAAGAATGCATTTACAGAGGATTCAAAATAAAATGTTGAAATTGATTATGAAGTTGCTTCCCTGCGCACCAAAACAATAAGAATATTACATGTGACTTATTTGAATGAAATGACACAAAAGCACCTGACGTAAACTCAATCGTACCGTTTTGACTCAAATCCCGAACATGACTTATATTCCGATATAACTAAACTTTTTATCGGTTCAGATTATATGCCACCGAACCAAAGCACAGCCCCCGGTGCGTTACCGCACGTATGCACAAGCAGCCTAGGCAGCCTATGTCTTGATGTAGTGAAATAGTTATTTATTGCAAATCGCGTAGCCTCTTGTTCTTCGAACACCAGCATCTCAAGAAACAAAAATAGCTCAGTAGTAACGTGATGGGCTCTCATTTAGAGGATTTATGTTCGATCCTCGTGTAAGCTATCTTTTTTTTTTCAAAACTCATATTTTATAGATGGGTGGTATAATACGCATTGCAAGAAAAATTTTGAATACTAGAAAATTCAAGCGCCTTTAAAAAAAATTGTATTTAATATTTTCCATGCAAATAATCAATGGAACGTAATGCTATGTATTATATTTATATTCATGACATTTCTATAATTGAATCCATCTGATTATTTGGAATATTTGAAAGAATTTAGGTCTGAACTTTAGATGATGGAGGTAGGCAATGAAACATAAATACATAAGTTGAGAATCGATATGTACTCAACAGTTTTCTTTAATGATTGTTAGCAGAAACAAAATAGCTTTTGATTTATCTTGGTAGTAATCAAACTTGCCCACCGAGTTTCAGTAGACAGTAAACATAAGTAGGAAATTATATTCTATTGCTTCAATGCACAAAAGAAAATATGCTTTACTGAATAGAAAAGACATAATTATTCAATAAAATTAGAAACTTTCGAGTTTATGGTGCAGCAGCGCTATATCCAAGGAATTGAGACCAGGGATTTCCCTCTGCGCGTTATTTCCGCGGAGCTATCCAAAAATTTTTTTTCCGTATTACGTACTCATGAACCAGTTTCCCCAAATCTCATTTGCTCGGATCAACATTCAACCCAGCTGAGCTAAAAATAGAACATTGCCGCACGCAATGCGATGTGTGTTGGTGATGCTTCCTTCGGCAATATTCATCCGACGGCAAGAGACTGAAGCGAATGCGCATGCGTCCCGCGTCTTCCCGCACACCAGCTGCGCTCCCATATGCTGATTGAGCGCCACAAAGAATGATGCATGCATATGCGTAAAAATAGAACAGAAGCACGGCTTGCCGCTGATGCTACGATGGTTAAGCCGACCGATCCACAGTGGCGGAAACCCAGACAAAACCCAAAACAAATCTCGCTTAACTTTTCAAAAGGACCTAAGTAACATTTTTTTCATGAATTAATTTGAGTACTGCAATCAAAAGCTTTCATGTTATTCTGTTGATTGCGCTATTCAAATTAATTCATGAAAAAAATGTTACTTAGGTCCTTTTGAAAAGTTAAGCGAGAAATCGTTCTTTCGTGAAGCTGATATTATTTTAATTTTGCACATTTAGTCAATGATAATTCCTCAATTTGTTAATTGTAGTTGGTAAATTTAATTTTTGGTGACTTGGTTCAAGTTGATGGTGTAAAGTATCTCCTAAACATATATATATGGGAAAATCAAATTTGACTAAATTTTGTATCGGGAAAGATTCGGAAAGAACTGATATGATGCATTGAAATATATATTTTGTCACTTAACAGTGGTTAGTTTGGCGAATTGCGCCTTGCTGCACCAAAGCGGGAAATTTACTGTTTCAAGGTTAGAATTAAGACGCTGCTGTGATCCTAAGTCATGGGCTTCCGGAAGTCTTTGGATAGCATAGCATATGTCGGATAACTATTTAAATTTCAAAATGAATTCAGCGTTACAAAATTACTGTTGCTAAATTTTAAGCGCAATCGTAGGTTTAGTCGAGCATTTGTATGGGGGACCACCACTGCGCGACGGCACATTGCCATTCCTTCTTTTAGGCGCATTCGAACGGGAGAGCGTTGAACGTGTTAAACAAAGCACGATGCTTTTTGAAATTGCTATATGAGGACTGAGGAGTATTTCAAGACAAAATTTTCAAAACGACTTATCTGCTTTTGTAAACAAAGATTCAAACGACGATTTGACGAATCTGATAGCTCTCCCACGCAAACCAACACCATCAATAGGTAGGTGAAGGATTCCGCTATCTGTTGGTGGTGTTGGTTTGCGTGGGAGAGCTATCAGATTCGTCAAATCGTCGTTTGAATCTTTGTTTACAAAAGCAGATAAGTCGTTTTGAAAATTTTGTCTTGATTTACAGGCTGTTATATAGGGTATTTGTGCTTTTCTTAGCGCTTGATAGCAATAAGACATGAGAAAAGTTATGTCTAACGTTTAGCAGAGAAGAGGATTTTTAATTATTGAACGGATATCCTATCGTAAAAAGGTCACCCAAAATTACTATTTAGTAATTTGCATAGGGCACCCGTAACCTGAGGGGTTCTTATTGATACTTCCCATTATTATACACATATGTGTCTACTAGTTTGGATGTAATTATGCAATTATACCAATATAATTTTGCATTAACATCCTCGAATCAATAGTGAATCTACTTTTATCTCAATTAAAGTAACAGCGTATCCAAGCGATTTCAATAGTTTATCTATTAGAGCATCATTACTGGGCGCGAGTGTTTTGATCATCCTCGCAGCGCTGTCATTTTAGTTTAGTCACTCTTTTTCGCACTGGTCACTATTTTCGGTTATCATTTTGGTGGCTGCATTCCGTACAGGTGACGTTTAATAGTTCATCAAATAGCAGCGCTGTTATCGCGCTACCAAATTTGTTTTAGCAGCGCGTTTAGTAGCGACCGGAAAAGTGTCAAGTAATGATACTGCGCTGCCAAACGGCTTATACTCACCACCGGCAATCTTGCTCTAAGTTAATGTATTGAAACTGTATATTTTAATAACCAACGGTAAAAGCTAATATTTTCTTTTCTCGATCCATTAATACTTCCAGTATTGGAATCGGTACCCTAGCAGGATAAACTCTGATGCTTATAGAGGTAATGAATATATGCCCAATTCGATGATTTATATTTGTATGTATCTTGTCTCAAGCTATGTGTATTGATGGTGCTGTGGTGTAGTAACCGCTTCCTAATCCAGAGATCATGAGTTCGAGTCCAGTGTGGAGCATTTTGCTTTTTTTTTGCACGTAAAAACAGTTTTTTGGCCATAACTCCGAAACGCAAAGTTCAATCGATCTAATTTTAAATAGGAACCAATGGGACTGCATTCCGCGTCGAATGCAACTTGTTGCGAAACAAATCGGATAATGATAAATGCCCAAAAACGTGTCTCACATTTTTGTACATACACACACACACACACACATACATACACATACAGACATCACCTCAATTCGTCGAGCTGAGTCGATTGGTATATAACACTATGGGTCTCCGAGCCTTCTATAAAAAGTTCGGTTTTGGAGCAGTTCTATAGCCTTTCCGTATACTTAGTATACGAGAAAGGCAAAAATATAATTTTGGAATAATTCATGGATTTATTATATTGATGAAATAACAATTGAAAACAATAAAATAACAAAAGCTTTGCTTATTAAATGAAGAAAAAAAAAAAAAAAAAGCCGATTTTCAAGAATATATTTTCATATTGCAGGTCTATAAATGTTATGTAATAGAGATTTGAATTAAAAAAATGAAAGGGAACAAAAACTTTTGCTTATCATTTCACTCGGAGAATGGATGGGTTAATTTGAGCGTGTACAGTTTTGTTTATAATTAGTAGAAAGACAAAAATAATGAAACTGTATGGTGCAGGAAGTGTCTTTTTCATTACTGTTTTTGGAGCTGGGCAAGCGGTAGATCACTGGCTCCTGAATTGAAGTAAATATCTAAAGTGTTATACTACAAAAGTTCAATGTACAGTCGCGCTTCGCTGCTTGTGTCACAACCTTGACACAACTAACGAATTCTGTTTTCTAGTAGGGTCAACTGACATCAATTTGAACTCGTGCATTTCAACTTGAACATCGCAAATGAAGTCCATTGACGTCAAAACCCATTTTCGGCGTTTGCATGAAATGTTGATATATGAATGCATTTTAGTTGGACCATGGCCCAACCAGCGGAGGCTAAAAAACAACCCATGTATTATAATCCCAACCAGCGAATCACGACTGTAGTGGACGCAGTAGTTCATCCTGAACAAAAAAAAAGTGTTATCATCATAATACCTGATGATATTGTCTATCCGGAAAAAAGTTAGAACGCTTTTTATACCGAAGTTGGATTTTTCTCCAGATACAAGCAACTTTCTCAACTTCGGCCTAAATATGCGCTAAACAACGCATCAATTAGTTTGACAGATAAAACTTCGGAAGAAAGTTCGGTTCGCAAGTCCCGACTTTCGAATTCTAAGTTGGTGCTACGGCGGCAATATTGATGCGGGAGAAATCTTTAAAGTACCTTTAAGAGGGTCCTTGATTTCCATCATCGAAGTAATTCGGAACATTTTTGGTAACATGTATCCTTGTTCCTTTTCAGAAATGAAGCTTATGATAAAATACTGCTGCTCGGTGTCGTCACTGATTCAAGAGCGTTAGTGGCTATCATTGACCAATCTCACCAAATGGATATAATAAGAACTGATGCAAGTATTTTTTTCTTTTGTTCTCGACGTACTTTTTCTAATAAAATTCTTTTATAATTTGCAATTTTCATAGGTTTGTATCTAAATGTATTTTCTCAAGAAAAACTTCGATCCTTCGATTCGTATAGCGGGCTGCGTCTTTGCCGATTTTCAGCGTTTATGCACCCTTGTCCAAATAACAGCAAAGCGAGTTAAAATGTGAGAAAAAAAAGTTTGAACTGAATTAAAATTATATTCAAAATAAAATAATTAGTAGAATAATAAATTGTGTTGTATTTTTATTGTAATATTGGAGTATAATGTTTTCTAAATCCTGTTGTTTTTCTACTCTAAAACAATAGAAAAAGTAATTGAAAACCTATAAAACACAATGTTTTCTATTGTTTTGTCGCTCGAAATCATCCCATTGAAGAACCGTAAAATCAATTGTTTTGCTCCGAATTTTGTATGGAAAATTTTCGATTTTTTTATTGTAAAGATACATAACAACCCCCCTTTTTTATTGTAAAAGTCCCATTTACCATTCATTTTATCGTGGAAAACCATTATTTCTCATGTGATTTTATTGTCAAAATTCCATTATATTCAATGGTAAAAACTTTGTTTTAAATGGTGCTGGAACAATAAAAATTATGATATTTTAATGATATTTTTTATCCGGGTTTTCTTAGAAAAATTCACTATATTCAAATAAAAATAACTCACGATTGCGTGAGGATGCGTGAAATGTTTTTCATGGAGCTTATTGAGGAAACTCCAATCTTTCCAACGTTGACAATTTTGTTGCTTGATCGGTTTTGGAACCTAATTAAAAGTTTAATTTTGTAAAACATATTATTGTAAAAAAGGTAAAAAAAGGCTAGCAATTAATATCATCATTTTGGATCACCTAAAAACAATTTCAGATCGAATCATGCTTGGAAAGGATTTTACATACCCTCATTATTGGTGCCTATATTGATTTTCATCTTAAAAATCAATAAAAACCCAGAAAAACACGATAAAACATGAATATTTTTTCATGGACAGTTGCGATAAAACTAGCATGTAAATTATGGTGAAGTTTTGGCAGCCAGCATTGCTCACAAGTAATCAATATTGATCCAAAAATCCCAGGGCAAGTTAGTATTACTATTTGAGAGTACAAAAACGAAAAATAATATGGAGATATCTAAAAATATTGTTTTTGACTTTTGGCCAGGATTTGGGCTGAAATACTCCTAAGTGCGACGGCAGTATTTTCGTGATCAGCAGCCCTTTGACGAGGAAGATTTTTCTAGTCCGCAGTAGCGCGAACTGGAACTAGTACGTTTGCTGAAGCGATCCGAGGAACAACGTGAGCAAGACAGGCGGCGTCTGGAAGAAATCGAAGCTATTTTGAAGAGACAGCATGACATGGAAATGCAGCATACAAAAGAGAACGACGTAAGAAGACGGCGAGAACTGGAGCTAGTAAACCGGCTTCAGCCTTTTCGAGCAACAGTACGCGCAGGAGCAAGCTAAGCGAACTGAAGAGAAGCAAACATTTCTGGCGAAGGAGCAGCGTTTGATTGGAAAATTGGAAGTTCTGCGATTAACCGGAAGCGGGTGTTCAGCCAAACAGCACCCTTTCAGTGTCAGTCGGTGATCCAGAGCCCGACGTCTCGTCAGTTGGCGACGAGGCAAGTCATTTCCAGAAACCTTCCCGTTTGGATGGTCACACAACAGCGAGTTGCGCAACATTCAAAAAACTTCCGATCGACGGTCGGTGGAATTTCGTCAAGGATAACAAACTGTGCCGACGGTGTCTCATTTCTCATACTCGTTGGCCATGTGAAGGTGAGGTTTGTGGTATAAACAATTGTGAGAAACGTCATCACCGTTTACTACACTCTGAGCTCAAGAAACAGCCAATCACAGACGCCACTGTAACCATCCATCGTCAACCCATTTCTTCGATGCTCTTCAAGATCCTGCCGGTGACACTGTATGATGATGATGATGATGACAGCTGTCTAAGGAGTTCAAGCACTTAAGGCATGTGCCTATAAGGAGTTACCAAAGAGCCGTTCCGGGACTGCTGACTGGATTGAGCAACTCACACCTGCTGACGACAATGAAGCTTCGGGAAGGGAAAGAACAAGAATCAATGGCTGCAAAGACTCGAATCGGTTGGGTAGTATGTGGCCGAGCGACGAGATATTAACGAAAATTTCCAGCATCGGCAAATGCACATTTGCGTCGATACGTGTAACCTGCCAAATTGCTTACATTAGAAATTTACCTAAATTTGCTATACATAATTAATTATTCATAAAATTCTACTTACTATTTACAAAAACTATTACCTACTATTGCTCTTCTTCAACTAAAAATGATCTCGAAAGTAATGGATTTAGAATCAAATTAAACTACAAAAAAAAACTTAAAATAAAAATTGGAAACATCCCTGTATCCTTCCCAATCCCTTTCAATCACACGCCGAGCATCGCTTATGCACGGTCCCTAAAGTGACACAGTTGTTTATAACTGCCACGGACGCCACGTCAGCCTCCGAAGGCGCGAAAACCCGTACAAAGCAAAGGACGGAAAGAAACGGAGGATAAAATACAGTTGTCGGGCCGACGACAGCTCTCTTGGAGGTGAACCAGCAAACCTATCACCTCGTGTGCGCGATTTTTAAAGTTTCACTTTTTTTCATTGTCTCACAGGGACAAACAAAGTTCGTTTTGGTGGCCGCAGTAAAAAAACCGCGAGTGCCTACGTGTGCTCTGTGAAACGGGAGCTCGGAAGTGTCAACAGACGCGTGCAGCAGAAGTTTTTGGAGAAAAAGCGAATTCGCCGGAGGGCAACGCCATTACTTAGCCCGGCCGAAAGTGGTGAACAGTGCAGTTGGTGAGCGTACTTGCCCCGCGCCGAAAGCAGACACTCATCGGAAAACGCGTGGCTTGTGATTGAGTGAACCGTTTTGGCCCTGTTGCCGCCGCCCGAAAAAGCCCGTTGCAGTGTCATCGGAGGAAGTTAGCGGCGATCCCTCGCGTCTCGAGTGCCCTGAGCCACGAATCCATCGGACTCCAAGAAAGCCCATCATCCAAAGCGCCGGAGTGTCCGAAGATCCAGTTGACCAACCCACCCATGATCCAGGATGAGGGAAGGTCTAAGCTCCCTACCACCGTCGGGATCAATCCTGCGTCATCCCGAGCATCGTCACCAAGAAGTGGTAAACGGTATGTGATCGATTCCATAATTTCCCTTCCCTATGAAACGACATGATTCAATTCATTAATATGATTTAATTTGAATATAAAATGTAATTTAAACTACGTGAATATTAGTCGCCCATCATTTTATAGATCATTTCCATTCCGCCATCTTAACTATTGTTCGGTTCACCTTGTTTTTGTATTAGGGAAGTCTTTCCGCCCTCCCTCCAATTTCTCCCAAAGAGCTAGAAGTAAAACGACCCTGAGGTCACGATAAGGGCAGACGAAAGTCCCCAGCAAAAAGTATCTCTAACATACGTCGGATCATGACCTCCACGATTACGTAAGAGAGTTTTTCTCTGTGGAGAGTCTTGGAGTTACTTTGGCACCCAACTTGGAGGGCAGTGAGGACCAACGAGCACGGAAAATTCTCCAAGAAACAACAATTCGGACAAAAAGCGGGAAATTTGAGACTGCGCTACTTAGCTTAGCTTAGCTTAGACTGGCTGTACATATCGGGAAATTTGAGACTGCGCTACTGTGGAAAAAAGACTTCATCGACTTCCCGGACAGTAGACCAATGGCTGAGCGGCGGTTAAGATGCCTTGAGAAGCGCCTGGCAAAGGTCTTTAAACTACGTGAAAGTGTGCGGCATCAGGTAGCAGAATACGTATCGAAAGGATACATCCACGTGGTAACTAAGGAAGAAATGGCTGAGTTCGACCCGCGGCGTACGTGGTTCCTTCCGCTAGGCGTGGTGTTAAACTTTAACAAACCCGGAAAGGTGCGAGTGATATGGGATGCGGCTGCAAAAGTGAACGGAGTGTCGTTAAATACGATGCTTCTTAAAGGTCCTGATCTATTGACTCCGCAGCTGTATGTAATGTTCAAGTTTCGGGAACGGGAAGTGGCGTTTTCTGGTGATATCCAGGAAATGTTCCTGCAGGTCAAAATCCGAAAAGAAGATCGAAGTGCGCTGCTGTTTGTCTATCGTAACTCGCCGAATGAGCCTTTGGTGACAATGGCCTCTGATGTCACCATTTTCGGGGCAACATGCTCTCCATAACAGTCGCAGTATGTGAAAAATCTCAATGCAGTAGAGAATGAACAAGATTATCCAAAAGCGGCGGCCGCAATCCAGAATAGACATTATGTCGGTGACTACCTAGATAGCGTCGACACAGAAGCAGAGGCCGTCGAACTAGCTTTGGAGGTTGCGGAAGTTCATCAAAAGGCTGGTTTCCATATACGTAACTGGGTGTCGAATCGACCCTCAATTTTAGAAGCTCTTGGTGATGTGAAGCCCAGCTACTGTAAAAAGCCTTTCCATGAATAATCAGAGTGGTATGGAACGGGTACTTGGAATATCATGGCTGCCAAGATAAGATCTGTTCTGCTTCAAGATCAATCTTCAAGGAGATCTGGATAGCGAGATAGCACCAACCAAAAAAGCAATGCTGAGCTTCGTTATGAACATTAACGATCCTTGGGACTAGTCGGCTCACTAGTAATTCAGGGGAAGATACTGCTGCAAGACGTTTGGAGGGCGAAGGTAGATTGGATTGGGATATACCCGAAAACCTATTCGCGCGCTGGAAGCTGTGGCTGCATGGTTTAAAGGACCTTAACAGCATCCGAATTTCGCGGGGCTACTTTCCGGGGTACGACCGCACCTGCTACGACAACTTGGAGCTTCATATATTCGTCGATGGGAGTGAACGTGAATGTGGGCCCTCCTTAGCTATGCGGTAAGTCGCGCGGCTACAAAGCAAGACCATGCTGAGGGTGGCTGGGTTCGATTCCCGGTGCCGGTCTAGGCAATTTTCGGATTGGAAATTGTCTCGACTTCCCTGGGCATAAAAGTATCATCGTGTTAGCCTCGTGATATACGAATGCAAAAATGGTGACTTGGCTTGGAAACCACGCAGTTAAAAACTGTGGAAGTGCTTAATAAACACTAAGCTGCGAGGCGGCTCTGTCCCAGTGTGGGGATGTAATGCCAATAAGAAGAAGAAGAAGGGAGTGAACAAGCATATTCATCTGTGGCTTACTTTCGCGTTCGTGATCGTGGACAGATACGATGTGCCCTGGTTGCGTCCAAAACAAAGGTTGCTCCACTACAACTGACATCTGTGCCTCGACTAGAGTTGCAGACCGCTGTGATCGGAGCCCGTCTGCGTAACACCATCGAGGATGGACATTCCATTCAGATCAAACAAACGTTTTTTTGGAGTGACTTAAGCACTGTAGTTTCGTGGATCAAGTCGGACACTCGTCGCTATCGGCAGTATGTGGCTTTCAGGATCAACGAAATCTTAAGTTTGTCCACGACCGAAGAGTGGCGTTGGTTGGGAACCAAAATCAACGTCGCAGATGAAGCCACAAAGTGGAGAAAGAGTCCCAACTGCAAACCCGATAGCCGATGGATGTGCGGACCAGCATTTCTGTATGGCGACGAGAAGGATTGGCCAAAGGGGAAATACGAAGCGGTGGAGGAAACACCAGAGGAATTGCGACCAGCATTTGTTTGTAGCCACTTCTTATCAACTCCGATTATTGATGTGTCGCGGTTTTCTAAATATGAGAGGCTATTGCGAAGCGTGGCTTACGCCTATCGGTTCGGTAGGAAAACTTTGCGACGGATCAGAAAAGCAGCGTACGAAAAAAACGAAAATGAGGAGAAGTGGCTTTGGCGGCTTGCCCAGTCGGATGGTTATCCAGACGAAGCGGCTTTGCTGAACCGTAATGTGCAATTGGCATCCGAAAAAAAAAGCGTTGAGCCGAACCAGTCCATTGGCGAATCTACCACCAGTTCTGGACGAGCATGGATTATTGCGTGTAGAAGGACGTATTGCTTTTGCAGATTTCGTAGAACAAGATACTAAGTTCCCAATAATACTACCAAAGGGACACCCTGTTACTAACCTGTTGCTAGATTGGTACCATCGTAAATTTCGCCATGCTAACAACGAAACGGTTGTGATCGAGGTTCGGCAAAAGTTCTACATTCCAAAACTAAGAACACAAATCCGATCTCTAGCTAAATACTGTCAATGGTGTTGTATATACAAAGCTATACCGCCAATTCCGAAAATGAGCCAGCTACCACCATTTCGTACCACACCTTTGTTTCTAACCTTCACATTTGTAGGCATAGACTATTTTGGGCCCTACCTAGTGAAGGTTGGTCGAAGTGCAGCCAAGCGATGGGTAGCGATTTTTACATGTCTAACCGTTCGTGCGATCCACATGGAAGAAGTGCACACTCTATCAAATGACTCGTGCAAGAAAGCAGTTTGAAAATTCGTCGCTCGCCGAGGAGCCCCGCGTGAAGTATATACGGATAATGGCACACATTTTATAGGCGCTTGCAAGGAGCTTGATAACGAATTGCGGGATATAAACCGTGATATGAGCAGCACTTTCACAGATGCTAACACACAGTGGAGATTTAATCCACCATCAGCCCCACATATGGGGGGATGCTGGGAACGGATGGTTCGATCCGTGAAGACGGCACTTGGAACATTGCCTACGACACGAAAGCTGGATGACGAATCATTCGTTACAATGTTGGCTGAAGCGGAGCACATGGTAAATTCACGTCCTTCAACGTTTCTACCACTAAGCAGTGAAGAACAGGAATCGTTAACTCCAAACCATTTTTTGATGCTGAATTCGAGTGGAGTCCGGTAATTGGTCAAAACACCAGTGGACGAGCGGAAAGCATTGAATAACAGCTGGTAGCTGATACAATACAAGCTGGATTCCTTCTGGAGTCGTTTGATCGTTGAATACTTACACGTGATATCTCGAAGATCGAAGTGGTTTAACGACATAGCACCTATTGAGGAAGGATCGTTTGTTGTAGTAGTCGACGGAAAGTTGTAAGACTGATAGCGATAGATACGGTGCCGCCGAATCAATGTTCGTGCGACACGAGGGGGAGGATGTTGTGACAAATGCGACAATCGACGCATTCCCTGACAGCTTAGACGATTCGGATATGACGGTGTGGGTAGAATACACTAACGAACATTCACTGTAAGAGATAGAGCAAATTGATAAACCCATAGCATTTGTTTTAATTAAACGTGAATATTGGATTGTAAAGTGAAATTAATGTTAAATATTAAATAACCATATACTTACTTACTTGATGGGCTACAGCTCTTCGATGAACCTACTCGATCCTGAGCCAATCGCTTCTTGTCGCCCTGAACATTGAGCGCCCTCAGGTCCTCTTCAACTGCAAAAAGCCATTGTGTACGCGGCCTTCCACGAAGCCTATAGCCTCTTCCGGGTTCTCTACTGAATATTATCTTCGCTTGGCGCTCATCCGGCATACGAACAACGTATCCAGCCCGCCGTAATCTGCCGTGTTGTATAAGCTTAATAATATCCAGCCCTTTATACACCTGGTACAATTCGTGATTCATGCGTCGCCGCCAGATACCGTTCTCCTGTTTACCGCCGAGTATTGTCCGCAGCACCTTACGCTCAAACACTCCGAGAGCTCTCCGATCAGCCTCCTTTAACGTCCATGTCTCATGGCCGTATAAAGCCACCGGAAGAATCAGAGTAGTATACAGCGCGAGTTTTGTTTTCGTTTGCAGACTACGGGACTTAAGCTGGTTACGAAGTCCGTAATAAGCCCTATTTGCAGCTGCAATACGCCTTTTCATCTCGCGGGTAACATCATTATCGCACGTCACTAATGTTCCAAGATACACGAATTCTTCTACCACTTCTAATTTTTCCCCATCCAGCACTATTTCGCTACCACCACCACTAATGAACCCACGTTGATTGCCAGCGACCATGTACTTCGTTTTGCTGGTATTCTCTTAAAAGGCGCTGTCCAATCCTCGCTGTCTTCCTCTTAAAAGGCGCAAAAGCACGGCACGGCACGGCGATCAATTCCGATAATATCGATATCGTTCGCAAATCCCAGGAGTATAAACGATCTTGTGATAATGGTACCGCTTCTTTGCACACCAGCTCTCTTAATCGCTCCCTCGCGCGCTATATTGAACAGTAAATTCGAGAGTGCATCACTCTGTTTTAATCCATCTATGGTAACAAAAGATGTCGATATTTCATCCGCAACCCTTACACTTGATTTCGATCCATCCAACGTTATACGAATCAGCCGTATCAGTTTCGCCGGAAAACCATGTTCAAGCATAATTTGCCATAATTCATTCCGTTTCACTGAATCGTACGCCGCCTTGAAATCAATAAACAGATGATGTGTCTGCAAGTTGTACTCCCGGAATTTATCAAGGATTTGTCTCAGGGTAAACATTTGATCCGTCGTTGATCGGCCCTCACGAAAACCTGCTTGGTATTCGCTGACGAAGGACTCTTCAAGCGGTCTCAATCTGTTGAACAGAATACGGGACATAATTTTGTACGCCGAATTAAGGAGGGTTATTCCTCGGTAATTGGCGCACTCCAGTCTGTGCCCTTTCTTAAAGAGAGGGCAAATGAGGCCGTCCAACCAGCTAGCAGGCATTTCCTCGTCTTCCCATATTTTCGACATAATATGGTGCAGAACTTCATAAAGCTGCTCACTGCCATGTTTGAGAAGTTCAGCCGGGAGCTGGTCCTTCCCCGCAGCCTTATTGTTTTTCAGCTCTTTAACAGCTTTCTTAACGTCATCTAGTGAAGGTGACTCCACAGCTTGTCCATCGTCGCTAACATTTGTTCTACTCACGGGTGCGCTGTGCATCAACAAAGTTTCGAAGTGTTGCTCCCACCTGGCAGCCACTTCAGTTTTATCTGTCAGCAAATTCCCTTGTTGATCATTGCACATGACAAGAGATAGCACTGTCTTTCTCTGCACGCCATTGACAGACTCATAACACCTCCGCATATCGTTTTGTTCCATTTTTTCCTGCGCCTTACTAATAACTTGTTCTTCGTTCTTTTTTTTTCTTCCTGCGGTGGGTTCGTTTTTCAGCTGCTCTTGCTTCCTTGTACCGATCTATATTCGATCGGGCACCCGACACCAACATCCGGCTTCATTTATCGACTCCCATAGTTCGTTGATGTTGTCGCTAACGTTGATTGCACTTATCCGTTCGTCGAGCTTCTGGCGGTACTCAGCCGATACTCCTTCCGCCGACAATCGCTGGATATTGTAACGCATCGTTCGCTGTGATCTTTCGTTCGATACAGTTGACAACCGTGATCGAATTTTACTGACAACGAGGTAGTGATCAGAGTCAATGTTCGGGCCTCTGAATAACATCCGAGAAATGGCGCCCATCCACCAGAACATGGTCTATCTGGTTGCAAGTTTCACCATTTGGGTGTCTCCAGGTGTGCTTTCGGATGTTCTTTCGTGCAAAGTAGGTGCTACTGATAGCCATTCCTCTGGCAGCAGCAAAATTTACTAGCCGTGGGCCGTTGTCATTGGTAGCGGAGTGGAGGATCTCCCTACCGATTATGGGACGGAAAAAGTCCTCTCTACCGACCTGAGCGTTAGCGTCTCCGATGACAATTTTCACGTCATGATTTGGGCACTCTTTATAGGCTTTATCAAGACATTCATGAAACGTGTCCTTCACGTCGTCGGATTTATCGTTTGTCGGTGCGTAAACGTTGATTAGGCTGTAATTGAAGAATTTGCCCCGTATCCTCAACACACAGATTCGTTTGCTAATGGGTTTCCACTGCATCACTCGCTTCATCTGCTTGCCCATCACTTCGAAACCAACTCCATGCTCTGCTTTTCACCGCCGCAGTGATAGATGTTATACTTGAATGCAGTGTTGGTCGTGGGGTCCACGGCTCGAATTCACGTTCTCCGGATCTGGGCCAATTCTTGAATAGCGACCACGTTCACTCCAACCCTCGGCAGTTCACGAAGGCTCACTCGTCCAGGTTCATCTAGGGTCCTGACATTCCAGGTACCCAGTTTCCAATCATAGTCCTTATTTCGTTGCCGGGTCGGTTGCCAAAAATAACGTTCTCTTTTTCTTCTATCTCCATTTATCGTGGTATTTGAGAGGCTTCAGTAAGCTACCTTACCAGGGTCGCGTTACCTACATCGCGATGATGGGGCTGCCACCTTAGGTATAGCTGACGCGATACAGCATTTCGTTAATCAGCCGCTGGGTACCAGGCAGACGCTGTTTGAGCCGCACCTCCTGGTGAACAGACGCTCGAGGCGTACCTTCTCACTCTAGCTGATGTCAGAAGGACAACAGTGCCCAGGCTGCACTACCAGCTAACTACACAACCCTTAGCTGGCGGTATTTTGTCATCGGACGACCCGTGGAAGCGTGAGATAGGGACTTGTGGGGATCAGAGCTCTGTTGGGCGCTCTTTCCTTGATGTCAACCCACCATTTTGCAGCCCAAGTTCCACATTAGGATGGTCCAATTCTATTTTGGGCTAATTCAATTCTTAACATAGCCGGCCACCGTTGAAAAGCTCTCTTTTCAAACAAACCCTATTTGCCTAGCTATAAGGTGGACCGGCACACATGTCCTTCTATACAAATATAAACAATTCTTCGGATTTTACACGTGCTTCTTCGGGTTACGATGGTGGCTCGAGGCCGAACTGATGCATTCTGGTGCATTGCAGGGGCTCGTTGACCGATGATTTGTTGATATCGACTTTCCATCGTTCGGCGGTCCGCCGACTCTTCATAACCAGCTGGTTGTTGGTTCGACGCGATCGATGGGTTGCCGACTGATTGTGTTGGAATTTGGATCCAAAGGGCTTCACACGCTGGCATAGGCTCTCGACGACTTGCCGACTAAGTTCATGCGTTGCAAATTATTGATTTGAAGTACCTCGGGGCGGAAGTGATGTAATATGCAATAGATTGACGGTGTTAAACCGGAACAACTCACCTTCGGAACTAAATACTTGAGCCTGATGGAAATCTGGGTGGTTGATTATAGCGCTCGAAGGGAGTGTTCACATGGTTGTAGCACGTTGTCCGAGGTAAGCAGTCGTATAGCAATTTGTTGGTACATTCTTGTACGAATCTTCCAAAATGGAAACCTGTGTGCGGTGAAGCAAAAAATGCCCTGGTGAAAGTATTTCCAGTTCCTCTGGTTCGGATGTCAGCTGTCGAGCGGTCGAGAGTTTAGACAGTTCTCGATCTGAACTAAGACCGTTTCGAGGTCATCCTTGAGGAGTACCGTGGTTCCGATTGTCGTCTTGAAATGCTTCTTGAAAGACCTTACTGCGGCTTCCCAGAGGCCACCGGAATTTGGAGAGCATGGAGGTATAAACTTGAAGAATATACCTTCTTCACTGCAGTAAGTGGTGACAGTATGTTTGTGCTGCTGCGAGTGAAATTGCTCCTTGAGGTCTGCAAGCGTTCGTGAAGCACCGATGAAATTCTTCGCGTTGTCACATTCAATCACTGCTGGACGGCCACAGTGGCCTACGAAACGCTTCAGCGGCGCTATGAATGCGGCAGTTGAGAGGTCGACGACAAGCTCGATGTGAATCGCTTTTGTCGCAAAGCATAAAAAAATAGCTACATAGCATTTAACTGGTTTGGAATTCCTCATTAGTAGAACAGAGAGCCGTACAAATCGACTCCGGTGTTTAGGAATGGGTAGGACGTAGTCACGCGTTCGACTGGTAGGTCTTCCATCATTTGATCTGACACTGTCGGCTTGCAGCGAAAGCACTTCACGCAGCTATGTACAACTTTCCGCGCCAGGTTGCGTACTCGTAGAGGCCAGAACTTCTCACGCACACTCGATATCAGTAGCTGTGGCCCTGCGTGTAACAACCTTTGATGGTAGGATGTTATAATAATCTCAGTGAGCGGATGGTGTGTGGCGAGAATAAATTGGATGCTTGCGGTCTTCGGAAACAGGCGCATTCCGGAACCAGCCACCGATGCGCAGAATGCCATCTACCATAATTGGACGGAGATTTTTCAGCTTCAATTTGACCTGACTTGACCATCGCCGGTTAGCGATCGGAGATCTTTTTGAAGCGATTCGGCTTGTGCAATACGGACAAGAGTATTGGTTGCTTCTTGAAGTTCTTGTGTTTGGATGAATCTGATTTTTCGATGTTGCCGGTTGGCAGGTTTGCTATTCTGGCCCAATCTTCGAAAAAGCGCTACTAGGCAGACTAATGCCGGAAACGATGATCTTAAAGAGGTGATAGGGTTTGCCGTATGAATTTGTGTTGGCAAAGCGATCGATCGTTTTTCTAGGTCTCCGGCGACAAAGTCGTCATCGGAGGTGCGTATGTGGGAAGGCCAAAATCTGGGCGTATGCTGTAGCCACACAGAAAAAAATAATGAAAAGTAAACAGCGCGTAAAACTTGCCATGCGGAAATTTACGCTATTCTTCGCTGAAATGGCCCTCTTCCTAACAAGATTGCTTACAACTTGCATGCAATATAGTGCCGCTAACCGCAAGCCGAGCAAGGAGCCCCATATACAGATGTGCTCGACTTGCGGTTAGCGGCAGTATAGACAATTCACGTCAAATATTGTATATTGTCAGATTCTTTGGATGTGATACACTGCGCGGCGTTTGTAATGTTCCCAAATGGGTACTTGCACAAAACTTCACGCGGCGAATCACTGTCGAAAGGTACGGCCGCGCCAAACGATACACCGCAATGCTATTCACCCATAAGAATCAAGTAAACGGGGTGCAGAAAGCGCGGCGGTACCTTTCCTGAAGGGTTCGCCGCGTGCAATTTTGACAAAATCAGACAATATATTTAGGCCAAATCCGTTGTGGAATCACGCTAATAATGACGTTCCATTTATGTGCATGATTTTTGACGTAAATTTCAGTGGATTTTTCTATCTGTGCAGGTTGGACCGTACCACCAGAGGTCCGTTTCTTTCAGCTGCGTAGACAGAATCCCACGAGAAATTATGTCGGCGGGGTTCTCCAAACCTGCCACGTGTCTCTAAATTCCATGACGCGGCAGATGCTGCATTTCGGAGACTCTATTGGCTACAAATTTCTTCCACTGAGATGGAAGTCCTGCTAGCCAATGTAATACGATGGTGAAGTCGACCCAGTAGTAGCACTTAATCACGACTTTCAAACTTTGTTTAACTTTCTGGAACAGATGACATAGGAGTAACGCACCAGACAGTCCCAGACGGGGGAGGCTAATATTTTTCTGCTTCTTGCTTCTTCCGAGAGGACTTTGAAGTGAGAAGATGAACAGAAATATCCCCAGCCCCACACTCCGATACAGCTCTAAGATAGATATAAGCGTAATGAAGCGTCGGTAAAGCCAGGCGCCCCAAGAAGAATTGGTTGGGAGATTGGAATAACCCATCTTGGGACAGTAATGGAATCAACTACAGCTAGTTCGCTCCTAAAATGCAGCTAACGATTTCGGAGATCGTCTTCTGAAGGTTCATCCCAGTTTTTTTAATACTCCCAAAGCTCCTGCATGAAATGCTTAGCGAGTACGATGACAAAACCTACGAGCCCTATGGGATCGTATAGACGAGCGGAATCTGAAAGCGCTATACGTTTTGTGACGACACACTCTTCGTTCCACTTAGGCACATGAAAGCCTAGTTCGTCCGTTGCGGGTGTCCATTCTAGGCCTAGGGTTCTGACAGAGGCAGAAGAATCAAGATCGAGTACGGAACGTACGTGTCGGAGGTCGAATGGAATACTTTACAGAATTTCGGGACAATTCAACGACCATTCATGAAGACTGAGCCAAGGAACTGAGCGCATAAGACCTTCCCCTCGTCAACATTGTGAACTCCGCTTATTATATAGAAATCATTTGCAAGAACTACTGCAGCGGCTGGATGCGATGATTGCCCTTGTTTGACCAACTCCTGGAGGCACCTTGCGGCCAGATATGGTGCAGAAGATGTCACGTATGTCACTGTCTTGAGTTGGAATATTCTAACCGGTTCACCGGGCTTGTCTTGCCATAGGATCTGCCGGAGGGGGCGGTCATCTGCATCCACCCAAATTTGCCGGTACATTTTTTCAATGTCGGAGATGATGGCAAACTTCGGCATTCGAAAACGCATAGTAATGCAAACTAGGTCCTCCTGAACCACTGGCCCCATCATCAAGGCGTCATTTAGGGATCGTTATGCTATCCGGACGAACTACGCAATGATGCGGAAAGAAGTAGGCTGTTAAATACTCCCTGATGAATTCTGAGTGGGCTGACCTTAGAGCCGGATTCGCTTCGAGACGATGACTCAGCGATAGCAGACGACGCTTGGCTACCTCGTAGAACCTACCAAACTGACTCAAGACTTCTGGCTCCTTCGGCAACGCTACAACGAAACGACCAGTATCGTGTTAGGTGGTGGTTGAAGCAAAATTTGCTTCGCAAGCTGTCTCCTCGATGGACATCGTACTTGAAGATTGACACGACTCTGTCTCCCAAAATCTTGTAATGGAATCCTTTAATGAAAGCGCACTACAGACATGGCCAGTGGTGATTGGATTTGGAGGTTGGCGTATACCAACTCTACCGGAAACAACCCAACCCAGAGTGGTATTCTGGAGCACAAGCTGTTCTTGGCCAAACTTTACGAAACCTTCCAGAAGTAGATCTTAGTGCACTTCCATACCGATGATCATATCTACGGAGGCTGGCTCGTGGAATTTAGGATCGGCGAGTACGAAATCGGATGGCCATTCCCATGTGGAAACATCGACGTTGTTGGAAGGCAGATCACGAGTTATTTCACCCAGGACAAAATCGGTGTTGAACTTATTCTATAGATTAAAAAAACACATTAATAAAGATAAAAAAAAAACAGGACAAAAAACTTCAAATCTGCACTGAAATTAGTACAGTGGGAGTGAATTCTCAGGAAGACAGAATGGTTTGCTGTTGTCATGGAACCTCCGTTGCCACCGATACTATGGTGGTTCTTGGTTTTCCGTGTATGTAATCACTGAGCAGCCGTTCGGAGACATTCAGCTTTGAGGCCGGATCTAGAAGAGCTCTGGCCCACAGTACGTAGCCGCTAGAATCAACGGCCTTGACTAGAGTTTGCAAGTGTTTGGTTTTGTAATTATGTGTATCGAAGAGATTTTGTATTTTAATAATCGTAAATATGTATGACAGGATGTTTTTCTGTGAGTTTGAAGGTTTTTCCTCAGGAGAGTAGGCCCACTTGGCATACAAGTAGATAGCCACTAGGAGCAACCACCCACCAAGCTTCTTCAACTCACCACCAGGAGCAGCAGGATATGGAGTTGGGAGCGGCCATGATGGGTTGCACAAATGGGTGGTACGAAACAGGGATGAAGACTGGAAAGTCGATGACCGGAGATGGGGGTCATGAACCCTGAGCCTGAAAATCAAGTAATAGCTCGTTCACTTACCCGGCATTCGTCTAGAAGAAGTCTAGAGAGTGATTAGTTCTGTGAAGCGAATATTGAAAGCCATAAGACCAGGATATCAGGACCCCGTTGTTCTACCGTGGATTCCATCGTTGCTGTCCCGTGCTTTTCAACGCCGTGTTTGTGCCCAGTTTCCCGTGAAGCCCTGAGCCGTCGTAGAGCCCCTTCGCCGGGTTGATTCAGGGGCCGTTGTTGGCCGAAGACCGATCCGATAACACATCGGTAGTTATCCGCCGACGATCCCTCGGCTCAACCTAAGGCGCGGAACGTAGCCAGACGTGGCTGTGGCTTGCAGTCAATAACGCATCAGGCGAGGAAGGACGCAATGAAGAGGAGAGAGGTGGTTGGAAAGAAGAAGGGGCCCCATGAGTTAAGGTTAGCTAAATAGTTAGA
This sequence comes from Armigeres subalbatus, assembly GCF_024139115.2. Lineage (NCBI taxonomy): Eukaryota > Metazoa > Arthropoda > Insecta > Diptera > Culicidae > Armigeres > Armigeres subalbatus. Next base: position 4,850,037 of record NC_085141.1, on the reverse strand, counting down.
AAGAAAGTGGGAGGAAAGTGAAGAGAGGAAGAGGTGAAGATAATAAAATTGTTAAAAACGTTGAAAGTGCTGGTAGGTTTTCCCTAATTTCGAGTGCGAAGATTCCCTGTCCCGCGGTAAACTTCCGAGAGTGTGCCGACCCTGAGGCAGTTGATTCGGGGAGTCTCAGAAGTGCTCCCGGTTGGCTAGACCGGCAATTACAAGTTGTTTGCTGTGGCACCGTTGACAGAATCTTCCGAATGTTGGCGACCAAGGAGGTGGAACAGTGGTTGAGAGACGGGGTAGCGGCAGGAAGTGAGACTACTGGAGTGGCTGGCGATGGAGACTGTGGACTGTGGATTTGTTTCGGAGCTTGCGATTGGTTGGGATAGCTATTGTTTGCTTGCTGATTTAGCATTGCGTGGTGCCTTTGCCCACAAACACGACATGCAGTAGAGGAACAGTTTTTATCTGGTGATCATGCGAGAGGCAGTTGAGCCAAATTCCTTTCTTCTTCACTAGCTCATACCTTTCTGCTACGGACGCGTTGCGGAACACGTCACATTTGAAGACGGAGTGCGATACTTGCTTGCAGAACGGACCTGGCTTCGATGGAGCGGTTACGACGGAATGGATGATGCTAAACTCTTGGTTTCCATAATCGAGTTGGTGGAGGGGGATAGACTGGAGCTGGGAGGGAGATTCAGATTCAAAAAATATGAATGTCAGTGCAGACCTAACTTTAGTTGTCATCTAACTTTAGACGTCACCGCAGACCTAGCTGAAAATGTTTAATAAATGGGGAGTATCGATACTGATCAATTCCTTGAAAACTTTAAAAAGCAGAAAATTATATTGAATATTATCAATCTATATTTGAAACGACGGTTGTTGAACAAAAATAAATGCCTAATACAATCGAACTGTAAAACTAGTTTGAAAATGGTGCCTATTGTAAAGAGAAAAGGAGACGTCTAGGATACATCTTCTTGCAATGATTCCCTTTGCTTATCGCTTATTAATTTATTATCTGCATCGCTCGTTTCACGTTCTTCAAAGTCAACCCAATCCGCAATTAATCGTGAATAGTCGGATTTTGACGATTTGAAAAAATCTGTAAAGTGTATGTCGTTCAAATCTGGCATATATGGTGAAAGAATGGAATAGAGATTTCGCTTTGCAACTTCCGTCTTTTCCCACCCGTTATGAAACAAGCTACTTCGAAATGCAAAAGAGAACAAAAACACATTTGCCAACATGAATAATCAATCCTTGCCAACAATTTCTTTAAGTTTCTTCAAAATTCTTCATACTTTAAAGTTTTTAAAAGTTTTCTTATGAATTATCGATAGCGATAGATGCCGTTTCATAAAGAATTTTAAATTACTCAAAAATTGCAGAGGATCTTTTCCAAAATATCGATACGGTTAAAACGATATGATTTTTCACCGTTATACTTTATCGATATATCAGAATTTTTGATAAGAACTTTAATTTAAGGGTTCTTCAGAGGAACATCGAGAGTTATCTTTTATGCAGATTTTTATTTATTTATTTATTTGCTTAAACATTTATCGCACCTCGAAGAAAGAATACTGTAGAACCTTTGCTCAGAGATCTTAATCATTAGACCACAGTTTGTAGTAGTTTTGTAGTTTTGATTGGTAATAGCTAAATTGCATTAACATTCTATCCCATATATTTTTCATTCAAATATTATCAATATGTAGGGGAATTATTTTCCTTACCCCAAAACATCCACCGGCAATATCCTTGTGAAATGGTTTTTCATGTGACAAGGCTATCCCTTCATAATCAATAAGCTAATGATGATTCGATGAATAAAAAGGGATAAAGGTGTAGTGGCGATCATTTATGAAATTATTCGCCAAAATATATCATTGCATTGATATCATACTTTACGAGAATTTAGATAACGATTCATTGAAATTTATATCATTATTTGGAAAACTATCGACAAAATTATTAAATTTTATATAAATGACTTTGAATAAGTTTTGGTTGTTGAGTTGGTCGAGATAGATGCTGACAAGAGATTCGTATTTTATTTATACTGAATTTAATCCGCCGCATTTTGTGATTCCCTCCATCGGGAAGCGAAAAACGACCATGTTCCGGACACTTCTTAATTCAATACTCCGGAAGAGAGAGTTTCACGACACACTTCATATTTCAAATTCCCGCACTCGGAACGTTAATTGAAATTCGAGAAAGTCACGCACCGGCTTCAATGAAATCAACGAAAACATCGATGACACGCAAAACAAAAATTGGTCAGTCCGTGTGACGCTTGCTTTGGTGTATTTTGCTCGTTGATAATTTTCTTGCGTCATGACGTTTAATTTTATTGTTATTTCGTGTGTAGTATCTGGATCTCCCTCCCAGGACTGGAGTACCGTAGCATGGCTCCTCAGGGACTGGAGTAGGTCTTTGTATTCCGGAACATCAGTTGACTTATGGTGGTTCTCCCATTGTTTGAGTGTGGCAGAATCCAAGCGAGTGTAAACCATGCAAGCCAATATTACACCCTAACTATCAGTGTCAATCTCCATTTTTTGTACCATTTTGAGATTCCATTCAAAATCGTCTATTAGTCGCACGAGAGAATCGTAGCATTCTCGTCCGACTTGATCGATGGAAAATAGACAGATACGTTTTGACTTCGAACATCTTATTGTCAATTTGTTTTTTGAGTAGGTTTCAGGCAACCTAGTAAATTGCTGCAGTTATTTCGATTGCCTCCACAATACGTTTGCTTTCTTTTGTTAGCGAGCCTACCAGGTAGAACATTTTGTCAACGTCGGACGAACTCGAGTTTGAATCGATAAGACTCTTGAATGAGTCTCTGAAAGCTATCCAATCAGTTATAGTACCATCAAAGGAAGGAAGTTTGACCTCGCGTAGCTTGATTCTGGATTGGACAGAGTTTGGGTGTCCGGAACCAGAAGCCACAGCTTGAACGACCGAATGGGGTGGCGGATTTGCCCAGCTGCCAGAATGCCAAGAACCTTCACGGAACCTTTCTCGAAATTATCGCGAATCTTATGATTCGCTGTGTCACGTTCCTCATCATCTTCATCCTCATCAATTAATTCTAACTTTATTCGAACAGACTGGAATTCCTCATATATTTCTTGCAATCTTTTTTTTATCTTTTTTTTTTGACAGAACGCAAAAGTTCATCCGATGAAAGGTCAGTACATACATGGACTCAACTTACAGTAGGCATCAGCTTCAACAGGGCAATTGGCATTGACCCCTGCGTAAACCTCTTTGTCTGCGAGTATGCCACCCGCTTTAAACGGATGAACCCAAGCCAAGCCAACTCCACGCGTTCGGAATACCCAAGCCACGATAACCACACTCCAACATGGTGCGTTCTGGATACGTTCACCTTTTCCTTTTGCCGACCTATGCGGATTTATCACTTTTCTTTCCCTTTCCACTTCAGGGTATGCAGTCCACAGCACTTAGCAGTTAATAACACAATCGTTCTTTCAGCCCGTTTTCGATCACCCGGACAGGCAGCAAATTTATTGGCCTTTGCACTTTCCAAGTGAAAATCGTCCACTTTATCTGTCGCCCAAGCGAACAGACCAGGGGTGGCATTGTGCATCTCGATTCGAACGTAATTCTATCGAGTCGAACATGTTTGGCATTACGGCTTTCGATTCGATCTCGAAATCGACTCATCGTTCGAGTATGCTCGAGGAGGTACAAGAATAACGAGATGTTTTGGCATTATGGAGACTCGATAGCACACTGAAAAACGACTCAAGTCGAATGAAAATCACTCGTCACCTTTATAGTTTTCGAATGTTGTTCGAGAGTCATTTCTTGCTGAAAGTTTTTCATTATATTTGTTATTATTTCTCTACGGGAAGAGTATAAATGTTTCATTATTGTATCTTGAAGGAAAGAATGTCATTAGTATATCTACTTTTAAAGTTTCCAGACAATATGCAATCTCTAATTATCCCGAAATCCTCGTAAAAACGACTTCAACTTGAATCGTTTTTTTTTGCAGTTTTCACGTATTTCTTGACAATTTCGATAAACCGCGTGAAAAATCTATGGGGAAAATCTGCGTAAGAACGTATATATTCCAAAATCTACGTAAAAATAGTTGAGTTAAATAAAAAAAAACGCGCAAGAGATGACCCAAGTGCATCTAACTAAAACACATGGAAACATCAAAGTAATTTATTATCGAATCCTTTTTTAGCTTTAAATTATCTAGCTCAAAATTGGATATGTGGCATAAACTCGAATAAATATAATAAATGCTAAAGCATTTGATGAGTTTGATTGCTCTACGCATGCGGTCGCGTGTACTCAGACGACTAATGACAGTGGAAGACCGACACTTGATTACAATTAGAGCAATCAAACTAAACAAAGTGCTTTAGAAAAGCCATGCACAGCCAAGACATTTAACAAAAACAAAATGGTTTTCGTACGGCCGAGTTGCTTATAATTTATTATAACTTATAATTTGTGTCGTAACTATATCTCAATTTATAAAACATGTCATATCGGCATAATGTTTTAATTGGTTTCAACTACTAAATAATATTGCAACAGCTAAATAATATTGCTTTTATAGTCATTGAGCACGATTTGCTTGTTTATAAATTAACTGCCAATTCATGCCATGAAGGATGCCTTTCCAACAGGCAACATGCTACACGCAGATGAAATTACTCTTATTCTCTTTGTTTACTCACATTCGCAATGCGCTGAAGGTTGTCTCTCCAGCGGGTGGCATGATAAACACGGAGACAGCTATCTCTTATTCTCTCTGTTTACATTTCGTTTGACAGAACATACTCGATTGAGCTAGTACAGCACCATTCGAAATCTTGTACTGCGACTGAATGAAGTCGAACGAAATACATAATGCCGCAATTTTTTCGAAACGAATGCAAAAACGTACGAATCGAGTGATTCGATTCGAGATGCGCAATGTCACCCCAGATTCTCGCCCGAATGTACGAACACTTCGCTAAGGATTTGCGGTCACTTCATCCACGTTCTAGTTGAAACACTAGCACTTTGCTGCCACGCGGCCTGGAACAATTGAGATTTTCACGTCCGAATGTGTGAGTGGCGATAAAAGGAAAACAAACACTCCTAGATGGTGTGTTCGGATCTCGAAAAAACTTGTTTTTGTAGCAACTTTGTTGTTGTTGCTCAAAACTGAAAATGTTCTATTTTCTATTATTGTCAACCATTTTGTGTTTCGTTTTAACTTACATGAGTATAGCCGCCAGACATTCTAAATGCTCACGCTCCTCTAATGTGGACGTGTACAATACACATGTGGAAGTATTGGCTTGATAAATGGATTGCGAGTGATTTGACTATGCGTCCAATTTGGGAATCTCGAGCTCGTCCAGTAGCCGCTAGGTTGCGAAGGCCGACGGAGGTCCTTCGTAGCTTATTTGGTTAAAGCACCAGTCTAGCGTACTGTAGGGTCATGGGTTCGAGTCCCATCGAAGGGAAAGTGGTTACCTCCAATACATTTTCCAAATCAATATCTTCCACATAACGTACATATTCACATATGAGTTTTCATAACATTGTAAATTAACGTCCAAGTCGGGTGGTTTAATCCCCGGAAATAGGCAATTACCTTTGATTAAACTTACATGAGTAGTTTTTTCCTCCCTTCAATACAATGCAATTACTCCTACTCCGCTTGTAATTCTGTAAGCTAAATACACATTTCTTTATAATACACTTCTTCCAGTAGTTTTACTAATATACCTTCCGCCAATTTTCTAGCAACAACCGATTTAATTCAACTCAATCACTTTATCCGAATTCTAATTTACAATTTATTTATTTTTTCAGGTTTCCCAGCATTTCACCGTAGTAGCATCAATATACAAATCGCCGTAATAAATCATCAGCCTCCGATCTCGTTTGTTTTTATTTTTACCTTCAATGAATTCACCTACCAAATTGATCCACCCAATTCACCAACCATCACGCCGTGTTGCCAAGTGCCGCAACATGGTGCAACTCAGCAAAGCTTGGGTTAAAATGAGTATATTTCCATATATTTTTTGACTCCTTTGCCATCATTGTGATGACCCGATCAATTTTGAGGTTATGAGCAGAAGGAAAACAAACATGTATTTACACATGCCGAACTGCACATTAGTGTGCGGGCGCTAAACGTCACTCATCTCTATTCTCGTACGGGCGGCGGGTACTAAGCTGTCAAATATTTGTTGCCTCCAATCGAGCGAATGCCGACGGCACTAACACTACGCCGTAGTCTATGAAAAATAAACACTGCAGTGCGTGAGAATGTTCTGAAACGCACAAAGTTAGGATAATTCAAGAAACAACTGTTTCTGCTCAGCACAGTGTTTCTTCTACCATCATAGCATAGATCTCGTAAGGAATAAAGTGAAAACACTACATTTTTACGGATTTAGTGTATATTTGTTCGTTGCAATCTTTAATTTAATATGTGCTTTCGACACCACTCTCTTTTATAAAAATGGTAAACAATACGAATTTTGACAAATACCACCAAAATTTATGATAGTATATGAGCATTTTGACATTGGAGTATAAATTTATGCGCCAAATAAGAGGGTACTGTCATAATTGCCAAACTCCATGTGAAAAAAATCCGTTATCGTCCCTCTGCGTACGGGCTATCAGTCACTTGATCACGGTGATCACTTTAACTATGATTTGATAGACGCAAAATCCGACACTATCACTACCGGAGACTAACCGCGAACCGACTAACGACACTTCGACCGACACCAAACTATCCGGCTCGAATGAACCATTTCTCATGCAGCGAAATTAAACTAATTTGGTCCGGTCTTGGTGTAAGAAAAATACGCGATTTATTAGCTCTCTTTTGTATAGAGTACGATACAGGGGTAGATGTGATCGATTTCGATATTTATCGTTGGTGCGATCGTTTGGTACGGTGATTATACAAGTTATTCGTATGAGGCCGTACACTAATTACGTAAGCATTTTTTTGGGGTTTTCAACTCCTCTCCCCACGAATGAACCACGAGTTGCATGAGCTGCTGGGAAAACCATCCATCTTCACACTGCGAAAATCGGACGACTGTGGTGGGCCGGGCACGTAGCCAGAATGTCGGACAGTAACCCGGTGAAAATGATTCTCGACAACGATCCGACGGGCACAAGAAGGCGAGGTGCGCAGCGATCAAGGTGGATCGATCAGGTGGAAGATGACTTGCAGACCCTCCGTAGACTGCGTGGTTGGCGACGTGTAGCCGTGGACCGAGCCGAATGGAGAAGACTCTTATATACCGCACAGGCCACTCCGGCCTTAGTCTGAATAAATAAAATAATAACCCCCCTCCGATTTTTCCCATAAATTTTTGTTTATTTATTAAAAACGTAAGAAAATGGCAAACCTCCCCCCCATTCCCCTATAAGTACTTACGTAATTAGTGTACGACCCCTATGTGATGGAGTGAGAGAACTATCTTTCCT